>NC_140964.1:22914730-22994730 GCF_056783735.1 Eptatretus burgeri
GCTTGCTCAGTATCCAGTGTGGTGTCAATAGACTTGTGACTATGTTGTTCACCTGGAACTACTTGTAATAACTGATGGTTTATTACACGGACTGTTTCATTATGTGGAGCCAGGATTGTTCTTTCACAGAGCCACTGTATGTTTTTGTAATTAGTCGCTAAATTGGGACACAAATGAGCCTCTAATTCTTCCATAGATGAAACTTTGTACCACAGTCATCAGGAATAGATATTACATCATTTGTGTTCGGGATTTCACCATTTCCAAGTTTGAGAAGTAATAGTGCGAAATTGCCAGCATCTAAATCACCATATAATTTGACCCTTATATTTGTTGTTAGATGGATAGTTTGTACGAATGTCCAGAGGTATGAAGATTTTATACTGGCTTTCATTTCATTAGCTGGAGTGCCACGGGGTACTACAGGTAAAGTTTGTCTGAAATCGCCAGAAATAACCAGTGTAACTCCACCTAAAGGCAGGTCTACTCCTCTTAAATCTGGCATAGTTCTATCTAATGCTTTGAATGCATCCTTAGGCGACATCGTACCTTCATCCGAAACCATGAGGTCGCAATTCTTCAGCACTTTTTCTGCTTCAGTTTGTTTGCCAATGCCACAAACTGGATATTCCATTGTAGCTAAGTCGAGAGGCAATTTGAAAGCAGAATGCGCTGTGCGGCCACCTGAAAGTAGTGTTGCGGCTATACCGGATGAAGCAACGGCTAATGCGATCTTTTTCTGGCTCCTCATCTTAGCAAGCAAAAGGTTGAGGACAAATGCTTTGCCAGTACCACCCGGGGGATCCAAGAAAAATATCACACCACTTCCCTCTTGAACCGCTTCAGAAATCAGTTGATATGCATTACTCTGATCCTGTACCAGAAGAGGCTTATTGTCAGAAACAAACTTTGTGAGAGTATCTGTGTTGTAGTTTGTTTCATGGAACCATTCTCTACTGATGGTTGCGCTTTCAGACCTATTAGAAGAGGGAAGTCCCCACTTAGTTCAATCTTTCCCGCTCATGTATAATACCAAATCTTCAATGTATATTAGAGCCTCATTGAACATATCTGGTGTGTACTGGATGTCCTCTTGGGGATGTTCTCTTTGGACTCTCTTTTTTACATCCTCAGACAGGGCCTTTTTGTGAATGTCCCATAGGCTCTTGGGATCTGACATCTCACACGCAGTTATCATAATAGCAAATAGATACCTCATGGTCGATGGGGATTGAGAAACAGTTTCCTCTTCAAGTGTGGCATTCCAATGGGCATCGTCTTCTAGGAGTCCGAGGAGATTGCAAGCCTCACAGAATGTGCTGCAAATTTGCCCGTCCACTGTTCTCAGGTCTGTGAAACTGACTGGACCTCGTTTCACATGCAGGAGGAGGTGGACGCAGACACACTCAAAATTATTGGGATGTACTGTGTACATTCGACCCAATGCGTCAGATTTCTAAATACAGGGATATCCTGGAACTTCTGAACCTTGCTTCCTCCTGTTCCAACGTTTCTGACTCGAGTTCCAAGTGAAATACGTTGGCACCTGAGCATACAGTAGAGTTCGAGCAAAGTCATCAATTTCGCATAGTTTGAAAAATGCAAGTTAGAAATTGGAGGTTCTTCCGTTGTAAGTCGACGACTACCTGTATGTACAATAACATATGACTTGTGTTAATCATGCATTAAAAGAGGCATTTGTTGATGTGAATAGGGCCTATGATAAGTGTGTCGAATGCATAAGTCATAATTTGGAAATGGGAATTCGGAATTAACTGCAGCACTATTTTTTTTATTCCATTGCAAATGGCATTGGCCCCATGTCAATCGGCTGAACTTGAAAAATTAACGTTACGAAAAGTGTGTCGAATGCGTAAGTCATAATTCGGAAACCGGGAAGTCGGAAGTCATTGTCTTCAATTGACTGTAGTATTAATTTTTCATTCTCTAGCAAATTCCGTTGGTCCCATGTCAATCGGCTGAACTTGAAAAATTAACGTTACGCAATCAGGTGATGACGTCATAATTTGGAAACCGGAAGTCGGAAGTGCAATTCTTTTACAACGGGACACTCCCGGGTACATGCTCTGTCAGCATGTGAAGTTTGGTGAGGATCAGTCCAGTACTTTTCGTGTGCATAGGTCACAGAGAAACACACACACACACAGACAGACACACTTTCATATATATATATATATATATATATATATATATATATATATATATATATATATATATATATATATATATATATATATATATATATATATATATATATTGTTACGGATTTGGAAGCCTTTTGCACACAGACAGTCAGCAGCCCCCGCAGTCAGTTATTTCGATAAGTATGTGTTTGTAGTTAGGGTCCCATCTTATATGTCTAATGGGAATTTCATGTGTGCACTGCGGGTTTATTTTTTAGTCAGCGGTTTTGCAATACATATCAAGCCTTCAGCCAACCAAAACCATCACTCCTTCACTTCGCACATCGTGCCATTACACACGCGTGTCCAGCCACGTACGGGGGCGGAGATTTCCATCGCCTCAGATCGAGATTCCGCCCAGAAAGGCAGGGGCGTGCCCCTTGTCCAATCACGCACAGAGGGCGACTTTCCCACGACACCCCGGCCAATGAGGGTTGAGATTGCCACAGAGGGCGACTTTCCCAGAACACCCCGGCCAATGAGAGTTAAGATTGCTACAGAGGGCGACTTTCCCACGACACCCCGGCCAATGAGGGTTGAGATTGCCACAGAGGGCGACTTTCCCAGAACACCCCGGCCAATGAGGGTTAAGATTGCTACAGAGGGCGACTTTCCCATGACACCCCGGCCAATGAGGGTTGAGATTGCCACAGAGGGCGACTTTCCCACGACCCCCCGGCCAATGAGGGATGAGGTGCCTCAGATGGCGATTTTCTCACCCCGTACAAGAAAAGAAGAAAGGAACGCCAGCCTCCGGAACGCTGGTCTTGGGGGTCGTGGATCTTTGTGCTGGCTGGTTCGTCTGGTCCTGGGTCATCGTCGTCTCTGGTATTCTCCTTGGTCTTGGTTTGTTGGTGCGTGGCTGGTTGGAGAGCGCGGTCCCTGGTGCTTAGTGTGGCGACGAAGGTGTGGGTTTGAGTCCCCCCCCCTGAACCAGCTCGTCTCGACCAGACCGCACGAGTCAGAAAAGTGCCCAACCTGCCCCATTTATTTTGGGTGTATGTGCGTGTGTGTGTCGGTGGCGCCCGTCCTGTAAGTATAAACTGTTAAGTGCCTGTGTTCATTGTATTGCATTTCTGATAGTCGGTTTAACTCTGCTCTTTTTGTGCTCCCCTGCCCCATTATAAATAACCCACCCCCCAATTGTTCAATGTACCAGCTTGTTGTTGTGCTTTCTATTATTGACCCAGCACAGTTCGTGCTTGAGAACCAGTAAGCCGATTGGGCTGTAAGTTGTTGTTTGGACCGACGGACTTTGCTAATTCCGCTCTGTTACACTGGACCGAGGTCGCAAGAGTGACCCGGTTCGACAGAGTCCATTGAGGGTGTGACTTCCCTGGTAATTTGACGACATGGGTACTTAGGTATATTGAAATGTGGCTATTAACCCGACCCCACGCCATCAGAGAATTGGCAAACACGGTCCTTAAGTGACCCATGACCTTCGGAGTTGTCCGAAAGTTACGACCTGCAAATCTGGGTGTTCGGTGAGAGACGGCTCCACTGCTCCACCTGGCGGCCAGTCCTCACCACCTAGCCCCGGCCCACACCAGTTTGGTGTCAGTAGTGGAGATATGAACCCCTCCGCCCCCATAGAAGGGTTACACGATTCGAACCCACAACAGTTTGGTGATCAGGAGTGCGATTCGACCCTCCTCCGCCTCCGCGAAATTAACTGTATTCGGATCAGGGGTGTGCGGAGCAGTCCCCCCCCACCACCTCGTTCATTCCAAATTACGAGTGTTGAAATTTATTCTCAATACACACCTTGGCGAGCCAAGACGAGCTGGCTCAGGTGGGTTTAGGTGTAAGTGCAGAGGAACCAGTGGTCCAGGATGACCCCATGCAGGAAGACATTCCCCCACAACCAAATCCAGAACTAGTTTTGGGAGTGGCTGGGGCGGCGCATGAGTGCCCCCTCCCCCCCGATGTGCAATTTCCCCTGTGGACCAGATGATGGAAATGATGAGACAATTGATGCAAGATGTATGAACAACAAATGACAAAATGGATGCGAATGAGCGCAAAATGGATGAGATGAAGGGGAATATGGAAAACATGGAAAACTGCATGGATGCGAACACGCAGGCACTGAGGGGTGATATGCGAATACAGCGAGGGGAAATTCAGAGCATAGGGTTGAACCTGCGGGCGAGTATGAAGGAGGTGAAAGGAAGAGTGCGGAATGTGTTTGGCCCGCAATGGAGACGGGCAAGGTCAAGGGGACAAGCGATGTCGAAATAATTGGGGGAGAGACCGGCAAACTCGAGGAGAGGATGACGGAGATGGAAAAGAAATGCGGGTATTAAAAGGGACTAGTGCATGCCCGTAGGTGCGTGGCCGTACGTGGCCGTACGTGGAAACAAAAAAAAAACTTTCAAACCGCGTGCCAGAAACAACAACCACACAGGCCGTTCCTTCATTCTCGTAAAGGACACACACACATTTCTGGAATTATATATAGACCACACACACACACACACACACACACACACACACACACACACACACACACACACACACACACACACACACACACACACACACACACACACACACACACACACACACACACACTGCTGGAATTATAGATAGATGAAATGAGGTCAATGAGATGACAAATGAAGGGGTTGAATGCAGACTGCAGAGCAATGAGTAAGAAAACCTGTCGTTGTGAATCGTTTTTACCACCAAATTGAGATGTATTTCGTTGGCAAGTGTGTTGAGTAGAGCTGAATTCCTTAACACTTCCAAAGGCCACAGCGTTTTGACACTTGGAAACAAAAAAAAGTTGTGCACTTTTTTTGAGAAATTATTTTCGGAACAATTTTTCTTCAATAAATAATTTAAATAATAAAAAATGTCTCCATGTACATTGTACACACCTTTATCTCGTCAGCACCTCTTCATAAACAACATTGCTGAGAAAACAGCGCTTCTTCTTTGTTTCCTCGCCCAGGGCAAGAATGCGGAGGCTGCTGGATCTGCCAACGTTTTGATAAATTATTAGTTTTAATGGCCAATTATTCAATTAGCGCCAACGTATTTTGCCTTTTCGCAATGTCGTCGCAAAGAAAAACACAAAGAGAAGAGAAGAGAAAAAAAATTACTTCCTGGTTCGGAGCATACCAGCTCACTCTGTTTCCGAAATTTATGCACGTCTAATATGAAAACGATCATAACTTGGGGCATTATGTTTATTTATAAATGCGCATAATAAATCGAGAAATTATTAGAATACACGTAGTCATCACTCTCCGGAAGTCTGTACGTTGTAACCACGGACTTCTTATAATAACCTGGACCAGCAACGGCCTCTGTCGACTGAAGTCAGAGGTCGACTGAAGTCGCCATGTTGCGTTGTCAATCCGAATTCACAGATTGAATATATTAATCTGTGCCGAATTTCTCGCTGGAAACAACATTTTTGTACAGCTTAATAAGAAGAACAGGATTTCCATTATCACTACCAAGCGAATATAAGCTCTGCAGCACGAATCAATAATGTGAGTGAGTACGAGGTGTCACAATTCTCATGAATGATTATCATATCATATGTCATATGATCTGATGATAATTAATCAATGTAATGTGTATAGCTAACCCCCTATGGCCTATAGTATTTGTATTATTATAGGCCATAAGGCGGTAGCTTTCAGCTACCCCCTATAATAATAGGCCTTATGGCCTATAATTAATAATATATTGACCAATCATCAAAACATTGAACAGACATCGGACAACCTTTATAAATATGATCTATAATCTACAGACTAACTTATGGCCTCCTATTAATATGTGTATATTATAGAGGGTATCTTTCTGTAGTCAGTCGAAGCATATTGAACCAGTACCAGTCCCATTAATGTTTTCATGATTGATCAATCTATTATAGGCCATAGTGGGCAGCTTAAAGCTACCCCCTATGTGAGTAGCTTAAAGCTACCCTGTATGGCCTATAATATATTGATCAATCATGAAAACATTGAACAGACATTGGACAACCTTAATAAACATGATCTATAATCTCCACACTAATGAGACTGGTTTAATATGCATGGACCAATAGATGATGACGATCAACTATTATAATCGCAGTAGGTTGAAACATAAGATATGTCGAAACTTAGGAGAAACACTTCAATGCAAATGGTTAGTGAACTATTGATGTGCAAATAGGATCATTTTGCTGAAATTTTTCCTGATGGGTTTATCTTTCAATCCAGTGTTCATGGTTCGAACAACATGGTGGAGACGAATCTTTGTATAGCACTCACAGATGTGCTGTATGAGAGAAAATACATGATTACAGTCTGCCTCCATCTCAAACATGTGATCACTAAGCGAGTCAAATGCACTCGATCCTACTTCTGCCAACACTGAGCAGAGATTACAGATTTCAGGTAACTATCATGAGGAATCTTGCCATTTGTCACTGCTAGCATTCTCTTAACACATTTCTCAGTGTTCACATACTTGAACAACGCTTGATGATGGAACGGTAAGGCCACCCCTTGTTTTAACACCAATCAGCTTATAGGTAGGTAAATTGACATTATCATTCTGCGTGAGAGCCAGCAAGCAATCTTGACATTTGAGTGTCCGCTTAACCATCCTAACCACATATCCTGCAATATAGGTTACAACTGACTCCAGGAACACAGAAAGTTTGTTAAATGGTGGAATATCGGCATAATCGTGGTGACTCGTCATTGGTTAGCGGAGCTGCAAATCGTAGCGTCTGGCTATGAGCATATCCTGCGTCTTATCTGGGACAGCTCTCTTAGTGATATTTTTGAATGACACAGCTGTGAGGATGCGTGTTGCGTCCTGGGCTGAACAGTTCCCCTCGTTGGCTTTGATATTCATGCCGCATCAGAAGATGCTTGTATGCTGTGATGAACTGTCTGGCTGTTGGATTGTTTTTGCCACCACATGCTAGACGGACGGCTCCAAAGAACAACTCGATGTTGTCCTGGCTGAGCTTATATGTAAGCAAATACTTTAAAGATGAATTTTGGGGCTGGACGTATGTCAGATAGAGGTTTTTAATGCTTACGATACAAGTCAGCATCCCAATAAATGCTGTTTTAAGTCTTGTCTTTGTCATGAGTTGACCAGAAGTATTAGTCAAGGTCGTGAGATAATTACTTGTCTTTTCCAGGAATGGCAAAAAAGCTGCCTCGTGAGCAGGATGCATCGGTGCCTTGTTGTTGCGTGCCAACGGGTTCCTGGAGTTCAACAGATCGAACAGTTGATCCAGTGTGCGGATGAAGATGCAAGTTCCTTCACTCCCTTGAAATTCAGGTAGTTTCAACTCTTCGCGGCAGAACTCAATTGCATCCGCGACACTTGAACTCAGCGTTTGAGCAACTGTATTAACTTTCATTATATTTGTCTTCCATTCAATATGTTTCCGACTAAGTTTGTTTGCCAACCGTAGTCCTTCCTGTTTGTGCAGTTCATACAAGTTTTCTATATATTTCCAGGAGATGACCCTCTGAGAACTGTCTCTCATCGTCTTCAGTGTGCCGAGGCAGTTCCTTGCAAGCTTTAACATATGACACGCGTCGAGGAATGCCCAAACGAGCTTGTGAGGATCTGCTGGGTGAGGGAACGACGAATTCATATTATCCGGGTTGATACTTGCACCCAACTCTTTCAACATTGTCAAATTTGCTGAAGGCCCGTCACAGGTAAGCGAGATGACATTAACTCCAATTTCGTGTAGCTTCAGTAAACACTGAGACACAAGATTGGCCTGTTCTTTACCAGTCAAACCATTGATGAAGAAGTGGGTGACTGGGACTTTCCAATGATCATTCACCGCGACCAACATAATTACTAAAGCGATTTTAGCAAGTGTCGCGGTATCGTCCAGATTACCTGCTCCAATGTCCACATATCCTAGCACCTTGTCACCAGACATCTCTACTAATTCCATCAGTGACATTTCGTCCAACGTTAGGGCACATAGCGTACTCCTATCCTCTTTAAATCTCGCCTCCAATGCGTCAAATACTACCTGGTTGAATCCCGGTGATCCGTCTATGGCACTATACCAGGTTCGGATCGTTGAAGGACTAGGTAGAGCGAGATCGAATACCTCGCGTACATAGTCGTAGGCCTTCGCAGAATAGAAATTTAGCGTGAGGGCGAATGACTTGATCACAGTATCGTATTCTTGCCTGGATTTCTTTCCGCTTGCCTGATTCTTTAATATTCGACTCATAACCGCCAGTGGTACCCCAGAAAATGTCGAATTCAGTATCTCGACACAATTTTCCGAAACCATCCCTTTGTTTTTTAGTTCTTCAACGACAGAGCTTAATTTCTCGACCTTTTTCTTCAATCTTCGCGTTTTCTGCTGCGTAACCTTCAGTTTTTTCCACAGGTTCTCAATGGTCTCGGTTGCCGTACCCAGCTTCCGTTTCATTTTACTGGGACTCAGATCGGCGCAGTACGTGTGGTCTGCTGAAGTCGACGGCCTTGGTGGTGAATCTGGCGCAGCTGTGAATTCTGGCTCTGGGGACAGGTGTCCGTCAACCGGTGGTTTCCGATGTATCGGTTTCTGTGTAGAAAATAACATAATTAATATCGGATCGAAATTTCGAATTAACTGGTGAACAGAAAACTGATAATTCACGGAAATTTCAGTGGTAAATTCAATACAGTGCGAACCGTGTGATAGAATCACAATTGGAGCACTCTGATTCAGGATTCCATTTATTTTAATTACATATACAGGATGTCCATGAAGTTTCAAAATTTGCGCTAAATTTGATTTCCGCGGGAATTTATTCATTTTATAAACATTTTGAATGTGGATGAATTTATAAAATTAATGTGTTAGAATTAATTTTTTGGGCACGAATACAAAACGACCTGCATCGTCTGACAGTCAGAATCGTACAGAAATTCATAGAAAAATCCTGGCAGCAAAGGAGGTCATTTTTCCGGGTATTCACACCCAAAATCAATTCTAAAACTTATATAGATTCAAAACAATTTAATGTGTCAAATAAATATTTGTATCAAATAAATATGTATTTTTTTAGTGGAGACCATTGTAATAAATCGTGTTTCCTAACTTCTGGAGATGAGGTGGAAATTTGAAGACGCTTGGTATGACACCTTGTTTAAGCCGTTTCGTCTGGCCCGTACTGTCAAAGTCAGAGTTCAGGAAGTGTTCACTGCAAAGTAATGTCACACCGGGCGTTGGTGTAAAGTGTTCCCTTCTCTGCGCCTGGCCCCATTGTCTGCACAACTTTTCATCCTTAGGGAATCTGGAGAAAAAAGATCCGAATGACGTTTTCAATTATTGGCATTTGAAGGGATGGAAGGATGGGTACTACAATTGGCGTCAGTGGAGGTAGATTTCTGATATCAAGATAGATACGACCCTCTAACCCTAAGGAGCGTAGGAAGCAAAATGATTTTGGGGGTAACATCGGGTTAGGTGGACCGCGGAGCCAGGGCCCTCGGAATAGGGAGGGCCTGTGTCCCCAAATGGACAAATATTGTGAGCTACCCGCCCAACTATTTACGCAGCCACGGCGGTCGATGGGGGGAATGAATCTCTGGAAAAAATTGAATTTGAGACGCCTGGAAAACTCATTTCCGGCGTATTCCTGGATAATATCGTTTTTTTACATTTCTTTCAAATTATCGACTGTACTTTGCCATCATTTAGATTGTTATACTGGCGTTTAGCGTTTAAATTGTAACTTCTTAAAATAATACTCTAAAAATAGATTGACGATTGAAAGAGGAAAAAAAAGCATCAATAATCGCATTCTTTCCGATGAAAGGTGCACGTGGAGCTCTTCCCAGTCTTATTATTGTATCCGAACGCCACGCACTGTGGTATTTTTATGTTTACCGGTTCAAAATACTGGCAAAATAGTTAAAACTGTTAATGCATCGACAGGTTTTTTAAATTGCGCGCGACTATGGAGTGGCAACGCAACATGGCCGCTGAGCCATTTCCGGTGACTTCAGTTCTCACTGCTGCGAGTATATGGCATTGCTGGTCCAGGTTATTATAAGAAGTCCGTGGGCTGAGGATCTCTTCTCCATCGGCCACGCCCACACAGCAATGTGTCCTGTCATTGGTTGGTAAATAAATGGCCATAACTTGGGAAACACTTGTCCGGTTAATATCAAACCTTGAAAAGGCACATCCACAGGTCCCCAGCAATATATCTGGCAAGTTTCAATTATATTGGAACAGTGGTTGTCGAGAAACAGCGGTCACAGACACACACGCACGCGCGCATGCATGCACGCACACACACACACGCACACACGCACACACACACACATTGCTGTAATTATAGATAGATGACGGAGGTAACAGGGACACAAGGGGAGACGGAAAACCAGAAGTCAGAAATAATAAAAGAGACGCACAAAATAGAACAGATAGAGGTGAACGAAAAACGGGAAATTAACGAGCACACACAGGTAGAGATAGGAGGGGACAATGAGGTCGAGGATGGGGAATGTTTCGTGACCGGGTGCGAGCATCAGGATAGTCTCCCCCAGGAACCAAGAGAGAGGATAAGCTCCCTTGAAGTAGACTGCGACCAGGTGAGTCCAGGTGAGCCCATTTTCAGTGCGCCCGGCACCACCGCACTCCCTCCAGAACCTCACGGACCAGACCAGAGGCCGGCCAGCTTCATATGCCGGCCTGTTTGTGCTGCATCAGCGGGTCCGCATTCGCCATGCCTTTATTTGCCTACCTTTGCCTTGACCCCATGCTGCTGCCCTTGTTGCATTTGCCCCTGTCATCATCTCAACCATATGCGCCAAGACCATCTTCAGGTATTTGCAAGGACTGGCCTGCAGGCAGCCACACCACGATGACTGCGTTTGCGCAACCCATGCATCCATTTTTTTTGTGTTCATTCCAGCACCAATGACTTTTCTCTTCACAGATAACAGGTCCTGGGCCATGGTTAGTGTAAATAGATAAGTGAGAATTGTAAATAAATTGTAACCCACCTGTTGTTTCTGTTAGCGCCAGCAATTTAGGTAAGTTGGCTGAGGGAGTCTGTTAGTTTAGTTACGCAGCACACTAGGTTATTTAATTTTGGGACATGTATACAAATGTAGCACTCAGAGATCCGTCGGTAAAACGTACCAGGGGAAGAACCTACACCTGCATGGCACACGGAAATTTGTGACTCCGGAGAGTCTATAGAAGGGGGAGGGGGGGTAGTGTTATGGATTTGGAAGCCTTTTACACAGACAGTCAGCAGCCCTCGCAGTTCAGTTATTTCGATAAGTATGTGTTTGTAGTTAGGATCCCGTGCTATATGTCTAATGGGAATTTCATGTGTGCACTGCGTGTTTATTTTTTAGTCAGGGTTTTTGCAATACAAATCGAGCCTCCAGCCAACGGAAACCATCACTCCTTCACTTCGCATATCGCGCGATGTGTGTGTGTGTGTGTGTGTGTGTGTGTGTGTGTGTGTGTGTGTGTGTTTGTGTGTGTGTGTGTGTGTGTGTGTGTGTGTGTGTGTGTGTGTGTGTGTGTGTGTGTGTGTGTGTGTGTGTGTGTGTGTGTGTGTGTGTGTGTGTGTCGGTGGCACCCGTCCTGTAAGTAGAAACTGTTAAGTGCCTGTGTTCATTGTAAATTGCATTTCTGATAGTCGGTTTAACTCTGCTCTTTTTGTGCTCCCCTGCCCCATTATAAATAAACCCCTCCAATTGTTCATTGTACGACCTCATTGTTGTGCTTTCTCTTATTGGCCCAGCATGGTTCACGCTTGAGAACCAGTAAGCCGATTGGGCTGTAAGTTGTCGTTTGGACCAACGGACTTTGGTAATTCCGCTTGGTTACACCGGACCGAGGTCGCTAGAGTGACCCGGTTCGACAGAAGGTGTGACTTCCCCGATAATTTGACGACGTGGGTACTTAAGTATATTGAAATTTGGCTATTAACCCTACCCTACACTGTCAGAGAATTGGCGAACACGGTCCTTAAGTGACCCGTGACATTCGGAGTTGTCCGAAGATTATGACCTGCAATTCCTGGTGTTCGGTGAGAGACGGCTCGATTGCTGCACCTGGTGGCCGTTCCTTGCCACCGACCCCCGGCCCACAACAATTATATATATGTATATATATACTGTATATATATATATATATATATACATATATATATATATATATATATATATATGTATATATATATATATATATATATATATATATATATATATATATATATATATATATATATATATATATATATATATATATATATATATATATATATATATATATATATATATATATATATATATATATATATATATATATATATATATATATATATATATATATATATATATATATATATATATATATATATATATATATATATATATATATATATATATATATATATATATATATATGTATATATATATGTATATATAAATGTATATATATATATATATATATATATATGTATATATATGTGTATATATATGTATATATATGTATATATATATATATGTATATATATGTATATATATATATATATATATATATATATATATATATATATATATATATATATATATATATATATATATATATATATATATATATATATATATATATATATATATATATATATATATATATATATATATATATATATATATATATATATATATATATATTGTTGTGGGCCTGGGGTTGGTGGCGATAACGATCACTAGGTGGGGAAAGCTTGTGTGATCTCCCACCAAACTTCCCGGAATTGTAGGCCGTCGCTCGGATAACTGCATGAGCCGCCGGGTCATTTAACCGACCGTGGTCGCCAATATTTTAACCGCGTAGCATCGGGTCTATTTGTCTATAACCAATTTACCTAATTAACTACGCGATTTCGACTACCGGGGAAACCACGTCCTCGGCACGTCTTGCTCGAACCAGGTCACTCTACCGACTGCAGTAGAGTTCCAACTATCGACTACCAACTCCGGTTCGGGTGCAGCCGAGCGGAAACTGCCAAAGCCGTGCCGGCTGGAATGAACGGATCATCGGGGATAAAACCCCGCCTAAACTCATATCCGAACCATGCTGGACCAATTCAAAAAGGGATGGAAACGAACTTGGAACATTTTTAACAAGTTTTGTTTACAGTAAATGAAGACACAAAGTAAGACTTAACGCGCAAATGCAAGAAGTATTTACAATGATCCAAAAACACTTATTCAGTTTTACTTAAAGACGGGCCCACACGCAGACACACACACAAATGAAAAGAAACCCATAGTTCTTTATTGAATCCTTCCAGCTGAGGAGACAAGCTGGGGGTCAGAGTTCGTTTGGTTACCTGGCCGTCAGAGAAAGGGGGTACTCCGTGCTGTGGCACCTGACAATGGTCGCTGGTTTGGTCCCCAGTCGCACGTGTGGGACTCGAGATTCGTGGCGGAGCTCGGGTGGTGAGTAGCGGGGTCCACAGAGGGGGGATCAGGATCGCTCTTTCCTTCCTTGAAGAGAGCCAGCAGAGACACGTTTGCCACGTCGACGACCTTCCGCACATCAAAAAACCCTTTTGTGACAGCAAAAACCCTCCAAAAAGACCCACCAAAAACTCTCCAAGACCCCAAAAAGACCCCTGCCTCAGAGTGCTCGGGAATTTATGGACCTCCCTCAGCGGGGAGGGGCGTTGGTGAACAGACCTCGCTGTCCGCCTTTGATTGGACAGGGTCCCATGGCATACCTTTCTGGGGCGGGCCTTGGCCCCTGCCGGGAAACCCCAGCCACTCTTTCACGCGCGTTCATACTTGACGAGTAACAGTATCAATGTTGCAAAGGTTGTCGTGAAAGTTACAACGTTCGTGGGAACCGAGAAACTGGAACCGCGAGATCTTGCATTGGCACGTCAGGGTGCAAGAAGGCAGCTGGTTGGTGGTGGATTGTGATGGGCCGAGGGGTCATGCAGATGGGATGGTTGTTCGAAGGCTAGTTGGAGGGTTCGTTGGATGTAAAGATTTAACAACCTAACTAAAAAGAAATCGCAACGCACGCCTTTGATTCTCCCACTAGACAAAAGGAAGGGGATCTGATGACACACATACTTAACGACATAACTGACTTTTGGGACATCTGTATGTTGAATGCAAATGGTTTCCAGATCCGTAACACTACCCCCCCCCCCTTTTTATGGACTCGACCCGAGTCGTTAATTTTCGTGTGGCATGCAGGTGTAGGTTTTCCCCTTGTAGTACAGTCAAAATGTCGGATGACCTCCCACAAATTGCAACAAAAGCAAACTCAACAGATTTTGATTCCGGGATATGTCCTCAGTGACAGAAAAAAAAGTCCTAAGGTATCGTCCAGGGGGGAAAGTCCTGAAATCATGGAAATCCAATATGGCCGCCACCCGGCTTCGGGGAGAATGAGAAGATTGTGAAGATTGATATTTTAATTTGTAAATATATGTTTTTCTGCATTCTAATTGTTTCTAGTTATGGTCAGTATATTGATATACAAGAATAATTATAAAAACATGAAATGTATTGAGGGTAAAATAAAAAGTTATAGCTTCTTTGTCCAAAAATGTCAATTTTTTGTCCCGAAAAAAAAAAAATTTACCTGATACTGATTTTGGCTCCTGGACCAAAAAAATGAAGAAATGTTGAAGACACAAGATGAAATCAAGTCTATGGCAATACAATATAATTATGTAAATCATTGAAACATGACAAAATTCACAATTCCACTCGTGACAATCACATCTGCCTGACGAAGGTTTCGAAATGAAAACGAAAATTCGCATTAAACTCAGAAACTACATCCATTATAAACTTACTATACATGTTGAGAAAAATCAAGCGTATTAAAGTTAGAACTCGACAATGTCGTCATCATCCTCATCATTGTCACATGGAGTGTTTGTGCAGCCAGAGCCCCTGCAGTTTCCACAAGCTGGAGTGCACTCAATGTGCTTCTTGCATGTGCATCTCATGGTGCTACATTCAGCCTGGCAGTTGCACCTAATGACACGTACCATATTTTCAGGAGCTGGAGCTATTGATGTCTGAAGTGGCACAAAACCCTAGTCACACTTCTGCCAACCCCAGTCTGTCAGAAGAAGTTCATCTGCACATCCCTTCCATTCTTGGACTTGCAGATACACGCGCAGGCTGTGATATTTTGCTGCTTCTGATGTTGGTGGTAACGTCTGTGGTTGCACGTGAGAGGAGCTCCAAGCCACCTTGTCCCAGTACCGCTGATACCGGAGGGTTTCCAGGGTGTCAGTTGACTTTCCTTTGTAGATTATAAACAATGCTTTTTTTCCTGCATCTGCCACATCACATACGGAAGCTGGATATGTATCAAAAACCTTGGCCTGCTCACGGAATGTGTTGTTTGCTTTGAACTTTTTGAGGGAAGCTCCCTTTCCAATCCCATGAAGACGAGATGTCGTGTCACACCCAATAAATGCATGTAGAAACAGTATGTGCTTGCATATGTCTGTAACAATCATTTTCTTTGTCGCCTTGATGTTCCAGATGCGAGGCTTCTTCGTGTTCTTCTTTGGCTCAGGACAAAAGAAGAGGTCATGCGATTCTAAGCTTGCATGGTAGCATAGGAAGACGAGGAGGTCTGTGTCATCACCAACTAACACAGTGTTGGTGACAGTAGCAGACTGCACAGCCTTCAGTACAATCAGGAGATCAGCATCCCCTGAGGCATGGTGTGTCTCACAGTTCTTCTTCTGAAGCTCTTCACTCAACATAAAAATGAATTGCTGTTTATTCTGCCTATTGGCAAGAAACTATTCCTTCTTCATTGTGAGATGCATGTCAGCTGTAAATGTCACAGTAGTGCCAGCATTCCCTTTAGACCGTCTCTGGTGTGTCATGTCCTTCGTGTTGGTACTCTCATAACCATCAAACACGACTATCGCATCTCCGTACTTCTTCATTACATAATCGGTGTACTGGTGGCATATGTCTCTGTAAGTAGATCCACGAGACCATGGAATGCGTTGAACAAGTGCCCCGCCATCCACAACATACTGTTGCCCATCATTGGGGACATCGGCTGGGACATCGGTTCCAAGAAGATCCCAGATGGCATCAGCAAAGACTGGCTTGTGTGCTTCTCGGAGCTGAAGAGAGGAATCAAAGAGAGCTGGTGGATAGCTGCACAGTTCATATTTGAAGGCCGACTCCAGTTCTTCTGCTGTCTGTGCAACAGAGATCAGTCTCTGGGAGAGGAGTTGTGGGTCAACCTGGACTTGCTCTCCATCAATCTTGACAGATGACTTCATGCCGAGGGTGATAACTTGGTCTTTCCTCTTAAATGTGTACTCAGGTGTTTTCAGGTGTTTTCCCATCCATAGATTTCAATATTTTGGCTCCTACAGCATGTGCTGTATCGACGTTGACGGTGGGGTGTGCATGAACTCCAGTGGCAATGTTCATCAGACGTGGATCACTACTGAACAGATTCCAGTCCTGTAAATACTGAAAAGCTGATAGTGTGTCCTTCCAGTCACGAGATTGTCTTGCCTTGATCATGTCCTTCTTCTGCTCTCCAGTGTTGTAGTTCACACCTGTGAGCTCCTGCATTGCCTGGTTTATTTCTGCACAGGCAGGCATTGAAAGTAGCCATACCAGCCGTTGTTGCTCTGTCATTCCTCGCCCTCGTGTGAGCCCCCTGCTGCTTTTCAAACTTCTCATCAGAACTTGTTTGATGATCAGGTCAGATGAAAGACCTGCCCACAGGCGATCACTTCGTCGAACCAAATGGAACCCCTCATCAAAAGTTGTTGGACATTGGGATGTTGAGTTTTGAGGTTGGACATCTGCTGCAGATACACCCTCGCAGATTTGGCATACAGGTTGTGGCCCGAGGCTGCCAGGTAAGGCAGCATTTCCTGGATGGCCTGAAGATGTAGTGCCCAGTTCCCAGTGCGCTCTGCCCAGATGTATTTGCGTAGAATGTCTAGCATGTTCTATATACTGAACCCAGAGCGCTGAAGTTCTAGAAGATATCTTTGCAGACTCGGCATGCTTCTGAAGGTGGTCTTTGATTCGTTTCAAGACGTCAGACTTGCATACTTCTTCCACAACATGGGGTTGGCAGAAGTGTGACGAGGGTTTTGTGCCACTTCAGACATCAATAGCTCCAGCTCCTGAAAAGATGTTACGTGGCATTAGACGCAACTGCCAGGCTGAATGTAGCACCATGATATGCACATGCAAGAAGCACAACATTGAGTGCATTCCAGCTTGTGGAAACTGCAGGGGCTCTGGCTGCACAAACACTCCATGTGACAATGACGAGGATGATGATGACTGTCGATTTCTAACTTTAATACGCTTGATTTTTCTCAACATGTATAGTAAGTTTATAATGGATGTAGTTTCTGAGTTTAATGCAAATTTTCATTTTCATTTCGAAACCTTCGTCAGGCAGATGTGATTGCCACGAGTGGAATTGTGAATTTTGTCATGTTTCAATGATTTATATAATTATATTGTATTGCCATAGACTTGATTTCATCTTGTGTCTTCAACGTTTCTTTTTTTTGTCCAGGAGGCAAAATCAGTATCAGGTAAATATTTCTTTTTTCGGGACAAAAAATTGACATTTTTGGACAAAAAAGCTATAGTTTTTTTTATTTTACCCTCAATACATCTCACTTTTTATAATTATTCTTGTATATCAATATACTGACCATGACTAGAAACAATTAGAATGCAGAAAAACATATATTTACATATTAAAATATCAATCTTTACAATTTTCTCATTTTTCGCGAAGCCGGGTGGCGGCCATATTGGATTTCCATGATTTCAGGACTTTCCCCCCCGAGGATCCCTTAGGACTTTTTCCTGTCACTGAAGACATATCCAGGAATCAAAATCTGTTGAGTTTGCTTTTGTTGCAATTTGTGAGAGGTTGACCAAATATTTCTGCTGAAATGCCTGTACTATTGTACGTTTTGCCTACGGATGCCTGAGTGCGACATTTGGAATACATGTCCCAAAAATAAAGAACCTAGTGCGTTGCGTAACTAAACTAACAGACTCATTCAGACATCTTAACTATATTGCCGGCGCTAAACAAACAACAGGTGGGTTAAAATTATGTACAGTCCTAATATTTCCACCACCCATGGCTCAGGACCTGTGACTTGAGGAGAGAAAACACAGCAAAGTTAACATTTGTGGGTGAGTGCGCAGCAGGCATTGATGGGCAGACGTCTTTAGGGCTTTCAAGGGTCCCTTGATTGTCGTTGAATTCTTCTTTTTCTTTTTTTATTTCAGTTGCTGGAGGCAACTCACCCTAACACGGCAGGCCATATGGTGTCTCACAGGCCATTTGAACTGGTCTTTATGAAACAAGATCTCCGGGCTGCTCAGTGCAGTCCCCGGTCCATTTGAACTGACCTTCATGCAACAACAAGGAGATATCCGGGCTGCTCAGTGCAGTCCCCGGTAACACGGCTGCCTGCAGGGCAGTCCTTGCAAAACACTTCCTGAGGTGGTCCTGGAGCACATGGTGAAGGTGGTGGCATGGGAATGCAAACAAAGACACGGCAGGTATGGAGGCAAGGCAAAAGCAGGCAAAGCATGGCATAGCAAACGCAGACCAGGCAAGATGCAGTGCAAGAGGAGGTCGGCACACGAAGCTGGCCGGCCTCGGTCTGGTCTCGTGAGGTTGTGAAGGGAGTGCGGTGGCACCGGCCGGTCTGAAAACAGGTTCGGACCTACCCTACGGTCTCCCCCCAACCTATCGCCTTTGCCTGTCCTTGTCCATACCCACCCCCATTAGCTTGCAACAAAAAAAACCCCGAAATTTAGACGATTTTTATTTTAATTTTATTATTATTACTTCTTTTTTTTATAATTACGTGTGTCCCTCGCCCCCCTATCGTCTTTGTTCGGCTAACCTGTCCTGACTGTCTATCCCCAATCACGAAGGTTCTTTCTGAGGGGACTGAGGAAGAGACAAGTGAATCTGTCTCGAGGCCCAATGCAGCCTCAGAACAACTCCCTCAGATTTCAGCAATTTCCAAAGATGAGTTGGTGGCCTACGAACAGCGAATGGATGGATGGTGTGAAGGGGAACACGTTTACTATCTATCCTCGCATTTTATTAAACGTTAATCTATCTCTGGGGCTTTTTCAACACGCCTGTCTCTTTAAACGATCGGTTCGAGAAACCATGATTCCCATCGCCTGTGTTGGTGTTCGTTATTAATTTGGGCCTGGACTGCAAATTTTCTCTCGTGCTCTTGCACAATTTTGTGGCTGGGCAGCGTGGCTCAATTGGCAGGGATACCCATCGCGGAACTCTAACTACGGCACCCCCAGGTCGCTGAGGCTGTCTCCGAGCCTACCTACTCCGTATGAACGTGGGGAATGCCCCTGGCAGTGTCCCCTTCGATGCCTACGTGGCATTTGGTGCTCCGGGTCCCGTTTCCGTGGGCTGCCCCTGCCCATTACACTAAGTCAGTCCCTTGGACCTATGGCCGACTCTGGCCGACTACTTCGGTGCCCAGGGGGCCCTCTACTCAGTGCGCACATCTCCACAGCCACGCTCCCAGCTGGTCAATAGACTCCTGCACCCTACAAAAAGGTCCTGCCTTCATTAAACACCAACAACAAAACGACATTCGATTGGTTAATTTCACTAACCCACTAACAAACATTACACTAACCTTGAGTTCCCTTGGGTGGGATTCACTCCTCCCCCAATCATTCATTCGTACCATGCATTCCACATTCACTCCACTCACACTCGGGCCCGTTCACTCATCACGTTCACTCATCATGTTTCTTTCTTCTCTTTTTATTTTTATTTTTTTTATTTTTCACACAACACTGATGCTCCACTGGCTACGTCCCCCTATCTAATTTGTGCTCCCCATCATCCCTTATGCTAATGCACGTTCCATTTAACTCTACGTAGCTAATCTACGTCCCCATGACACGTTTCATGTCCATCTATGTTTCCCATCCATTCTAAATTCTATCCTAAATTCCCTTTACTGTTCCCACCAGGCCCCATGGAGGAATGCTCATACCCCATGAGGCCGGTCTATCTAACGCTAAACCCTTCCCCTAAACCACTGCTACTTTGCCCACGACGAAGATGTTTGCTACATGCTGGCCGGGGATCACGTACTCGTGCAAAGGCTCGGTAGGCCTTGTATCGCCAGGGCGGCAGTTTGCAACTCGCTTGTCCCATTCGTTCGGGCGATAATTGGAAGCATAACGTCGCCCAGTCGATCGCATTACATGTCCGCTTCCGAGCCATCCACCATGTGAGCCATCCACATCCACCATTTGAATGCAAATGGTTTCCAGATCCATAACAGTATATATCTCTATTATAATACCAAGCTTGCACACTAAAAACTCGGCTCGCCGTCACACGATCCCAATGAAATTGCTGTGGCACTTAGCGGACATGCCGACAATGTTTGGGAAGCCTTGGCGTTCCATAGTACCACTTGCATTTTGCACAATGCGTATTTTTGTCATTCCCCGTGTTCGGTCTGTCATCTGCTACCAGCTATGTTGTACTGCTATCCCGTGCATGTGCACGGGTATCGCTAGTATGTATATATATGTATATATATATATATATATGTATATATATGTATATATATGTATATATATATATGTATATCTATATATATATATATATATATATTTATATATATATATATATATATATATATATATATATATATATATATATATCTCGCTCTCTGTTTGTACATGTTCTATGCACAGCCTCATCTTTTAATTTACAATCTCCAAGCTTGGGGTACAAATACAACTTTGTGTGGGGATAAAATCGACTATGTGGCTGCAGCCACACGTGGGGGGGTATGCGGGGGGCAGGGAGGGGAATAAATTCTCGATGTAAATGTGTACCGTGTCGTGCCACCTGGTGGTGATAGCAGGTGGTATTACAATTCCAAATTTCCTTTGGCTACAAAGTGTTACATATTCACGTTTTTCGTTATGCACAACACCAGGTCAATCTGCTTGCATCATCTAAACAAGGGGGTGCAGAGGCATTTTTCAATTGCTGTCTCTCTGACAAATCAAGTCTCGGAGTACCTCAATTTGTGTCCCAGTTAATTGATTAACTCAAACAATGTTAAGCTGTTCATCCTTTATATCCTAGAATACAAGGGAAATGTGAAATCACCTGCCAATGGTGAAGGAATTGATTTTATACTCTGCAGTTAAGCAACGTGAGGTGCCATTCAGCTTTGTGGGAGCACTTTTAAATTGCATACGGAGCGTTTGCCCCACCATTTCAAATATTAGGGGGCCAATTGACCCCCCCCTCCCCACCTCACGCCTGATGCACTGATTGAATCTGATCTTGTGTTGGATAAAACCCAAATGAGATGTTTCCATGGAACGAACTAAACAATCTTGCCACTATGCTTGCAATTATTTACAAAGCACCACTTGATGAGCGGAATGATACAGATGCACTGGATACTTAGGAAGGAGTGATCAAAATTACTCCTGCACACCACGAGTCTCAAACTTGCACCGCACAACGTTGATTCACTTTGAAACCCAAACTATTTCGCCATCGAGACCCACCAAAGGTAAGCAACTTTATTTAATGAAAATGTCGATTGACATAGGCAGTGACATATTAAACTAGAAGGGCACTCGGTAGAGCGCATACCTCTTCCCCGTAATTCCTTATCCACGAGAACATATCGGGCCCAGGGCCGGATTTACCATATGGGGGGCCGTGGGCACAATGATTGTGGGGGGCCCCCAAAGTTGGAGATTAATCAACAACTTCAATTATAACTGCTTTTTCATCAACAACTGAACTTATATCTATAGATTTGGCAGATCCTGATCAGGAATGATTTGGCATAAACAGTATGTTCACAAATTACAATGAAATCTGACAATATGACAAGAAGGACGGATTGTTATTGATATGGCTGGTGACTTATCTATGAGCTCATTCTAAAATCAAATCACAAAAATGTTGTTGCTACAAGAGTAAGAGATAGAGATGGACTAATATAAGAAAATAACAAACGACGCGCTGTCATTAATCATACTTCGAACTTCGACTAAAAATCTTCGAACTTCTAAAAACCCTCTGGGCAAGAGAAATCCGAAATGGTGATTAAAGCCGACTTCCAACTACTGCAAATATACGGCAGTGTCATCCACATCAATGAACATACACACAGTGCCATAATCAATGGACAAACTTCCTGCGTGACTTCGCAGCAGCGAACTCGGATATGATACTCTCAACCTGCATGGAATTGAGCACATCGGATTCGGTTGAAATGATGGTCAGATTGACGAGTCTCTGCTGCCCCATCGTGGAGCAAAGATGGTTCTTGATAAGCTTGAGTTTCGAAAACGAGCGCTCCCCGGAGCAGTTCGACACCATCAGTGAGAGGTAAATCCGAAGCAGCACTTCCACGTTTGGGAAAGTATCGGTGAGTTTTCGCTCGATGAGAAAACTGTACATCTCGAGTTCAGTACGGCCCGAGTCTGGCTCTGACTCCTTCATCATGACTTGGAACTGAATCATTTCTTCTGTGAGGTCAGGTGATAGATCTTCACGATACAACTCGACGAACTTCGAGCATGACTGTCGAATCTGCTCCACTTCGAGTTGAACAAGAGCATGCAGGAATCCAAATCTGTTGCTCATCTCGCTGTAAGCGTTTGTACGCTTTTCCAACTGCGACAGCAGTACGTCGATCACTGCAACGTATCCAGTGATGCGAAAGGACTCCTTGGCGTCTAGTTCTACTTCTGGAGTGTGTCCGTAGTCTAAGGGAGCGAGGCGGACATTACGCTTTTGTCTACGCGATCCGCGAGTGAATTCCTCCGTACCTGAGTGCTCCACTCCATCAACAACGAATGTATCAAACTGATCGCGTAATGACTGCACGAAGCTCGCCAGTGACTTGAGGAGCTGCACGGCTGTGTTGAGATCGGTAGCTTGTGACTGAAGGGTTTTACTCGTACGATCAAATCTACCAAGAACAGTAGACCAGAAACCAGAAACCAGTATAGAACCCTATCTGGAGCGTGCACATCGTTTGGTGAAGTGTCTCGGCGGTGTTTCTCGTTTCACTATTTAGTTGTTCATCGTTTGCGATTTCATCGAGGACATCCATGATTTCGCTGTAACCGTCTGGAAGAGCTCGGGTTGCATCAGAATGAGCCGACCAGCGAGTGTCGCTGAGGCGCTTTGGTACTTGCAGACCTTTGGCTTTCAGGGCGTCAAATAATCTGGCGTAGCGCGACGTGGAAGCTGTAAAAACCACATACACTTGTTCCACGAATTCAAAGAATGCTGCTGCAGGTCTACAGCATCCCACGGCCGACTGACAGACTAAGTTCAGTGATTGCGTCACGCATGGCACAAATATTGCGAGAGGGTTCTCCTGTTGGATCATTCCCTGCATCCCGTTGTATCGGCCACTCATATTAGATGTGTTATCGTAAGATTGTCCTCGGAAGTTAGCGATGTCCAATCCAGTGGCTTTCAAAAAATCCAGTAATGCCGTCGCTTGCTGTAGTCCAGTGTGTCCTGTGTTGCTCAGAAAGGTCATGAAACGCTCCACTGGAGCCTCGTTCTCAATGTATCGTAGAATAACTGTGAGCTGGTCAATGTGGTTTATGTCAGGAATAGAATCGACTGACACAGAGAAGTATTTTGCCTCTTTCACACGAGCGACGATGTTATCCAGAACAGATTTCCCGATGATGGAGACTAACTCTTCACATGTCGTAGATGATAAGTAGTTGGTGTGGCCACTACCTTGGTTGGCATATTTCTGAATGTGCTGCGCCAAAAATGGATCGTATTCTGCAAGTAATTCCGTTAAACCAATGTAGTTACCGTTCGTCCGTGACCCAACAATTTCATCCGATCCACGGAACGCTAGACCACGCTCAGCGAGAAACGATATCACGCTCACACTTCGCTTCAGCACCTCCCTCCAAGAGGACGCAATCGCACTCACCTGTTTGACGAGTTCAGTGTCCACACGACCTGCGGATGTTACTCTGTCTGACAAGCGGATGATATTCGCATAATGTACATGCGAACGCTCATGCACCTCGATAGAACGACTGGCATGCTTCCAATCATTGAATCCTTCCCCGCCCAGGGCAGTAGCGCCTCAAAAGAGCTTGCAAGCGATGCAGTACAGTTTGCCTGTTGATGTGGAGAAGCAAAGCCAGGACCTTTTCACGGACTCTCCGTTTTGTAGTCTACGGTAAAAAAAGATTCTTGGAGCAGCAGCGTTTCCTACCTTCAACAAACTGTATGGATGAATCAAAGGGACCAGTCGAATTCTGCAGGGGCTCCAAATCTCGTGATGCCCAGTAATCGATCATCTCTGATGATGGTCGCTCAGGAGGCCAACATCCAATGTCATTGGCAAAGCCAGGTCCACGATCAGTCAGTATATCTCTCTCTTCCTCATCTGATGCATGTTCTTCATCGGTGGAACCTTCCGAGATGTTGGGCAAATCTTGACGCCGGGGTTGCGTTGCCAAATCCGCTTGTTCCATCTCTGTTGGTGTTCCAGCCTCTGTCATGGACGAATCGCCTGTTTGTGCAGGAGTGAAAAACTCTGAGATTTTCCGGGTCTTGTCGACGATGACCTTGTGTTTTTCATTTTTTTTCCTTGGAACGTTTCCGCTTTTGAGAACCACTGTCATATTTCCGTGGAGCCCTGGATTTGTGCCTGTTGTCACCGAAGCCGCTCATTGTGGTTTCTGCAGCTGGTAGGTACCGAGTTACCGAGATATCGTCAGAGTGCATGTGGGACGGACCAGAATCACGAACAACAAGTATGTTTCACACACCTGGAACATAGAACGTCACACCGTGTTACTGTGCTGTGCGCGCCAGTAAGCAGGGTACTGACAGCGTTCCCTGCCAGCCGCAGTTTCAGTGTGTACAACACTACCCCTGCCGGCCGTGTGCTGTGCTGGCCTGGCCCAGTTTTACCACGTCGACTTTCACCTTTTCACCCCTCCTCAGGCTGGACCTCTGTATTCCGTCTGTGCTTGCTGGGCTCTGGCGGGCAGTGCCGTAGTTAGTTAGCCACTCTCAACCATCCGAAGCATCAATGATCGATCCAAAAAAAGATCCGAATGTGGGTCCCCAATGCCCGAGGCTTGCCCCGGGAATTTTTTGACCACGTTGGATCCGTTCTGTGGACCGTGGAAGAAACGGCTTGAAAAAGCCAAAGCTTGAAAAGGACCCTCACAATGACGGACAATTTTGAAAAGATATCCTTCCAAAGAGTTTACAATCTTCATTCACCGACAATAAAACTTTAGAAGCACATTTTCAAGGGATTTTCAAAATGTCATCGAAGTTGTGGCGGGGAGGGGGGCATGGCCCCACCTGGCCACCCCTAAATCCGGTACTAATCGGGCCCAATACATTTTTGAAATATCATGCTATACATCGTTTTTGGCCCAATCTCTCAAAGGTGAAGAATCACTTTAAGAATTAAATAATTCTCGTATCCACATTCGGAATCGGATCTTCATCAAAATTGAATCAATTCTTCCAGGTCAGACACCCAACGAGTCCACAAAGTTTCATCCGGATCCGTCCACAACCTTTTGAGATATCGTGCTATACATCGGTTCAGCACCTTCTCTCAATGGTGAAGAATCACTAAAAAAATCATGAGATCCTGAACCGGATTCGGATCTTCACCGAAATTGAATCAATTCTTCCTTGTCACACACCCAACCTGGCCACCAAGTTTCATCCGAATCCGTCCACAACGTTTTGAAATACCGCACTACATATCGTTTTTGGCCCAATTCCTCAATGGTGAAGAATTCCTTTAAAATCCTTGTATCTGGATCAGGTGTTTCATATGTTTTGGACGGCATTGACCTTGACTTTTGACTAGTTATGACCAGATTTTATATACATATACTCCACATACGTACAAATAAGCAGTGTAAGTAACAATCTGATATCTTGAAAAATTCCTGAGGTTTGGCAACAATAAAATCACAAAAATATTCCATTTGATTATAATGGGGTGAAATTGTTGTCATGGACACCGTTTTCTCTTTTCCATGTGGGACTTTTTTTTTTTAATTCCACATGGGACTTTTCCCTATTCCACCAACCAAGATGAGGAGAACCTGAAAAAAATGAAAGATCATTTAAATTAATTAATTCCATTTTGCATCAACGTAGCTTGGTACTGAAGTGGTTTACCAATGGGGGGCCTTTTGATTATGACTGATGACCTTGAAATCTTATTGCAATAGGTCATCAGGCAGAGGTTCTAACGGGGTTTATAAGGTCTATTGGGTGTTATGGTCCTGAAGGGTCTTAGGGATCTGAAGAGTCTTTGGGGTCTTCTGGTTATAGGTCTCGAGGGTCTTGGGGGTCTTAGAGGTCTAACAAGTCTAAAGAGTTTTGGGGATCTTTGGGGTCTTAGGGTTATAAAGGGTCTTTGGAGTGTTCATGGTCTCAAAGGTCTTAGGGTTATAAAAGGCCTGAGGGGTCTTAAAAGGTCTTATGGTTATCAAGGGTCTTGACTCTAGAAGGTCTTATGGGTCTGAAAGGGGCTTTGGGGTGTCAAGGTGTTTGGGGGTCATTGGAGTATAAAGGGTCTTAGGAGTTTTAGGGGGTCTTCAAGGGTCTTAGGGTTATAAAGCGTGTTGAGGGTCTTACTCTTAATGGTCTTCAAGAGACTTACAGTTGTATGGGGTCTTATGAGTCTAAGTGGACTAAAGGGTATCTGGGCTCTAAAGGTCTGCATGTCTCAAAGGTATGTTCCAATAGTCTGTAGAGGTAGTCAAGGTCAAGTAATAAGTAGTTAATAGACGTACTTACGGTCCAACTCACGTTCAAACAGGAAATAATTAATAGACATACTTACAGGGGGTCACCCAAGGTTTCACCTCGATGAGGGTTCTCCATCCACCCGTATTTTTCAGTTTCATGTACAGTGCAGAATATATATCAAGTTAATCAGTTGAAAATTGACGATTTATGTGACCTTGACCTTTGACCTTTTGACCAAATGACCTTAAAAAAAAAACCTTTTTGCTGTCACTGTCTCTACCAGGTGGCGAAGTTTTGTGAAAATCGAAGTAAAAATGTGACCTGCAAGCGATTGACATACTGTACAGACAAATAGACAAACAGAATACCAGACCAGACCAAGCAATATACTTGCGAATCTTCAATTTCGCAAGTAACAACCACCTTCGGTGGGGAGGTAATGAGATTAATCATTTTATGTACATCACTTGAAATAGAAATATGCAGCAATTACATTAAAGATAGGGTTTTCTTAAAACAGTGATGAATTAAGCCAACCTCAACCCACATATACAATAATTTTGCAATGTTTCTTTGGCATTTGCCCAAAGGCCTGTGAATAATTCCTGTCCAGATCAGTTTATTTGCAGAAATAAAAAGTTCTTGATAATAATGAGTGGCGAGCAATTATCAGAGCTTCTAAGCAGTAACAGTGAGAGTTGAAAGGTGGAACCTTGAGACACTTTCAAATTTATCATTTTTCAGCCAATCTTGCTCAGCCAATCTTGTCAGGTAGATTTGCCACGGTCGTTTGTTTTAAAATGATGATTCGTGCAAAATTAAATGGGCACACATGAGGACATTATCAATTCTTACCCGCCGGCGGCACAACCGTCGTGGAAGACAAGCGACTGTAACAATGTGTGTGTGTGTGTGTGTGTGTGTGTGTGTGTGTGTGTGTGTGTGTGTGTGTGTGTGTGTGTGTGTGTGTGTGTGTGTGTGTGTGTGTGTGTGTGTGTGTGTGTGTGTGTGTGTGTGTGTGTGTGTGTGTGTGTGTTTGGTTGTGTAATTACAATTTATTAAACAGTGTTCTATTACTTGCTGCATGCCTTCACAAAAAGATGAATTAATTCACAAAAAGGTGAATTAACAAATCATAATTTTCAAAATAATCCCATCTCTTTGTACTTGGCTTTTTAAAACTTTTCACCTTCAAAACGTTTGTGTTTTTCCAAAAGTCTGATCATTAAACAGATACTTTGTTTGTTTTTCAAATAATGCTGAAATTGCTGCGATTTCTATTTCGAATGTAGATACATTTCAATGAGCTGTTATCTTGTGCAGACAAACACTGATTGCTTTTCTACCTGCAGAACAAAACTGTGAGTTGTTTCCTCGGTTACTAGTGCGGTCAAGAAGCTTGATATTCCACCACTGTGACTCTCAATTGTTTCCTCAAGGAAGACCTCAACATTTTTTTTTAATCATCTTTCCCTTCTTCTCGCAGATAAACATGCAAAAAACTTAATGTAACAAAGTATTTTCCACTTGGAAAATAAAAATACAAGAAACATAACTGGAATGAAAGTGAAAAGCTTTGCCTTCTTGTGTTAATTATTCGGCCTAAACCTGTATGCTGGGCCTAATATTTTCCACTCTTCGAAGCATTGCAACTCCAAATATGCATGAATTGCACCACTTTGGTATGACAATAATAAAACTATATCAAAACAAATTATCAATACATTATCACCAAAGAATAAAACATTCATTGTATAAAAGTAATCCAATAGGGCCTATAATGTGCACCAGTGATGGTCATGAATATACACAGGATGAGAGAAATCTAATCTCGACAAAGATATTACCAAACAAAAGATTGCACTTCTTTTTTTATAAAAAAAAAGAAAAGAAAAATAACCTTTTGATGGTCGGCCTACCTTTGCTGAATATAATTACTCAAACCCAGGTCGTCCAATGAGCTGTAAATACTAAATTGAGGTATCTACATTCCTTTTTTGGTGAAGATCAACCATCATGCTTGGTGTCAGCAAATAAAATATAAAAAACCCGTCAATTCAGGTTTCGAGAGAAATGACCAAAGTGATAAAATAATTATATTTCAAATTAAAATGGATTTCTTTTGCCAGCTTTGGTGGCATAATGGTTAGAGCATCCGCTTTGAATTAGGGTTTGATTAGGGTTTGAACTCCAGCCAAGTCATATGAAAAATTAGGGTTTGAACTCCAGCCAAGTCATATGAAAGACTTTAAAAATGGTGCATGCTGCTTCCATACCTGATGCTGATCAGCATTTAAAAAGGATAGAGCATGGACCCATAAGTTGGTAATAAGAGTGCAGGTTTTGATGAGCCTCATGGCCTCCTCTTGTATTGAAGTTTCTTGAAAGGGACTCGTATTATAAAAACATGAATCAAATACAATATTTTATGTTGATCTTTTATGGAGCATATGTGTACCATATGTATCATATAAACCTCTCAGCTCCACAGTTCCATTTTCGCTCCCATGAATAATCCATGATCTCACATTATTGCATCGTTGATTTATGTCAGACATGGCTATAACAATGTTTGTCATTGGTCAGTGACAGAGACCCTTTTATGAGTTAATGTGGCGACATTGTTAACAATGTTGCGAAAGTTTTGACAGATGTTCATCATTAATACACCTCCTGTTCTTCTTTCTTTCTTTCTTTATTTATTTTACAGTGTATTCTTTCTTCCTCCTTTTACTTGATATCATATCTTTCTCCTTATTTGATACAAAGTTCATGGAAGAGCTAGAACAAAGAACATAACAGAAAGAACACGGTGGAAATAAGGATAACACACCAACAGCAGAGTAGAGAGACATGACAGAATGATATATGGAAGAAGAATGGACAAGTAGAAGAATAAGAGTTGCGGGAGGGGGAGGGGGACAAAGGGAGTGAAGAAGCTGCATAAGAGAAGGTAGAAGGGAAGAGTTAGAACAAAGGTGAGAATTCGCATAGGGAGAGATGATGGGAGGAAATAACGCCGAATGCATCTGCGAGTATAAGGGGTTAAATGAGTCGGCCTAACTAGCTAAGGCAGAGTGAAGGAAATAAGTGAACAATCAACTGAAAGTAAGTCACATAGCTGAGATGAAAAGTTGCCACCCTCAGTAACCGGAAGCCTTAGATAGCCTTTCTTTCTGTTCATAAATATGATTCCTTCAATTATATTAAAAAAACAGAACGTTGATTGAGGTATTCTGTGTGGGCAACAAGGAGAAACTGACGTTTCAGGCATTAGCCTTTCATCGGAACAAATGGTTAGTGTACCTCAATCAACGTTCTGTTGACATCCTCCATTATCGTAATAAACCACTTCTTGTTAGTTCCCACTGTGCCTCAATAAATATCAATAAATGACAATGCTTCCAGCTTACATCAGGTTGAATATGCCCAATCCTGTCAGATCTCAGAAGCCAATTAATGTGAAACCAGGTTAGCTCTTTGATGTTCGACCTCCAAAGAAACTAAGGTGTTAGACCACCAAGGAAATGATTGCATGGCATGACAGTTCAGTTAGCAGGATATCCAAACTCTAAGTTGTTTTGTCCTGGATTTGTTCACCAGTGAAAAGTAAAACTGCCATCTTGGTGCAGAGCCAGGAAGGTGTGTTCACCTTCCTTCTGATGGTAATATGGAGCTCATTATTGAGTTTTCATTTAGGTCATCTATATATAATTCCAGAAATGTGTGTGTGTGTGTGTGTGTGTGTGTGTGTGTGTGTGTGTGTGTGTGTGTGTGTGTGTGTGTGTGTGTGTGTGTGTGTGTGTGTGACCGCTGTTTCTGGACAACCACTGGTCCGATCTAATTGAAACTTGCCAGGCATATTGCTGGGGATGTGCCTTTTCAAGGTTTGATATTAATCGGACAAGTGGTTTCCAAGTTATAGCCATTTATTTACCAAACCAATGACAGGACACGCTGCTGTGTAGGCGTGGCCGATGGGGAAAGGGTGCCATTTAGTTACCAATGACAGGACACGTTGCTGTGTAGGCGTGGCCATTGGGGAAGAGATCCTCAGCCGCGTTCCCCATTACGGGTTTCAACGTACGGACTTCCGGATAGTGATGACTTACTGTATTCTAATAATTTCTCGATTTCTTATGTGCATTTATAGATAAACACAATGCCCCAATCCAGTCGTCGTTTATGAGAGTGAAGGAATGGCCTGTGTAGTTGTTTGAAAGATTTTTTTTTTGCACTTACGGCCACGCACAGATGGACACGCATGTACGGACATGCGCGAGCGAAGGAATGGCCTGTGTGGTTTTTGTTTCTGGCACGCGGTTAGAGTTTGTTTTTTTTGCACGTATGGCCACACACTAGTCTATGTATTACTAAAACTCTCATCTTGTATATATGTATGTATGTATGCATGTATGTATGTATGTTCCCAAAATACAGCCAAATCAGTTCCAGATAGCGCAAAAAATTTCGGCCCACCTTACTCACCATTCGCCTTCGGTGTGCAGTGTCAATTTCGTTCAAATCGGGAAACGAAAAAATTATTAAAAAATCAATTCCCGATTCAGTCAAGTACTCTTTGGGAGAATTTGATCAATGCAAACAACCTCAGCGGTATATTTCGCTGGAGCTAGCTTCTTTTTTTTTCTTGAAATGATTTTTTTTTATCAACCGCTGTCACAACAGGAACCCAATGGGTTCACGGCTCGTCGAGTAAGTATTTAAAATCCCATGGCCTCTCTTGAAAAGAGGTCATTTTGTGCAGGTCAATTTTGTGCAGGTCTTCCTTCAATTCTCCTGCTTTCCTTCCTGAAAGTCCCTTTAATGTCCATCTCAATCTCGCCTCTCTCACTTTGTCTCCAAACCATCCTACCTATCTCTCACTTTGTCTCCAAACCGTATGCATGTATGTATGTATGTTCCCAAAATACAGCCAAATCAGTTCCAGATAGCGCAAAAAATTTCGGCCCACCTTACTCACCATTCGCCTTCGGTGTGCAGTGTCAATTTCGTTCAAATCGGGAAACGAAAAAATTATTAAAAAATCAATTCCCGATTCAGTCAAGTACTCTTTGGGAGAATTTGATCAATGCAAACAACCTCAGCGGTATATTTCGCTAGAGCTAGCTTCTTTTTTTTTCTTGAAATGATTTTTTTATCAACCGCTGTCACAACAGGAACCCAACGGGTTCACGGCTCGTCTAGTAAGTATTTAAAATCCCATGGCCTCTCTTGAAAAGAGGTCATTTTTTGCAGGTGCAGTGGCCGGCAAAAAAATTAATCCTCGTCCAAAGTTTTCACATTTTGATGCCACCCGAGTGTATTTCATGATGCTTTCAAATCAAACTTAATAAAAATTACCCCCCATGCGGGAGTGACGGTCATCTCTGCGAGAAAGAATACCACAAGTTCTCAATGTTCAGTTATGACCGAAGACTACTGCGCAGCTCCACTGCGCAGCTCGAACTGCGCAGTTTGGTTAAAGATGACTCGGCATTTTGGTGCGTGTGCACAAAATTATATTTTGAAAATAAATGCCGACGTTTAGGTTGAAACTTTTGCACTTTCGGCGGAAAATGTATAAATATAATATACAAGGTCAGCTGCTATGCAATGACACCATTCACTAACTTTTACCATGCCCAGTAGAGAATATATAGCCTCCTGAAGGTAGGGCAGTTTTTGCAAACTTTGAAGTCACGTGACGCTAAAACGAAAGCGAAATTCGAAAATCCGGCTTGATCAAATTTAGATGTTGTCCCATAGATTCATATGCTACAATCAAATTCAAGATTGCTTGAGAAATGTAGGAGGAGATAGATTTTGAAAATCGTCATTTTCGCATTTTTTGCCAACTTTGAAGTCATGCGACACGAAAACGAAAGCGAATATCGAAAATCCGGCCTGTCTGAATTTAGATATTGTCCCATAGATTCATATGCCACAATCAAATTCAAGATCGCTTGAGAAATGGCGGAGGAGATAGATTTTGATAATCGTCATTTTTGGCATTTTTTGCCAACTTTGAAGTCACGAGACACGAAAACGAAAGCGAATATCGAAAATCCGGCCTGACCAAATTTAGATATTGTCCCATAGATTCATATGCTATAATCAAATTCAAGATTGCTTGAGAAATGTAGGAGGAGATAGATTTTGAAAATTGTCATTTTCGCATTTTTTGCCAACTTTGAAGTCATGCGACACAAAAACGAAAGCGAATATCGAAAATCCGGCCTGACCAAATTTAGATATTGTCCCATAGATTCATATGCCACAATCAAATTCAAGATCGCTTGAGAAATGGCGGAGGAGATAGATTTTGAAAATCGTCATTTTTGGCATTTTTTGCCAACTTTGAAGTCACGTGACACGAAAACGAAAGCGAATATCTAAAATCCGGCCTGACCAAATTTAGATATTGTCCCATAGATTCATATGCTACAATCAAATTCAAGATTGCTTGAGAAATGTAGGAGATAGATTTTGAAAATCGTCATTTTCGCATTTTTTGCCAACTTTGAAGTCATGCGACACGAAAACGAAAGCAAATATCGAAAATCCGGCCTGACCAAATTTAGATATTGTCCCATAGATTCATATGCCACAATCAAATTCAAGATCGCTTGAGAAATGGAGGAGATAGATTTTGAAAATCGTCATTTTTCGCATTTTTTGCCAACTTTGAAGTCACGTGACACGAAAACGAAAGCGAATATCGAAAATCCGGCCTGATCAAATTTAGATATTGTCCCATATATTTATTTGCTACAATCAAATTCAAGATCGCTTGAGAAATGGCGGAGGAGATAGAATTTGAAAATCGTCATTTTCGCAACTTCAAAGGCCTCGTGACCTTGACCTTCGGTGACCTTGAAAGTCATACCATCATGTACGTCTCATCGACCTCTATCAGGATCACTAATGATCAGATCTCCCACTTCAACTTCGTTGTGAACGGACGGACGGACGGATCGAAGGACATAGACACCCATATTATTAGGTCATGTTCGAAGAGATGACCGAATAAAAGGTTATTAAATTTTTTTTACCAAATAAATTTAATAGGTTGCAACAATATTTAATCATTGATTTAACTTAAAAATGAACCTCCCCCACTAATGTAAGGAGTTTTAAGGTGGGTCAATCAACTCACTTGGTCAATAAACAACGCAAACATGAAGACCAAGGAGCTTTCCAAAGAAGTCAGACATAAAGTGGTGGAGAAGCACCATTCAGGAGAGGGTTATACAAAGATTTCAAAATCACTCATTATCCCTTTGAGTATCGTGAAACCCATCATTAAGAAGTGGAAGAGGTATCATACCATCCAGACTCTACCCAGATCAGGTCGCCCATCCAAACTCAGCAACCGGGCAAACAGGAAACTGGTTCATGATGTCCCTGTAAATCCAGCAATGACTTTGAAAGATCTGCAAGGCTCAATTTCTGAGATAGGGTCAGCGTTAATTAATCAACAATATCCCGTTTCCTTCACAAAGTCGGCCTCTATGGACAGGTGGCAAGAAAGAAGCTTTCACTGAAAAAGATGAATCTGAAAGCTTGTATGGAGTTTGCAAAAAAACATCTTGATGATACTGCAGGCATGTGGGGAAAAGCTTTGTAGTCAAGCAAGACAAAAATTTTACTTTTTGGTCAAAATTCAAAGTTTTACATCTGACGCAAGCAGAACAATGCACATCACCCAGTAAACACCATCCCTACTGTCAAGCATTGTGGTGGCAGCATCATGTTATGGGGCTGCTTTTCATCAGCAGGGACTGGCAAGCTTGTCAGGATAGAAGAGGCAATGGATGGTGCAAAATACAGAAGAATCCTTGATGAAAACCTGCTTGAGCCAGTCATGAATCTGAAACTGGGTCTGTGATTCACATTTCAGCAGGACAATAATACAAAGCTAAAGCTATAAGAAGAAATTCTGAATAAGAAGAAAATAAATGTTCTTGATTGGCCCAGTCAAAGTCTTGACTTGAACCCAATTGAACATTTATGGTGAGACTTGAACATTGGAGCCCATCGACAATCGGCTTCAAACTTTGGAGCAATTTTCACTTGAAGAATGGGAAAATATTTCATCATCTCTCTGTGCAAAGCTGATAGAGACCAAACCCACAAAGACTCATAGCAGTCATTGCTGTAAAAGGTTCTTTCACCAAGTACTGACCTTAGGGGCTAAATACTTTTGCAACCAGTGGATTTTGATTTGTAAATGTTTTCTGCAGATATTCCTGACATGTAACCTCCTTCAACAATAGCAGTGTTTAGTTTGATTTCTTCAGTTATGAATAAAAAAGTTCATTTGGAAAAATTGTTGCTACATAGTTCATCTGAATGTGGCATTATTGGTAATGGGTGAGTACTTTCACAGGCGACTCACTGTCTGGCCAAACTCCCTAACGAGAGATTCATTTTGATTTTAGGTTAACTGTAAAAGGGATGAGGATGTAAAGTAATATTATGTTAACGATGTGAATTGGTTAATATCAAGAAGATAAGCATTTTAATAAAGAAAATGGAGTTATGGATACTGCACAAGTATGATGGGCCAATTTATTTTTTATACAATTGTATAAGCACATTTCGTTTTACAAAATGGGGCAGCATTTCTCTGTGAAATGGCATTCATGGTTTGAAGACTTCAAAAAAGACGACTTTTATTTAAATGGATAAAAGCAAGCTTCGCTCTCGGCAATCGTTTCCAAGGTTCTCAATTTTGTTTAATGTCTCAAGTGATACGTCACTGTTTTGACACTTTAATTCTTTCAAGCGTATGGGCAGGGTTTTATCTTCCCACACGTCTTTGAATTACATGCCTGGAATTATGTCAATTAAATCAATGGTTGAAAGAAAGAGTATGGGTTAAGAAAGTGTAAGGGACTCAAAATGCCTGTGGCACCTCTCAAATAACTCCAAAATGTTTGTGGTTTTGGTCATTGCTGAAGTGGGAATCAATGGTCGGAAGAAAATGAAATGGTTTGGCTGAGCATGAAGCTCAAATTTGCAAGCCTCACACGTTTAAGTGTACTTGCCATAGGCTGGATACTGAGACTTCAGAAAGAATTGGAGCATTTCAAGTGCACACATGATCCTTTGAACCCTGAGTGGCAAGTCAGCCTCTACGTTTTACTGCTGCGACATTGGCATTGCCCTTAATTTGAAGGAGATATTGAGCCACTGCAGTGTAAAAGGCTAATGGTAACCCCAAAGGAGAAAGCTAAAATCCCTGCATGGTGTCATAACACACTGCAGAGAAACGTTCATGAATGCAACTGCCACTAGATCACGCTCTTGCCAGACAATCCATTGTTAGCGCTTTCAACCAAGATGATAGGTGCTTGGCAGTTTCTCTATTCTACATGTGCAAATGTATTTCTATCTCCCTGACAGTAATTTGGGATAGTAATTTGTCAAAGTGTGTGCTCATATATTTACTTTATGTGGTCTTCTTTCTTTTCATTTGAAGTCGATCAGAATTAATGAAGGGTGATGGGCACTGGATGACATGCTTAGAGGAATGTGCTGTTTGCAGTAAATAAGGTCATAACGTGACTCACCATATTTACCTCCACCACCGAAGGTGGAACGAGGTTCTGTTTTTACCCATCTGTCTGTCTGTCTGTGAGCAGGATATCTCAAAAAGTTGTGCACAGATTCGGACGAAATTTGGTTGAGAGATTGGGCATGTGACAACGACGAAATGATTAGACTTTGGTGAAGATCTGAAATTTTCCTTTTTTTAGATCTGAAAATTTTTTTTTAAGTGATTCTTCACATTTGAGAGATGGGGCCAAAAACGATATATAGCAGATCTCAAAAAAGTTGTGGACAGATGACAAAAACTTGATGGATGAGTTGGTCGGTGACAAGAACAAGCTGATTCGATTTTGGTTCAGGTCTGGATGCAGATCGAGCCTATCAGTGGGATACAAGACGTAAACTATTCAGCCTGGTGGAGGTGCGCGCTCTAGCGAGTGCCGTTGTTGTTATATTTATTTCTATACAACATTTTGTTCCAATGACCATCATATCCTATGAATACCTGCATATTTTGTGAGTTGGGAGCAAGGATCTGGCAGTATTGCTTCATGAAACAAAGTGAAGTAGCATCTGATCTTTTTGTAAAGATTTTTGCAAGGTAAAGACTCTACTTCATGCTTATCACGCTTGCATGATTGATCTGGGCAATATAAAGTTCATGTTAATTAATCTTTTGATTGTAGGTAACATTCATTGACACTATAACGCACAAACTATAAATTTGAGAACTCTCAAACTTTAAATGTACATTCTCTACATACTCTTTTTTGGGGGAATAAGAGGCTATAACAGAGTTGATGAATACTGATGGGAGGCAATTTGGCTTTATGCCAGATGGGCAAACAACAAAAGCCATCTGCATTCTTGAGTAGACAGGAGAAAATTTTGGAAGTGAACAGGAAGTTGTATTGTGGGTTGTTGTGGTTTTTTTTTAATCTGGAGAAGGTAAATGATAGGGATAGTCACATAATGGTGAGAGTGTCTGCTTTGAGCTTGGAAGTTGGCAATTTGATTCTGACCCTGAGTGAGTCATGGCCTCATTCTGACCCTGAGTGAGCCAAAGACTTTAAAAATGGCACGTGTTGGTTCCTTATTTGATGCTCAGCATTAAAAGGATAGTGTGTTGACAAACCCCATAGGTTGGCATCCAGGGAGAAGAGAAAATCTTCTTCATTGCCCCCCTTTAAGTTTGAAGAGAAAGGCGACATTGTAAAGGTGACATCGCCGGTACTCAATGTGCCCTCGGAAGTTACATCACTTCACCCAAATTCAGTGGCTATGTTTGTCACTCAAGTCAGTTCCTGTGTTGCCTCGTATTTGTCTTTCATGAAAGACAAATCTTAAAAATAATACACCTGTTTGTGTATCCGTCAATCTGTTTGCACCATTCAGTTCCACTCATTGGTTGGACAGTTCGCCTGACACCACCCACAATTTATATTTGGAAAATCAAGAAAACATACGGTCGCCATGTTGGTGCTTCCTGCTTTGCGAAGTCAAAGCCATCTCCAGAGCTGTCATTTGTCTGATCGCCATGCCCTCCCTATAATTTTTCCCTTCATTGGTAGTTGTGGTAGTTAAAGTGGTAGTTAAAAGGATTTTGAGCCGATAGGCATCACATGCCATGTGAAAATCGACCACCGCCCAAAATAACTATGTGGCATTCTCTCAAGCAGGGCTTAACCCAATGACATTATAAAACGTCTTTGTCCGAGGTCATTATTTTCTTTCAACGATGTGTGTAAATATGCATCAGGAAGAAGATAATAATTGGTTTTGGTTCATTTATTCTCACATATCTTTTCCGCATATCTCGTAGGATTGTGAGTTGGACAAGGGACCATGACATGTGGGGATGGGGTTTGAAGGCTTGAAGTGGGTAGGTGATTGACACCTTAGGGTTGGGAGGAGGAGGGTGAAGACTTGCGATTTGGAGGCAGAGGTATGGGAGGCAGAGGTTGAGGACTTGGGGTTGGAAGGCAAAGGTTGAGGACTTTGGGTTTGAGGGGGTGGGGAGGGAGACTTCATGTCTTGAAGTCAAACTTTACATTTTGTGGAATTTCCATGGGTCCCTGCTCATATTAAGTATTGTTATAAAAACACCATATAACAAAACCAGTGTAAATTATTCAATTATTTATCATGGTGACACATAAGGGGGAAAAATCATCATTTGCTGGGGGCACAGCTGTGTTGCTGATGAGCACAGCTCATGTACGTGAGCAAGGATTTGTAAAAAATTGGAATTTGTTTTAGGGTGCCTGCGATATCTCACCGACTCTTCGCAAAGAACACCGTGGGATCTTTAACATCCATCAATGACCATTGCTGGCAGATGGATCCTCCAGCTTAATGTGCATAAGATGGACAGGCACACACATTGATGCCTCACCCTGCAGTTGAAATCTTTCTCTTTTCAAAATATCAATGTTTTAGGCAAAATACCAGGAATCAGCTCGATGATGGAAGTTTTGTCGAGATTGTATGATGTACACCAGCTTTACTCTTGGCAAGCATTATGGAATCTCACGGAAAAGGCTGCTTATTAATGGCATATAACATTTATAAAATAAAGGCAAAGACTCAATCTCCCACCTTGTCACCATTATTGCTCATCTTTTCATCTATTTTTTTTCACTTCCTGATATTTCACCACTTTTTTTTTGCATCACTTGATTCGAACCTTTTGATGTGTATAAACTTGAATAATAACTTCCAACGTAAAGGCAGATTCGCAAAGTTGAGCAAGCACCATTTGCAGCGGTAAAGCTGTGCACTTAGAAAACGATGCTACCTGCAACCATGTACTGAAAATGAAAGAAGAGGAGAAATAAGAAATGGAATAAGAGGAAAAGGAACAAGAAAAAAAAACAAATAAAATAATAAGAAAGGAACAGGCAGCACACACAATGTGCGTTCATTGTTTTAACACTCATACTTCTTTGGTTGTCTTCATTCCCGTATTCATTATCGCACTCAGCACTTTCCTTTTCCAAAAAAAACTCTCAAAACAAATAAATCTTTACTTATGCTCTGCTGAAGATGATCGCTAAAATCAATAACCAATACAACATTGTGCGGTAATTTCACTGTGGAAAATCTCTGTTCCTCTTCAATACAACTCATACTGGAGCACCTGAAATGAGTCATATGAACCCAGAGATCCTAATTTAAAGAAAATGTGTCACCAAGCTGGAGATAGAGAAAAAAAGATTTGTTAATTTATCAGGGAATTTCAAACAAAGTACAAAAATACATCTTTTCATTGATTGACATCGCTGGAACGATTTCAAATTCCTCAAATGGCGGGTGTTTTTAATGACAGTCTTTAAATTGATAAATGTTTATTATCATAAATTATATCAGTGCGTCAGCTATATAGATAGATATATAGATAGATGTGTGACGAGTCCCTTTTTGAGGCTTTTAGTGACGACCTTGAAAATTATGACTAATTTTCAGGAGTATAACGATTTGCCTATATAAGTATCACTTATATAGGCGAACAAACATGCCATTGAGAAAATGACATGAACAAACATGTCATTGAGAAAATGACATTAACAACCATGCCATTGTGAAAATGAAACAATATTTCACTGACACAACGTAGATGCGATGGGCCGATCAAGAGATGGCTACTAATGCATAACAAGACTCACGGCATGTGAAATGGAGAAGGGGAACTGCATCACCAGACTTACAGCATACGACACACTTATATAGCCTGGACTCGGTGCACCCATGCAGGCAGGCTTCATCAGCCACTCCTAATTTGTAAAATACAATTATCATAATATTGTTGCAGTTCTGTAAAACCACATGCTTCCAAGGCAATGGCACACACCATACAGCAATCCCCAGGCAGTTATTTCAATAGTATATGTCTAGTTAGTCCCTTCTATATGTCTAGTGGGTTAAAAGGGGAAAGATGCGTTGCGTGGGACCCTCGTAGTTCAGGCTTTTACATTTATATAAAACTTCGCTTTAACATTTTCCTTTAATCCGTTACACAAGACACTCAAACAAGCATGCAAGCTATGCAATAAGGACGAGCAGTACGCTATGAGCATATTTAACATGCTCGTGCTGTGAGCGCTTCCTGCCGACAATCCACCATTCCTTTGGAGTTTGTATGCCATTCTCTGTTCAAATGTGCACTCCATTTCCTAACCGCCACCTCTCCCAATACTTCACTTCGCTCCCAAACCTCACCAAGTTCACCACAACCACTTCCTCCAACCGGGAAAAATACCCCCGTGACAACTCACATGTATACGCAACTTTTATTCACCATTTCACTACGAGCGCCACGTGGAACTTGGTCTTCACCAAGGGTGCCACGTGGAAATCAACTGCTCGGTGCAGACACCGCATTTCCACCACCTCACTAAGAATATAACAAGTGTCCCCTGCTCTTTGACTGCTTCAACTGCCTCATGGCCATCAAAACTGCAGTGAAACCTCACGTGGCGTGGGGGAACATGTGACTAGTTGTTTGAGGGAGTAACATGAGGCCCGAACATGCACTGCGGCTCGTCGAGGGACCCATGGGTAGCACGAAGATTCCGCTATAATTCCAGGTTAGAATAAGGGACAGCTCACGTTCAGAGCCGGGGCACATGTCCAAAGACCGTGGCCCATGCAAAGCTCAGACCTCAGCTCCATACCAAGGTTGGCCAGCAACTAAGCAAGTTGCTGGCCCGGAGCCTGGTGGGGCATGGCTACAGCCACTGTGGCCCAATGGAAGAGCAGGATTTGGCCAAAAGCATGTCGTTATCCAGTCCTCAGCCCCTCCCTTCGCCCGGGCTCATAAAAAAGGGAGAGCGGAGTCTCTTAAAGCTTTTTCTTCTCCTGACTCTTTTCACTTCACCCTCCACTCTTTTCTGCTCGTCAGCTTGCTAGCCTGCTCACCTGCACGGGTCCACCCTGTTTGCTCTGCTACTGTCGCTGCTGCTGCTCGATTCGAGTTCCGGCCTGCCGCCGAAGGAAAGCAGAGCAGGAGGGGGTCAGCAAGCAGGCAGACCCTGAGCTGGTCGGCGTGGAGCACAAGCGGCCGCGAGCCCCTTAACTAAGCGGGAATGGGGGGATCGCACACTGCTGCCATGAGGTGGGGCCGCTCAGTTTGAGCAATCAGCAATAGATACACACATTTATACTTACAGACATTTTCATGGATAGGATAGGGACTTTTTCCTTACACATCTTCTTCCATTTTTTTCATCTACCTCATCTACTGTGGACGCATAAAAGAGCCTTAATGCGGGCAAAGCTCGTTTGTTCTTTTATGGGAAGAACTGAAGGAGCAAACATACTGACACGCATTCACACTTTCCTCTCACATGATGCTACACCCCTCACGTCGCACGACACCACACCTCCTACTCCCACATCTTAGACACCATCAGTATTCCTCCCACCTTCCTCTCCCTAAGTGTTCTGGATTGCTTTGGTCAGCCGACCGCACCAGGTACTGAGAGGACGTTTACCCTTACCTGTTGTTTCTCTCTGTACTAACGTTATTCGGGTGTGTGTGTGTGTGTGTGTGTGTGTGTGTGTGTGTGTGTGTGTGTGTGTGTGTGTGTGTGTGTGTGTGTGTGATGGCACCTGTCCGAGCTTAAATTAAGATTGTAGAGATATACGGGATAGCTCTGCTCTGTGTCTGCTTTTGTAAGATCGCTTGCCCTTTTGCTGCACCCCATGATTTCCTTGCTTTCCCTGCTGTACATACCAATAAATTCCATTCACTGTGCCATATACCTTTCCTCGCTTTGGTTGTAAACAAATGCCCTGTGTAGAAATGTCCCCAGCTCATTTTCATGTTTTCCTTCATTGGTCCAGCATGGCCCACACCCGAGCTTAGTCGGGACGTTATTCCCCAAAGATTAGCTTCGTAGCCGATACGTACTTGGCAGTTCCACTTGGCTGTACCTGATCCGGTAAGTAATGTGGATGATCAACATGTATTGAGGGCGTGTTCCCTGGTAACGAGGTCACATGACCCTTAAGTAAACGCTTTATATAACGGAGGACCCTAAGTCATGTGGTCGAGTTATTGGCTTTCACGGTCAATTCGTGACCCACCGCATCACAAAGTTATTCGTGTGCAATGGCCTGCAATTCCAGTGAGCCCGGCGAGTAACCCGAGGCAGTCCATCCCTCGTGGTTTCCCCACGATGCCAGGACAATAACAACATTAACATTGTCATTTGAAATATAAGGCTGAGAATGGTCGATTGTTTGTGCTCAATGAATTGTTCATAACTCAAAAGGAGAAACATATACATTTGGATGTGTGGAGCAACGGCCTTGGGGAAACAACGAGAATTATATTTAAACGTAATCCCAAGTATTTTTGACATACAGGACCCAAAACATTCTTCTTCTTTTGTTTGTAGCATATGGCTGTGAGTAACATCATTTGCTGGGGTGGGGGCAGAGCTGTGCTGCTGATGCTGTACCCTCCCCTTGGTTAGAGCAATAATTTATAATTTGTTATGGTGCGGGCGAAAGCTCGCTTTCTCTTTGTGAAGGACACTATGAGATCTTTAACGTCCATCAACGACCATTGCAAGTCGACGAGTCCTCCAACTCAATCTCCATCCAACGAATGGGCACACACATTGATGCCTCACCATCCAGGTGAAACACGAGGACGAAAGTTTATAACTGGGTCGAGATTTGCACCCAGGCTAGACATCTCAAAAGCGAGAGATTTGCATACCTGCTATTCTGCCAGCCTTTATAATATGAACAAGTTAAAAATGTGTTAAATCCATGTGATTTTTTTTTTATTAAAGAGGTAGAATATCAAGATGGTGTGAAATTATTATGTGAAACGATTTGTAAATTAGAAATGATCAGATAGTTTGGGAGTTAGCTGTTCAGAATTACTCATGTGAAGACTATTTAAGTCATTTTAAATATCTTCATTTATCTTGCATTGTCTTGCGAATATTGTTTTTTGAGTTCACTCTATGTATAATGTTTTTAATTATTTAAAAGAATTGACCTTCCAACCTGCCTTTGCTATTTCCTGAGTGACTGATTTGCCTGATTGCTGCAATTAAAAAATTTTGCTTTTACTACTTCACTAGGCATGCTTCCTGTAGCTTTGCTGACGGGTTTAATCAAAACACAACATGTTGTACTTCAAAAACATATTGCATGTCTATCTGTAGGTGTCAATGATGTAAAATTAAGTTTAACGCACAACACAGGAGTAAAACACAATATCTTTTATAACACGCAATTGCATTTAGGTGGTAAGTTGGACGCGACGAAAAACAGGTTGGTAGGAATCGGAAGCGGATTTTTATTACTTGCAAAAATCAAAGATTTTTCAAGTGCATGTATTGGTTGGTCTTGTGCGTTCTTCAGTCTGTCTGTTTGTTTGTTACTTACAAAATCGAAGATTTTTCAAGCATATTGGTCAGTCGATTTTGTTATTCTGTCTGTTTGTCTGTCTGTTTATCGCCTTCAGCTCACAATTTTCAACCGATCTTCACGAAACATAATCACATGGTAGAGTTTGTGATAAGGAAGAAGCCTATTGTTTTTGACGTCAAAAGGTCAACATCGGCTAAAGGTCAACATCTTAGGTGAGATTTCTAAAATCCTCAATTTTCATCTGATTGACTTGAAATTTGAAGAGGATTTATAATTCGGGTCATTGAATTCAACTATCCAATTACTTTTGAGGTTAACACAGACCAAAAGGTCAACATAGCCAAAGGTCAACAACTAAGGTGGTATTTCTAAAATCCTCAATTTTCATCCAATTTACTTGAAATTTGAAGAGGATTTATAGTTCAGGTCACTGAATTAAACCAGCCAATTATTTTTGTGGTCAACATAGACCAAAAGGACAACATAGGCGAAATTTCTAAACTTGTCAATTTTCATCTCGACTGACTTGAAATTTGAAGAGTTTGTCTATTTGATCATTGAATTCAACCACCAATTATTTTTGAGGTCAAAATTGTTTTATGGATTTTGCAAGTATCGTGCTCTGTATGACGTCTTCTTCTTGTTTGTTTGTCAATTGCTAACAGGTCACAATTTTAAACTGATATTCATGAAACTTCACCACGTGGCAGAGTTCGCCATAAGCAAGAAGGCTATTGCTTTTGAGGTCAAAAGGTCAAAAGGTCAACATAGGCCAAAGGTCAACAACTTTGTCAAATTTCTAAACTCCTCAATTTTCATCTGATTGACTAGAAATTTGAACAGACTGCAGATCAGGTCACTGAATTCAACCACCAATTATTTTTGAGGTCAACTTAGGCCAAAATCTCAACATAGGCCCAAGGTCAACAACTAAGGTGGTATTTCTAAAATCCTCAATTTTCATCCAATTGACTTGAAATTTGAAGAGGATTTGTGGATTTACGCTGATTGGTTGTCTGAGGCTAGGTACAATGTGACTGGCTCCTGGCAAGTTTGTATAATGTATCATATAGTCTTATTAGAAGCTGATATTTGAATTCTGACTCCATATTTCATGATTGAAACTCATGGGCTAAATAAATGTCAAAATCTAGAGTGAAATCGTTAAAAATTGAGGAAAAAGCGATTTTTTTCTAATCCGATATAATTAAATATGCTCCGCAGCACATGATGATTTTGCTTAAAAATTCATATTTTCACTCCTAAAGGTAATTACTGTATGCCTAATTGCATTTTACACAGCCCAGGCACACTAGAAGCAATCTTTTTGGATTCGGATTCTACTTTTATTATACATTTTTAACGTATACGTACAAAATGGAATCACAGTTTGTTTATTAATAGCACATTAAAATATGACCTCGACTGATAGGATGACGCGAAGGTACCTATACTCGCCTCTAAGCTGTCTAGCCTGGATTTGAATCTCGGCTCAGCTATAAAATGTCATCCTGGTGTTCCACAGACTGGATGAATCATTAACTTGTGTCGTTCCTCCGATGGACGTTAAACTGGGCGTCCTGTCTGTTAGCATGAGTTGGTGGACGTTAAAGATCGCTAGGGTGTCCTTCATGAAGAGTGGGTGAGCTTTCACCGGCATCATGGCCAAATTACATATTCCTGGCCGAACTACTGCTGAGAAGGCAATGGCAAACCACCTAGTATAACCCTTGCTCACAAGGCTGCTTTGCCAGCACAGATGCTCAGTAACGAGTACGGTCCATCGAATCTACACTTTTAATGTCAATGTGTGTGTATGTGTGGTGTGTGTGTGTGTGTGTGTGTGTGTGTGTGTGTGTGTGTGTGTGTGTGTGTGTGTGTGTGTGTGTGTGTGTGTGTGTGTGTGTGTGTGTCAGTGTGTCTCCTCCATAACTCCAAAACCCAAAAACCTCATGAACTGAAACTTTGCATGCATACTAAGAAACCTCCAAGGAAGTGCATGACTGAAAATTGGATGTTTGAGTTAATTAAAACACATCTTTTGAAGATAATCAATGGCCTTATTGGGTGGTCGCTAGACTACCGTTATTCTCAGTTTTTCCGTCTGTCTGTATGTATGTAATGGACAGCTCTGGAGGCCAGAGGAGTCAACCGATTTTGATGAAACTTGACTGGTAGGTTCATACCAGGATCTAGTTGTATGCTTTTGAGCACCGTTGCTATGGACGCCACCGTTGCCGAGCAACGGGACTTTGAATTTTTTGAAAAAAATCCGAAAAAAAAATATATATATATTTTGTTTTTTTCTCGAAAATCAAAAATCGGCTTCCACGCTTTTATGCGCACTATAATCAACCTCTTTGTCAAAAATTTTCAGCCCGATCTGTCACAAACTGTATGACTAGTATGCAATTATATAGCGACCACCCATGTCGCCTACCAGCTTGTTTAATTATAACTTCATCAGGTGATCCTCAGCCACCTTGCTCTCTGGGTTTTAAGGCAATTCCTGGGTAACATCGCTGGGTCTGAAGCCGCCATGTTTTTTGACCTGCTCAACCATGCTTTGATTTGGAACAGGCCGCAATGATTTCTTAACAAGAAAGTTTTTTTTTTTCACTTTCCTCACTCATATTATCGAATGTCTGTTCATAATAGCTACGAAGCGCTGTATATATCGCTTTTGTAAGTGCTATAATTTTCAAATTAGGAGCTTGGAGCGATTTCATGCATCACATGATCCGATTTTACATGATCTACACTCACGGACTAATTTACGTATATCATCGAAATATATTTTGGTGTTGAGGAACGGATATCGTCTGGACGAAATAATTGTCGAAATCTGTTGTGAAATCTGATAATATAAAGAAATAACGAGTCTTGTATGTAAGCTGATATACCGATTTACTTTAAGCAAGCAAGGCTATATTCCCTCCTTCTCCATAAATGAGAAAATTCCAAAGCATTAAACTTATCTTTTTCTACTGTTTGAAGAATTATATTGAGTGAACAAAAAAATCTAGGAACGTGCCAAAATTTACGAGCTTCATTGAGCATTCACTGCTCGACCTCATGCTCTGTCCCCCAGAGGTACTGCCTATCCATAGCATCTGCCAGATCTGTGTCTATATTTTCGGAAGTTTCGCAAGGTGCTCTGCAGGGAATCAAAGCAAATCTGGGGGAAAAAGGATGTCAAAAAAAGAGTTATAAAGTTTGTGAGGACCATGAACCGATCGATGTACCAGGTGACACGTGCACAGATGAGCAAGCAAAATGGTGGATTTATAGATTCTTTTAATTTCATTAACTTGTGCATGCATGGTGAAGACCGGCTTTAAAGTTAAAGGGATCCTTTATGGTATGCAGTGACAGCCTGGCCAACCGTTCCTTATCAACCATTTAATTGGAGTGCTTAAGCCACTTGCTGAGTGCCCATTGTTGATAGCGGTACTGTGCAACATCATTCTGAGCAAATCGCTCTCTCACTGCGGAGGCTTTTGCCATGCCATTTCATTAGAGAGTAGTTCATGCTCCATCACCATGAGGGAGTGATTCGTGCACAGTCTCTATGAGCGAGTGGTTTGTGCTCCATCACCATGAGCGAGTGGTTTGTGCTCCATCACCATGAGCGAGTGGTTCTTGCTCCGTTACCATGAGCGAGTGGTTCGTGTTCCATTACCATGAGTGAGTGGTTCGTGCTCCATCACCATGAGTGAGTGTTTCATGTTCCGTCATTCTGAGTGAGTGGTTTGTGCTCCTTCACCCTGAGTGAGTGGTTCATGCTTCGGCACCCTGAGCGAGTGGTTCGTGCTCCATCATTCTGAGTGAGTTGTTATGAAATAACATCTGATTTCTGAGCCATTTGCCATATTAACATGTTCTCTAAATTACCGAGCCAAATTTTTTCCCACCCTTCACACGCAGCTGTTTTTACAGAATGCTTGTGATCATATCCCTGAAACTTCTATATTAAGGCACTGTTATTTTTGGGTGAAAGCTACTCAACGTTTCTGGGTTGTGTACAGTTAGTAATGTAGTTGGTAATCACACTGACTCAACTTTCCGATTACCGAAAAATTGCCAATGTCGGCAAAGCATTGTGTGTGTGTGTGTGTGTGTGTGTGTATGCGTGTTCATAAAGCAGATCATATTCTCTCTGCTAACTCTACTATCCCGATATCTCTCCTCTCCTCTCTTCTCCTCTCCTCTCTTCTCCTCTTCTCTCATCCCCCCTCTCTCTCTCTGTCTGTCTTTGGATATATCCGTATGGTTGTTATGTCTGGACAGTGTTTGTCTCCAGACGTGTCCGGGCAGGGTTTGTCTCCAGACACATCCAGACAAGGTTTATGTCTGGACGGGAGCTTGTCTCCGGACTTCTCTGGACATGAGTTTGTCTCCGGACCGTGTGTTTATAGTCTGACCGGTATAAAATGGATTTCATACATTATTTTGTCTCCACCTTCACTGTTATTCGATGCAGAATCATTTTGATGAAACAGTATGAATTGTAATTAACACTCCACTGCACAATTGTCTTCCCTTCCCTCACCCCTTCTTGCTCCTCCTCCCTCCTCCTTCCTCCTCTTTCCTTTCCCCTGCACCTCTTCACTCTCCCCCACCCCACTCGCCCTCTTTTTTCCCTCCACCCTTTAGTATTACCCTCAGCGAAGTGACGGGTGGTATTTGCTGGTATCAAATAAAAGTAACAACTGAATAGTGAAAATGAAAAGAAAAAAAACAACTGAAAAGGAAATTAATGCCATTTAAAAAGCATAAAGTGCAGACAAAAAGAGAGGGGAGTAGGGGAGAGAGGAAGAGTGCAGGGAGAAGGAGTGGCAAGAGAGAGAGGGGAATGGGTGAAAGAGGGGAGTGTGGGAAGGTAGTGGGAGGGGGGGAAAGGGGAAGTGGAAAGAGGGGGAGAGGGAAGTTTGTGATGGGGGAGGGGAGGGGAAGAAGTTTCCTTCTTTATCCATCCTGTCCACCCCCATTCCTCCCTACCCCATTGTTTGTACAATTCTCCCTCTATATTGTCCTTCAGCTCCACTGTGTTGGTGTCCCCCCCCCAACCATCTCACGACTGTTCCTTTTGTCCTGTTGCTTCCTGATCCGCTTCATGTTCTGGCTCTTCCATGAGCCTTGAATCTGTAGACAACAAAATGTCATCCAATGATGGCAGAGATAAACATTACGTGTAGAGATCTGAATAATTTATTCAGCTTATTGAGCGTCTGATTCAATAATCATCCACTTCAGTAGAGGATGGTTATTAAATCAGTTCTACTGAATGTCATGCATTTCAGGAACATCTGTTCCTTCAACTTGTATTCAACTTGAAGACAGACTAAAACTCAAAAACCACACTACTAGACCAACCACTTGTACAATTAAGGCTGGGACTTCAACAACCACACATTCTTAAGGCAAACAAGTCTCTACCAATATTCAATAATTTCCAATGGACATCCAATCCATGTTAGATTGAAAGCATGGATACTTTTCCTGAAACGAACAATCATGCAGCTTGGAGAGTGCTTGCCAAGTGGCTTCAGCACTCGAGGACACACTTAAACAAAACGGTTTATAAGAAACGGATGGCTTGACGAGCAATAAGCGATCACCGATCCGCCATATTAAACTGAAGACACCAAAATGTCAAATATGTCCGAATTGGAAAAATGAGCACTTTTTTTTTAGTGTCGGAACTGCTGCTAAGTTCAATTCTGGAGGTTAAATTTTGTAATTTGGTTTGTGTAAGAGATTCTTGGGGTTATGGCATGTGTGGAAATGAAATAAAGTCATTGATGCTGGCGTCTCCTGGCATTTATAAGCATTGCAATGTATCCAGGTATTCATAGGTATGATGTTCAGGCATTCAATGATATAACTGAGGAAAGTGACAAAAAAAAACTGTCAATAAACTGTTGCAGCCCGTTCCAGTTCAACGCATTGTTGAGTAGGCCAAACAAAATGGCGAATTAAGACCCGAGCGAGGTAATCAGGATGTACCTTAAGATACCAGCATGGTGGCCGAGAATGTGCCAAACAAAGGATCTACTATAAATGGATGAGGTGCGTGTGTGTGTGTGTGTGTGTGTGTGTGTGTGTGTGTGTGTGTGTGTGTGTGTGTGTGTGTGTGTGTGTGTGTGTGTGAGAGAGAGAGATACTTTTTGTCTGTTAATTACGTTAGTCTCTTAATTAGTAATGCACAATTGGAATATACTGCTATGATTGTGGAGGAAGATGGAATAATCAAATAGGGAAGAGCATTGTGTGGAGTTGCTTGGTCCATGGACGAGTAGGAGGCATCTCAATGTGAGTAAGTCGGGAACCTGTGAGCTTAAGTGTTACGTGCAACAACACGAGGGGTGGTGTGGTGTTCATTAGCCTAAGGAGTAAGAATAAGTTCCCCAGGATGTGATTCCCCTCTGTCATTTTTCCCGATGTTTTATATTTCAAGATTGGCAATAAAGGTTGGGACCGCATCCTTGAAACCACATCCATAGGGAAGAAAGCCTCACCTTCAAAGGTTGACAACAAGCGAAGTCATGCCCCCGAGGGATGATTGATGGGCGTGACGTCAGAAGCTAGTTGCGCATGAGAAGCCCCGCCTCCCCAGGTTTGGTGTGAGCAGGCCACACCCCGGAGGTGGAGGATATATATATATATATATATATATATATATATATATATATATATATATATATATATATATATATATATATATATATATATATATATATATATATATATAACGGTGTGATCGAAGTCAAAAGAAGGTAGGTTGTGCATTTTAAGAGGAAAAAGGAGTTGGCTTGTGCATTTTGGGAGAGCCGTGATCAGTCGTCTGGACATTTTGAGATGCATTGGACTCAATAGGCATGTGCATTTTGTGGAGAGCCATGATCAGAGTGGAGGCACGAGGCGCATTGTTTGGAGAAGCGAGAGGGGACGGTGAGTGCACGCCCAGGAGGATGACATGGCCATTTAATTTGTATTGAGGTGATTTTGCTCGTGTGGTGAAGTAAGACGCTGGACTTTTGCTCTTGGTTGGGTCAGTGAGGAAGATCGGAGCACACAAAGCCGTAACACTGGGGCTCTGAGCCTTTGTGGGGAGTGCCGCTAGCGGATTGCCTGACGTGGGGATAGAAGCGCCTCAATTCCAGTTCCACAGGGATCAGCTCTGGGCCAAGCTAAGTACAGGAATAGTTAAAAAGGAAGGATTTTTTCTTTTCATTTTGTGTCCTCTTTGTGTTTGAGTCTGTGTGAGAGGCACCTTGACGATAGGATATATTTACTTTATTTTTATCAATTATCTTTTGAATTATTTTCCGTTGTAAATATTCATTTATTTTCATTAAATGTATTCCTTTTAAGAAACTGTAGCCATGTGCTGGGTTGGTGCCGTGTGCCTGTGCTGTGCTCCTGGGTGGGTCACCTCTCTGCCATTACTCCCTGTTAATGCACGCATTAATCTCCGAGTCTCGGTTGTAGCCTTCAAGTGAGAAGCTTTGCCATCCATCCAGGTAGGGGTAAAACACGGCTGGGCCCAACAATACCTTTTTGACCCTTTAGACTGCTGAGACCACTTTAAACTTTGACGACCTTTTATGACCCCTTGTTAGGATATGTCTGGGGATATGGCTCTGGTTTCACGTCTAGCATTGAGAACCTCCATCCTTTGTTGGGAGAGCAGAAGCAGCATATCCAGGGTAGAGTGACCTGGTCTAAAACCAAATTGATAATCGGAAATCAAGCCATTGGAGAAGAGGAAGGATTTAATGTCTGAAGCGATGATGGATTCCATAACCTTGCTGATTATTGGGAGAAGGCTGATTGGTCTGTAGTCGCAGGGATCTGTTTTTGCACCTTTTTATGCAGGGCAGTAATGTTTGCTGATTTCCAAGCAGAGGGCAGATGATATTGAGCAAATGAGAGGATGAATAGAACAGAGAGAGGGTGAGCAATAGCAGAGGAACAGGTTTTTAGGACACGTGGGCAGATGCCGTCTGGACCGGTTGCAGAATCTGAGACGAGGTTTGACAGCAAGCTCTCCACTTTGTCAGAAGAAAAGGACACAGAGTTTAGGGACAGATGGGTATGACTGGGTAAGATGGGTACAGAAAGCATTCGGTTTCGGACACAAGATTTAGTTGCAAACACGGAGTTTGGGCATTCAGCCATTGCACGTCTGGTGTCAGCAGTGTGGCCATTTGAGGTAAGGGAGGGGATTGAGGGGGAACATACACCAGAAATAGATTTGATTTGGAGGAGGGAGAGAGGAAGGAGAGAAGAGAGAGGAGAGAGAGGAGAGAGAGGAGAGAGAGAGGAGAGAGAGAGAGAGAGAGGTGTGAGAGAGAGAGAGAGGTGTGAGAGAGAGAGAGAGAGAGAGAGAGGAGAGAGAGGAGAGAGAGGAGAGAGAGGAGAGAGAGGAGAGAGAGGAGAGAGAGAGAGAGAGGAGAGAGAGGAGAGAGAGGAGAGAGAGGAGAGAGAGGAGAGAGAGAGAGAGAGAGAGAGAGAGAGAGAGAGAGAGAGAGAGGTGTGAGAGAGAGAGAGAGGTGTGAGAGAGAGAGAGGTGTGAGAGAGAGAGAGAGGTGTGAGAGAGAGAGAGGTGAGAGAGAGAGAGAGAGGTGTGAGAGAGAGAGAGGTGTGAGAGAGAGAGGTGTGAGAGAGAGAGGTGTGAGAGAGAGAGAGAGGTGTGAGAGAGAGAGAGGTGTGAGAGAGAGAGGTGAGAGAGAGAGAGGGAGATGTGAGAGAGAGAGAGAGAGAGAGAGAGAGAGAGAGAGAGAGAGAGAGAGGTGTGAGAGAGAGAGGGATGTGTGAGAGAGAGAGGGATGTGTGAGAGAGAGAGGGATGTGTGAGAGAGAGAGGGATGTGTGAGAGAGAGAGGGATGTGTGAGAGAGAGAGGGATGTGTGAGAGAGAGAGGGATGTGTGAGAGAGAGAGGGATGTGTGAGAGAGAGAGAGGGATGTGTGAGAGAGAGAGGGGGGTGGGAGAGAGAGAGAGAGAGAGGTGTGAGAGAGAGAGGTGTGAGAGAGAGAGAGGTGTGAGAGAGAGAGAGAGGTGTGAGAGAGAGAGAGAGGTGTGAGAGAGAGAGGTGTGAGAGAGAGAGAGAGAGGTGTGAGAGAGAGAGAGAGGTGTGAGAGAGAGAGAGAGAGAGAGAGAAAGAGAAAAAGAGAGAGAGAGAGAGAGAGAGAGAGAGAGAGAGAGAGAGAGAGAGAGCGGTGGGAGAGAGAGAGAGGGCTGGGTGAGAGAGAGAGAGAGAGAGAGAGAGAGAGGGAGAGAGAGAGAGAGAGAGAGAGAGAGAGAGAGAGAGAGAGAGAGAGAGAGAGAGAGAGAGAGAGAGGTGTGAGAGAGAGAGAGAGGTGTGAGAGAGAGAGAGAGAGGTGTGAGAGAGAGAGAGAGAGAGAGAGAGAGAGAGAGAGAGAGAGGTGTGAGAGAGAGAGAGAGAGAGAGAGAGAGGTGTGAGAGAGAGAGGTGTGAGAGAGAGAGAGAGAGAGAGAGAGAGAGAGAGAGAGAGAGAGAGAGAGGTGTGAGAGAGAGAGACAGAGCTCTGAGAGAGAGAGAGAGAGAGAGAGAGAGAGAGAGAGAGAGCTGTGACTGAGAGAGAGAGAGAGAGAGAGAGAGAGAGAGAGAGAGAGAGAGAGAGAGAGAGAGAGAGAGAGAGAGAGAGAGAGAGAGAGAGAGAGAGAGAGAGAGAGAGAGAGAGAGAGAGAGAGAGAGAGAGAGAGAGAGAGAGAGAGAGAGAGAGAGAGAGAGAGAGAGAGAGAGAGAGAGAGAGAGAGAGAGAGAGAGAGAGAGAGAGAGAGAGAGAGAGAGAGAGAGAGAGAGAGAGAGAGAGAGAGAGAGAGAGAGAGAGAGAGAGGTGTGAGAGAGAGAGAGAGAGAGAGAGAGAGAGAGAGAGAGAGAGAGAGAGAGGTGTGAGAGAGAGAGAGAGAGAGAGAGAGAGAGAGAGAGAGAGAGAGAGAGAGAGAGAGAGAGAGAGAGAGAGAGAGAGAGAGAGAGAGAGAGAGAGAGAGAGAGAGAGAGAGAGAGAGAGAGAGAGAGAGAGAGAGAGAGAGGTGTGAGAGAGAGAGAGAGAGGTGTGAGAGAGAGAGAGAGAGAGAGAGAGAGAGAGAGAGAGAGAGAGAGAGAGAGAGAGAGAGAGAGAGAGAGAGAGAGAGAGAGAGAGAGAGGTGTGAGAGAGAGAGAGAGAGAGAGAGAGAGGTGTGAGAGAGAGAGAGAGAGAGAGAGAGAGAGAGAGAGAGAGAGAGAGAGAGAGAGAGAGAGAGAGAGAGAGAGAGAGAGAGAGAGAGAGAGAGAGAGAGAGAGAGAGAGAGAGAGAGAGAGAGAGAGAGAGAGAGAGAGAGAGATGTGTGAGAGAGAGAGGGAGGTGTGAGAGAGAGAGGGAGGTGTGAGAGAGAGAGGGAGGTGTGAGAGAGAGAGAGGTGTGAGAGAGAGAGAGAGGTGTGAGAGAGAGAGAGAGGTGTGAGAGAGAGAGAGGTGTGAGAGAGAGAGAGAGAGAGGTGTGAGAGAGAGAGAGAGAGAGAGAGAGAGGTGTGAGAGAGAGAGAGAGAGAGAGGTGTGAGAGAGAGAGAGAGAGAGAGAGAGAGAGAGAGAGAGAGAGAGAGAGAGAGAGAGAGAGAGAGAGAGAGAGAGAGAGAGAGAGAGAGAGAGAGGTGTGAGAGAGAGAGAGAGGTGTGAGAGAGAGAGAGAGAGGTGTGAGAGAGAGAGAGAGAGAGAGAGAGAGAGAGAGAGGGTGAGAGAGAGAGAGAGAGAGAGAGGTTTGAGAGAGAGAGAGAGAGAGAGAGAGAGAGAGAGAGGGCTGGGAGAGAGAGAGAGAGAGGTGTGAGAGAGAGAGAGAGAGAGAGAGGTGTGAGAGAGAGAGAGAGAGAGAGAGAGAGAGAGAGAGAGAGAGAGAGAGAGAGAGAGAGAGAGAGAGAGAGAGAGAGAGAGAGAGAGAGAGGTGTGAGAGAGAGAGAGAGAGAGAGAGAGAGAGAGAGAGAGAGAGAGAGAGAGAGAGAGAGAGAGAGAGAGAGAGAGAGAGAGAGAGAGAGGTGTGAGAGAGAGAGAGAGAGAGAGAGAGAGAGAGAGAGAGAGAGAGAGAGAGAGAGAGAGAGAGAGAGAGAGAGAGAGAGAGAGAGAGAGAGAGAGAGAGGTGTGAGAGAGAGAGAGAGAGAGAGAGAGAGAGAGAGAGAGAGGTGTGAGAGAGAGAGAGAGGTGTGAGAGAGAGAGAGAGAGAGAGAGAGAGAGAGAGAGAGAGAGAGAGAGAGAGAGAGAGAGAGAGAGAGAGAGAGAGAGAGAGAGAGAGAGAGAGAGAGAGAGAGAGAGAGAGAGGTGTGAGAGAGAGAGAGAGAGAGAGAGAGAGAGAGAGAGAGAGAGAGAGAGAGAGAGGTGTGAGAGAGAGAGAGAGAGAGAGCGGTGTGAGAGAGAGAGAGAGAGAGGAGTGAGAGAGAGAGAGAGAGGGGAGTGAGAGAGAGAGAGAGAGAGAGAGAGAGAGAGAGAGAGAGAGAGAGAGAGGTGTGAGAGAGAGAGAGAGAGGTGTGAGAGAGAGAGAGAGAGAGAGAGGTGTGAGAGAGAGAGAGAGAGAGAGAGAGAGGTGTGAGAGAGAGAGAGAGAGGTGTGAGAGAGAGAGAGAGGTGTGAGAGAGAGAGAGGGGTGAGAGAGAGAGAGAGAGGTGTGAGAGAGAGAGAGATGTGAGAGAGAGAGAGAGAGAGGTGTGAGAGAGAGAGAGGTGTGAGAGAGAGAGAGGTGTGAGAGAGAGAGAGAGAGAGGTGTGAGAGAGAGAGAGAGGTGTGAGAGAGACAGAGAGGTGTGAGAGAGAGAGAGAGGTGTGAGAGAGAGAGAGAGGTGTGAGAGAGAGAGAGAGGTGTGAGAGAGAGAGAGAGGTGTGAGAGAGAGAGAGGTGTGAGAGTGAGAGAGTGAGAGAGTGAGAGAGTGAGAGAGTGAGAGAGTGAGAGAGTGAGAGAGTGAGAGAGTGAGAGAGTGAGAGAGTGAGAGAGTGAGAGAGAGAGATAGAGATAGAGATAGATAATTTCTTTGAAATAATTCCCAGGATGAGTTGATGTCAGAGAAAGTATAGATGGGAGACCAGTATAGAAGTTTGATGGCTGTGTGAAGTCCTTGCCAGTCGGCCTGATATGAGTGGAATGCCAAACTCAACGGTGCTGAGGTGGTTCTCTAATAACAGCCAGAGATGTTTACTTTGACAAGCATGTGGTTAGATGAATCGATTGGAGCTGAGGAAGAACAGCAGATATTTTCAGGGAAATTGGTCAAAATCAGATCCAGAAGAGATTGAGTACTGTTGGTTGAGATCTGGGTTGGGAAGGTGACAGATTGTGTCAGTCCCATTGAGTCACAGAAGTCTTTTGCTGAAGTACCATGGCAGGTGAGGGAGGTACCCACACCCAGCCAACTGGCATGATGACAATTGCAGTCGCCATATATGACGAGGAGAGAGAGAGAGAGTTTGAATGAGAGGATAGAAGTTGGTCCATGTTTTTTGGTGAGTGAGGTGTAAATTGAATCACCACTGTTTGGTGGACGGTACAGTCCACGTATAAACATGAGATGGGAGTGGAGGGGAAGCCGTAGCCAGATGTATTCCTGGAGGTGTGGGGGAGAGAGAGAGCAGTGCATGGAGTGTGAGAAACAGAGTTTTTAATGAAGAGAGCAACTCCCCTGCCAGGACGAGGCTCGGGTCTGTCATTCCAGAGGAAGGATTAACCAGGGAGAGATACTGGGGAATTGGAGACGTCTTGAAGGAGGAAAGTTTCTGTTAAGCAGATGATGGCTGGTTTGGCAGTGGCAACCTGCATGGAAAGATGTCAGGTTTGAGCGAAGGCCCTGGATGTTTAAGGTCCGCACCATTAAGGAAGAGGGAGGGAGGAGGCTTTGGATACCAGGGAAGGGAGGAAAGGGGAGGATATGACGAGGGAGGAGGGGGAGGTAGGGAGAGTTGATGACAGTGTGGGGGATTGCAGAAGAGTTAGGGGAGAGTACCAGATGAGGAGGAGGAAACGTTTGGTGGTGATGGGATGAGGCAAAGTGGTGAGTAGTAAGAGAGGTGGCAGAGGGAAATTGAAGATTGGAGGAGGGGAAGAATGAGATGGAAGAGAGAGGGTAGGGGAAGGAGGCAGCTTTGTGGATGTGATGGGGGCAACTTTGATAAGGGGGAATGAGGGGGGTATTGGAGGAAGAAGGGTGAGGGGGGAGTGTTGTGGGAAACGGGTAAGGGGGGATTTCTTGAGAAAGGTGAGAGGGAAGCTTGGAGAGGGAAGAGTGTGAAGGTTGCTTGAGAGAGAGGGTTGAGAGGGAAGCATTGAGAGGGAGGAGAGACAATGAGAGCAGGCATGGTCAAGGTGCAGGTGGGCGATGGGAATAATGAAACATGTTAGACTGTTAGAGGTCTGGTGAAGAAGGGAGTGGGCAGGGGGAGGTACAATATTTGAGGGGTTGGGAAGAGGGGGAGGTGTGAGAGGAAGGAAGGAGCATGTTTTTGGTGATGAGTGTACTGATTGAGAGAGTGAGATATCTATTAGGTTAGAACGGAGCCCATAGATGTTAGAACACCATACACTTTGGGACAACAGAGGAGGAGCTGATACTGAAGCAGAAGACAGTGAAGAGGTGCTCAAAGTGGTGGTAGGATGAGGGCCAATATGGGAGGGGTAAGGAGAGGGGATAACAGGTGAGGGGTTAGGAGGAGGTAGATTTAAGGAGGTGGGGTGAATTGGCATTGAAATTGGAAAAAAGGGACGATTAATGGAACATGAACATACACTGCAAACTGGGATTAAAATTTTTTTTTTTTAAGTCAGAGATGTGATTAAAAACATTATGTGAGGGATGCAATGAAGAATAATTAACATAATGGAGAAAAGAAACATTATAGTGGGGCAACTTAGCATAACAATTGTGCATTTTGTGAGGAAAGCACCGAATTTGGCACACTAGTAGCCTATCATATTATGAACAGATTTGGATATTGGGCCATCTCAAATTCAGCCGCTGATGGCTGTGGCAGCCATTTTCCACTGCCATAAAAAAATTTTGAGATGGCCCAATATCCAAATCTGTTCGTAATATAATTGGCTACTAGTGTGCCAAATTTGGTGCTTTCCTCACAAAATGCACAATTGTTATGCTATATTTAGCTAAGTTGCCCCACTATTTTTAAAGTGGGACATTTCAGACACAGGATGAAGGAAAGGTCGAATTGAAAACAGTCTTGTGAAGAAGAAGAATAGTCAATTGTGATACAATATAGAGAGCCACATGTGTGAAAGAGGAAGTTGAAACATTTCAAGAGACTTTTTTGTGATGAAGATTAGGTATGATAGATAAAGGAAAGGTTTAAGAAACAGGCTGAAATGAGCGAAGATCCTCGTCCTCTTAATGATGACGTCATAAAAACGAATATGACGTCATTGTGATGTATCAGGTTTGCGATAAATTATCTGTGCTAATGCCCGGCTTGATTCCCGCAAACAAAATTCAAACAGCTTGCCTAATTTCGGAGATAATGGTATAGGCGATTTCCATTTGCGACGACATTATGACGTCAATTTTTTTCTCGGAACAATTTCCAAAATCGGAGATGGTCACTGCCTGCGTGTGGACTTTCTGCATATACATGGCAAGTTTCACGAAGATCTGATGAAAACTCTGGGTTGTGAAACAAAAAAGTGTCAAAAAATAGGAATGATGTCATAAAAATTGATATTACGTCATAGTGATGTATCATATGTGCGGTAATTCATCTCTGCCAACACCCTGTTCGATTCCCGCAAACAGAATTCGAAAAGCTTGTCTAGTTTAGGAGATAATTTTTAGGCGCTTTCCATTCGCAGAGATATTTTGACGTCATAACTTTTTTTCTGGGAGGAATTTTCAAAATCAGAGATGGTCACTGTCTGCGCAGGGTATTTTTACATATATATGCCAAGTTTCAGGAAGTTTCGATGAAAACTGTAGGCTGTGAAACAAAAAAGTCCACAAGAAGAAGATGAAGAACAACAACGTGAGTAAGACTTGGAGATCTTTCACGAGGATCTAAAAATCGATGAAGGTGTATGGCGAATTTGGATCGGCTAAAGTCAGAGGAAGATGGTAGGTCAGAGAAAGTTACAGGAAGAGGATGAGGGGGTCGAGAAATCACGTGGTGATGGGAAGTGTAAGGTGATAAGTGAAAAGAATAAAGAAAACATTTTTTTTTTGAAGATTAAGTAAAGTTAGGAAAAGGAAAGTTTGAAGAAAAAATCGTGAAGGTGTATGGTGAATGTGGGTCAGCAAAAGTAGAAGATGGTAGATTGGCAGAAAAAGGAGGAAGAACAGTCAGTACAGGAAGTCACATGGTTATGTGCGGTATAAGGTGAGAAGGGAAAAGGTTTTTGTTGTTATATTTTTACATTTTAAGACATGAAACAGAGGGTATAGTTGGGAGGGGTAGAAGGAGGGTGGATGGAAAAGTGGAGTAAAGAAATGCTGATGGTAATAAGGAGAAAATACAAATAAACACGATCGTGCACATAGACGGGAAGACTGGTAGGCCTCAGGGAACCCCAACAGGATAAACTGATGAATACATACCAAATGAGTGAAAGTTTTGAAACAAAACCGAACTAGGAACATAGTAAACATGGAGGCAACAAAATAAACAGTCAATGCGCCACAAATGACGACCGGAAACTTGTCTTTGAGAAAGCCAGCAGAGGGAGTGTACTTTTATATTGAAAAAGATAAAATTGCCATTTTTTTCGGACTGTTGGACTTCATTGAGAACTTTATAAACATCACAAGTAGGTATAAATACATTTACTAAGTATCAAAGGAAAGGAAAATATCTCAGTACTTGATTACTTTGACAATATTTCAAAGTGCCCAGCAACTTTTTCCAATGAGAACTGTTAGCTTATTGGCCCAAAATGAACAGATAATCCCAAGGCTATTTTGCTCCTTGGCAATGATTCATGTGACGTAATGTTTTTTTGTTCTTTTTTGTTGTTGTTTTTTTTACACAAAATCTAAGATCATGGAAGAGTGAGATGACAGGTTGTAAAAAAAAAAATAAAAAAAGTGCCAGTGGGGCTGTGGGGCCACATATAGACAAGGCAAGCAATATATAGGAAATATGAGAGAAGAGGGAAGGAAACACATTAAAATGGAGGTAAGAGGGTTATGTTAGGTTAGGTTAATGGGGTAGGAATGTGGGATGACTGGACATGGTGGTGCATCGTTTGCTGGAACCCTTGTCGGGAAAGGTGTGATTGAACCAATTCTGGATGGCTCTTCCACAAATGGGAGAAAAAAGGAACAAAAGAGTGGTTGTACAGCAAGCCTAGTTTTTAGATGTTTAACCAGAATTCATTTGCCTGAAGAACATTGCATCCAGAAGGAGCTGGGAAGGGTCAGAGATCTGAGAGAGCAGGAGGTAGTTATTCCAGAGAGACTGGAAAAAAGTGGGCATTCCATCAACTTGCTTTTGATCTGAGAGCAACAGACCTTGTAGTTTGTCCTCAACGTGGGAGATGCTAATAATGTTGAGAAACGAATGGATAGCTCCAACCTTTTTAAAGAAACAAAAAATCTTTGTTGGATGTCATTCAACCTCCAAACCTTTGAGTAATTGCTTGGGATTGCTATCATAGGCCTTTTGCTTGAAATGATTGGAGGACAAAGCTGTTGTTTTGGTGCTGCTCCCCATGCCTTCATTCTTATTCAGGAAATCCATAACTGCCACTTTGCTTTGTCAGTTAAAATCCTGCAAAAGCTTCCCCCTGGCCTTTAAAGCATTTACACAGCCTACTACACAACAATAGGCTGTAATGAACAACAACTTCGAGGCACTTGTCCGCAAAATGACTTAACGACATGTGGTCAATGTTTAGCTAGCATGAGGTCAGAAGCCAATCACAAACAAAAATTCAGATGGAAGGATGTGGACATGTTATGTCACACAAATGGAAGGATGTACTAAATGAGAAGTCTTTGATTGAAAAAAATGAAAGGTCTTTAAAATCCACATCCTCACATTTACATTGAGACAGAAGAGATCACATCCATAAGAAATAAGGGTCTGATTTTGCCAAAATGGTCTAGTTGTAATGGTGCATTTCTAAATGGTCTCGTTGTAAAGGTCATAGGTGTGAAGGTCGAAAGGTGTAAAGGTCTCAATGGATCTAAAGGGTCAAAATGGTCTTAAGGGTCTTAAAAGGTAGAAATGTATGGTGAAGGTTTTTGCTTTATTTTTCGAGAAAACTTCCAAAATTTTCACTTGCAATATTAACGTATTCCGTTACATAACTAAGTTACTGCAGCATTTGATGGACGATGAACAGTGAGTGCCGCAGCACAGGATTACGAGTTCAAATCAGTGACATGTGTGACCACGAGATAAAGCTTGATGACATTATTTTCAGCGATGAGTGGCATGTGGGAATCCACAGGTTCTTCAACAAACAAAATTGCCTTTTTGTGGGTTGAAAAAAAACCTGTTGGTTTTGTTGAAATACCATGTGGTGTGGCCCTAAGCGGGAATCACATTTACAGATCTTATTTTGAGAGAGAGAGAGAGAGAGAGAGAGAGAGAGAGAGAGAGAGAGAGAGAGAGAGAGAGAGAGAGAGAGAGGGAGAGAGAGAGAGAGAGAGAGAGAGAGAGAGAGAGAGAGAGAGAGAGAGAGAGAGAGAGAGAGAGAGAGAGAGAGAGAGAGAGAGAGAGAGAGAGAGAGAGAGAGAGAGAGAGAGAGAGAGAGAGAGAGAGAGAGAGAGAGAGAGAGAGAGAGAGAGAGAGAGAGAGAGAGAGACTCCTTCAAGAATGACCATACCACCCAAAGAGAGGAAGGTGAAATGGTCACATTGATTTTCACAAGTTCATCTCAACACGAGTCCTGGACGCTACTATTTCTGAGATAACGGTTTCTTCGCCGAGACAAAATGATTAAAATGCATCCTGTGCTTAAAAAACACCCCTGGCAAAGCCAAACAAAACCATGGATGCAAGGATGTTGGAAACTCCGAAACCATTATTAGCTAAAATAGAAATAAGCAATGGTAGAAATGTATGAATAGAAAGAGTAAGTGAAGTTAGAAATCAAGTAAAGATTAATGTGTTTTACTGCCCTTGCACACAGTGAGGTTTGTGAGAGGCAAGAGAAACCCAGTTTGCTGAAGCCATCACTCAAATTTTCTGGACACATGGCTCTTCCAGGCAGTGGAGCAATGTTGAATTTGCAGGCTTTTGCTTCCAGCAAAATCGCTGAGCTGTAATGGGAGGAAAAGCTGTGTGGAGTGAGAATGTTCTCTCATTTCATCTTGGTGTACCTGCTTCTGTCTTTAATTGTCTGTCTTTCTCAATCCTTCTTTCATACCCACGATCACTCACATGCAGTAAAGATTTTATGATGCATTCATTCATTCTGCTGTGCAATAGCATGGCCCTGGAATGCTTTTTGGTTTTAAATGACCCAAGTTTTTGGGATTATCAGCAAAAAAAACCAATGGTGTGAGGAAGAGAGCAGACATTTTTTTTTGTTCTTCATCCTTACTATAATTCACTGACTGGTGTGTTTGTTTGTTTGTTTGTTTGTTTGTTTGTTTGTCGCTCTACCTCTATAGGATGAGCACGACCCCGATTAGTGTATCGGGGTGTTTTATACTTGCCAGTGGTCTGGGAAGAGATGCAAATCTTCCATGTAAATGTGTATCGTGCATCACCACTTCCAGGTGGGAGAGGGTATTACAAGCTTATTTTCTATTTTCAGGAGTGATTGAGGCAGATGTCAGTTGCCTATACACCGCCCAAATATAGGTATGTATCAGAAGAACATGTTGCACGCTTGGAACAAAATTTCCCATTGGGTGGATACTCTAAGATAACTAGCAGAGTACGGGCGTACTTGTTCCAAGCATGCAACACGTTCTTCTGATGCATAACTTTATTTGGGCGGTGTTTTGGCAAAAAAAAACAAAAACAAAACCCAGGTTACATGCATGAAGCAAATACATACCTACTGCTGATAATGCAAAACACCTCACTGTACTGGAAAACATGGGGACAAGAATACTGTGCTGTAAATGGTGGAGACTTGGTAATACCCTTCCCCACCTGGAGGTGGCACTACACGGTACACATTTACGCAGATAAATTTGAGTTCCTCTACCCCCCCTTCCCCTCCACCAAGACCACCAGCAAAGATAAGAACACCCCTAAGCATTAATTGGTGCCATGCTGATCCTACGTAGCAAGTCTGGATGTAATCAGCCCAGAACTGTAGGAGGAGTAGTGCGGCAAACAAATACACAAACAAACAAACACAAACAGGCAAACACTGGTCTGAATTATAGTAATAAGGATGCTCCTCGATAGTGTCCCTCAGGGGTAAAACAGCCAAACATTTATAGTTTATCGTTTGCGGTAATGCTTTCTCCTACTACTTATTTAATGGCTGCAAGTATTCTCACTCTCTTGTGGGGTTGGCAGGAGAAAGTTTTTTGCCTTTCACAGATAAGTTGGCCAGGACTGACATTCGACTAAAGCTGGTTCGAGCAGGCATTTGGAATTTAGGCAGGGTGCCAGTGATAACCTCTCTACTCTTTACCAAAAAGCACTGTCGGATGTTTAGTCCAGTGGAATCCTGACTGACCGTGTTTTTCAGTATATACAATGTTTTATTGCAATTTCTGTAACTCAGATGTATACTGATCTCAAAGACAAGAGGGTGCCAGTTTGGCAACTTTGGGGAATTTTTTTATTGCCATTTTAAAAAAGGAACGTTTTTGAGCGATTATCGTCATTTTGTCGACTCGTCCAAAATATATTTTTATGAATTAGTAGTACCTATGTCCAAATTAGCTAGACTATTTACAGCCTGTTACCATAGTGTTACGGCTATGGAAATTCGCAGAACACCATAAAGGTTCCTTAGATAAGCTATGCCGGTAAGTGAGTGTTCCGATAGCTTTCCCCACCGTTGTTTAGAGGAATTTCTTCGTGTTCACTGGGCTGCGACTCTTTGAGATAGCCGTTTTTCTTTATCTATCGTTATTTTGAACCACGCAAACAACAACCGCCACCAAGTATGTCACAACGCCAATCACGCAACAAACCTTCACACAAACAACCACCACCACCACCAACTACGCCACAACGCCAACCATGCTTCAATCGCCACCACAACAACCACCACCATCTTCGCCACTACGCCCGCTTACGAACGCCATCCTCCACGGACCACGCTACGACGGTTTCCGCATTGGAAACCGTCGAGAACGCAAGGAGGGAAACAACAAGGAAGTGCCTCGATGAATGCACGGATTTTTTCTTCCGCCTGAATCCCCCGCGCTTGGTGTGAAGGAAAGGGGTGGGGCAGCTCGCTCCCGATTGGTGGATGCACGGCGTGAGGCGGTCGGGAGTGAGGAACGCCCCTTTTCGGGAAGCTTCTCGAAGGGAGGTGGAGCCAGAAGTGGGGTGGGGCGAAGGGCGGAGCCTCGCGTTATAAAGGGCGGACGCGCACGAGGCTCGTGGGCTCTCGTTCTTGGTCTCGTGGCGCTGGTCACCCCTTGGGGCTTCGCTCTGCCTCTCTTCTTGGTTCATGCTCTCGCCCTGTGATCCATTACGCTTCTTCTTGGTTCAGGCTCGAGGCTCGCCTCTTCTCTCTTCTCTTTTGGTTCCTGCGCTCGTGGCCCTGTGAGCGGCCAGTTGGTGGAGACACGGTCGGAAGGCACAGCAGAGCCGGCTGTGTGGTGGACCTGCGCGTCCGGACGAGGGGTGCCGGAGAGGGTTCGCCGGCCGAGTGGGAGGCCCGGAACCAGGCGCAACCACGCTGATGGTCGTGGGAGAGGGACTTGACCACTAAACAGGGGGGCAGGTCACCTGCACGGTCTCGTGGGCCTTTTCGGTCATCCACGGCCCACGGCCATAAAGGTCAACGGACCCCGTCTACCCCTTGCCTGTGAGGGGGGTTTTCTTTTGTTTCAGTATGCATGCTGTGGCGCCGTGTCCCCTCAGTTAAAAGCTGTGTAAGTGACTGTGCTTGTAAATAATAATTCTAGTCGGTGGTATTGCTTTTGTTTCTTGCTTGTACATTGCATGACTGCCTTGCTTGTGATGTGTGTGTAAATAATAAATGTCCTTGTGTGAAATGTATCCCGTTTGTTGCGTCTTCTATTCCCCATTGAAAATGCCATCTTGCATCGCGGAATAATTAGTTGGGTTTTAAACACCCGGTAAGGAGAATCGGATCCGTCGATGTCGGTGATAATACCCGCTCGGTTATCGCTGTAGAACGGAATGAACCGCTTAAGCGGTTTGTGTCCCAAGCCGACCTGCGGCGAGGTACGGCCCCTCGGTAGGTTACCTGCGCGAGTACTGAGGTATTTCGATATTCGGCGAGTGACCCTATTTTACGCGGGTAGAATGCGGACTGGGCTGTGGTGAGGTTAAACTCCCACCCATGACTGGTTCCTGGCGATAGTTCCAGGAGGGTCATGACTGAATTGTCTGTCCGGTGGGCGACGCGGCTGCTATAAGAGGTACGCGGCCGATCGCACGCCGGCGGGCGCGAATTCGTAACAATATATTGCATAGAAATTTATGATAAAATCATCCAGGGGCAGAATAATGCACTTTATATAACATTTTGTTGTGAATAGCAAATAATATTGGTTTAACCTAGAATATGCGCCAGTAGATAACACTGAACAACAAATTTCAAAATTTTTTTTTTACTGGAGATGTGTAAAGTGATTAAGACTAATTTGGGTACGCTGATTTCAAAAATCATAACCGTTTTGCTGTATCACGTCAGGATTTTCAGGAACAGAAATATTCCCATTGCCTAGAAGTCAGGATTTCAATGAAATTTACATATGTCTTTAACATGTCGATTTCGTACAATTGTTGTTAACTTGTGTTATATTTCTTTCTTTCAGATAAAGATGAGTCGGCGTTCCTGTACCAATCATCCTGACAACTTCTGTTATGTCTGTGGTCGGTATACCAAAAAAGATCAACAGCGAAGTATATCTACAGCAGTGAAAATGAAGGCCGCCTACTTTCACTACTTCGGGTGTAAGGTGGGGGACCAAGAACAGAGCTGGGCACCACACATCTGCTGCACAAGCTGTCACACAACCTTGACTCAGTGGTTGGTGGGCAAGCGCGCGAGCATGCCATTTGCGGTGCCCATGATATGGCGTGAGCCGCAGAATCATCATGATGATTGTTATTTCTGCTGCACAAGCATCGCCGGCTTCAACAAGAAGAATAAAGGTCACATCAAGTACGCTGACTGCGTCTCTGCTCGTAAACCTGTGCCTCATGATGACGAGAACCCCGTTCCAACACCTCCAGCTGATCAGAACATAGCTGTAAGCAGTGGTGAAGAGGATGGTGATGATGAACCTTTTGAACCTGACACTCAAGAATCACACCTTCTGAACCAGGGAGACTTAAATGATCTTGTAAGAGATCTCTCACTGTCAAAGGCGAAGGCAGAGCTGCTTGGATCAAGGCTGCAGCAGTGGAATCTACTTGAACCTAACACCAAGATATCCTTGTTCAGAGCACGTCAGAGAGACATGGCTGAGTTCTTTGAGATGGAAGACACGATGACATTCTGCAGTGACATCAACGGTCTGTTGAAAGAACTTGGGTGTGATCACGATCCTGCAGACTGGCGCCTCTTCATCGACTCGGGGAAGAACAGCTTGAAGGCTGTTTTGCTCCACAATGGCAACGAGAAACCATCAGTCCCACTGGCTCACGTGTTCGGCATGACAGAGACCTATGAGACTATGCGGCAGCTGCTTGATTCCATCAAGTACAATGACTTCAACTGGCACATCTGCGGAGACTTGAAAGTGGTGGCGCTGTTGTTAGGGCTGCAGTCAGGCTACACGAAATACATGTGCTTCCTTTGTCTCTGGGATAGCAGAGACGACAAGAATCACTGGACGAAGAAAGATTGGGAAGAGCGAAAAGAGCATGTACCTGGTCGACACAACGTGAAGCATGTCGCCCTTGTCGACCCAGCCAAGGTTTTCCTTCCACCAATCCACATAAAGCTCGGCTTGATGAAACGTTTTGTATGGATCTGAATGGGCGTGGGTTTTTATACCCACGGATCTGAATGGGCGTGGGTTTTACTTTTCCTCAAGGAAAAGTTTGGCAACACCTTGTCGGAGGCCAAGATCAAGGCTGGTGTCTTTGTTGGACCGCAAATCCGACAGATTATGAAGGACGAAACTTTTCCGACAACTCTAAACCCCAAAGAGCTGGCAGCGTGGAGGAGCTTCAAAGCTGTGACGGACAACTTCTTGGGGAACGAGCGCGCGGACAACTATGAAGAAATAGTGCAGCAGCTGCTGGAGTCCTTCAGGAAACTTGGCTCCAGGATGTCCCTGAAAATCCATTTCCTACACCAGCACCTGAACTTCTTCCCTGACAACTTGGGAGCAGTCTCGGACGAGCACGGCGAGCGATTCCACCAAGAGATTTCACTCATGGAGACGCATTACCAAGGGCGGCACAACCCGAACATGATGGGCGATTTCTGCTGGTTCCTGCATCGTGAAACTGACACAGAGCAGCACAAACGCAAAGCCAAATGCCTAAAGCATTTTTAATTCCATTCTAGTGGAGTTTTTCTGTAATTTCTATAATTTTGAAGCATTCATGATGAAATAAATGAATAAATGAATTTTTGTAAATTTCATTGAAATCCTGACTTCTAGGCAATGGGAATATTTCTGTTACTGAAAATCCTGACGTGATACAGCAAAACGGTTATGATTTTTGAAATCAGCGTACCCAAATTAATCTAAATCACTTTACACATCTCCAGTAAAAAATTTTTGTTGTTCAGTGTAATAAAGAACTTGCACATATATTTACTTTCCATATGTATTTCAGATGCTTAATTCATGGTACACCCATGATGACAATTGGTGAAAATACATAGATTACAGACACATTGAAATAAACATGAATGTATACTCCTGTAACATAAAATGCAATAGTTTATATGTGATAATTTTGAACCATTTGTTGTTTTGACCATATCATATATTTATTCTTATGTCTCTTTCTTATTCCAGACTGACTTGAAACATGGCATCCAATGAAGCAGAGGGGTGTCTCTTCAACTGTGGAATATCAAAAGAAAATCTTATCACTGCCAAACCCCAGCGCCTGCGCACTATCATAGACAGTAGCAAAATCCGTGGTGATGGGTTGCATGTAGAACTCGAGCATAGACTAGCTGATGATCCTAACACAGCACTCTTATGTCGCAAAAGTTGTGTTTCGACATATACGTCAAAGACCCACATCAAAAGATTTGTGGAGGCAAATAGCAACGAAAGCAGTGGAACACCCCTTCCAAAAAGAACACGTCGATCAGAAATTGCCCAGTTTGATTTTGTGACACACTGCTTATTTTGTGGTGACGTGTGTGAACCAGCCACCGACCCACGTCATCCTCATAGATGGAGAAGAGTAGTCCATTGCAGAACTGCTGAAAGGGGGCCTGGCATGAAGAGCTTCAAAGATTCCATTCTGGAAGTATGTTCCATTCGAGAGGATGAAATTGCCCAGCAGGTCAGGATACGGGTGCAAGGAGCTGTCAGCGGCCATCATGCAGCAGATGCACAGTACCACAAGGAGTGTATGACAAAGTTCATGGGTCCGAGAGGTAGAATGTATGCCCATCGGAAGTCAGAGCATCACACAGATGAATGTGCAGATCCTGCCTTTTTGGAGGTCATCCATGAACTCAGCAATGACCCAACACGGATCTGGAACTCTATTGAAGTATACAACCTATATGTATCTCTTCAGGTAATTCAGCTGAAACGACGCACATTGATTGAACATCTTTCAACACATTTTGGGTTGGACTTTGTAGTCCTCTCCAGAGTTGGGGTTGCAAGCATTCTTGTGTTCTGGAGCAAAGCTTCTCATCTCCTCAAGATAATACCCGACGATGATGACCAAGATGATTTGGACATGCGCAAAGTCGCAGCAAGAATAACAAAGGAGACAAAACAACTTGTTCCTGACTTGAACAGTTATGTGACAGAAATAAGTGCTGACATCATTCGTGATGATTGTAGTCCGACCTTGCTTCGATCTCCCCTCACAGATTTCACTAAAATTAGGAGACACCTCGCAGGCTTCTCTCATCAGCAACGTCATCACCAGCACTGTGAATCATTGAGCAACAACCTTGCAAGTATCTCTAGGTCTTTTGATGAAGGACAAGAGCCTTATTGACAAGTGTTATGGTTTCGGAATCACCTGCTCTTATGATGAAGTGATAAGGTTCAAGGCTTCTGCTGCCCAGGCTGCATCCCAGAAAAACAACCTTCTTATTCGGGGGGTATTCGACAATGAGACCGGTCTCGTGCAAGCTGTGGCTGACAACTTCGATGCCACCATATCTTCTCCTAATGGCTTGAGATCAACACATTCTCTTGCCCTTCTCACCCAGATCTGAACAGATGAGAGTCTTTCATCATCTGGAAATAAAATATTCGGCGTATCAAGGAAGAAGAGATGAAAAATGAAGTATCTCCAGCAATCCCCATCCAGCACTATACTGGACCAAGGAAACCCCCAATGCCAGTGCAAGAAGCAACACGTACAGTACCATCTCTCAAGATGCTTGCTTCTCAACAGATATCACTGGCAAGGGCAAGAACTGTTGATTATGACTTCCTGCAAAAGGTCATCCGGGAGAAAGACGTACCAGAGTACAACGGCTTTAACACCCGGGTCTCACGAGAACAAGGACAGTCCATTCATCCAGTGACCAAAGCCATCTTTACGCCGTTGACTGATATGATTCCATCAGAACGGGATACCATCATGACAGCGATGAACGAAGCACAGAAATGGACTCTTAGTACAGGCCAAGCCTTCACATTATTCACCAACGATCAGCAGCTCTATCGTGTTGCTGTACATGTGCTGTGGGTATACCCAGAGAAGTTCCCGAATTTCATTCCACGCCTGGGTGGCATGCATACGTTAATGAGCTTCGTCAGTGCTGTGGGGACTCTCATGTGCAACAGTGCCTTAGAAGAAATCTTGCAATATGTATTCGGAGGAGTCCCAAAAATGTTGTCCGGAAAAAGTTTCCCGCAAAATGTCCGAGCATTGCGAATGGTGGTGGAATAGTTGTTGCGAGAGACATTGTCAAACGATGAGGGTCAAGACGAGCCAATGGAGCGACTGGACACACAAGCAGCACTCAGCACAACAACAAAACTTTGGGTCGACAATCTGATCAAGCCGGTACTCATTATGATGATTTTCGTACGGGCAGAACGTGAAGGGGACTGGCCTTTGCGCATGTGGGCAGTTCAACAGATGATCCCCCTACTTCTTTGCTTCTGGACATACAAACTATGCCAGGTATGGGCTCTACTACCTGCGGTCTATGGAGCGACTTCCTGATGACATCTTGGAAGACTTCTTTTGGGAATAACATGTCATGCGTCACTCCCGTGGGCTATGGAATGGAATATGGTCAGACATGTTCATCGAAACTACCTTTATGCGGTATGGTAAAGGCCCGGGTGGACTGATTTGGATCACACTGAAACCAGCCACTGTGACGAGATGGGCACTGAGCCTGCACATCTGCAGCACACTGCTGAAAGGCTTGTTTCTGATGACAGAACAGGGAGGTCAGGATGCTGTGACGAGCCACAAAGAAGAGAATCCAGGCAGAATAGCCAAAGATGCCAAGGACAGATGTAAAATCCAAACCAAGTTGAGTGCTTCGATTGATCCACTGAAACCTGAAAGCTATCCTGATTGTCTTGTCAATATCGTGACAGGACAGATCGCCTCAGATAAAGTGAATGTAGCAGAATCACTTGTCATTGGCAACAAACAGATGCAGGAATTTGAATCTACTTGGCCAGAAGGGTTCCACAGTGTTATTACGCACAAAGTTGTTATAGTGGCTGTGAGCAAGAAGCACATATAAGTGGATGGTTTGCCTGTCTATGACAGCATGTACATTAGCAGACGATCATCTGGAAGTCTGCTTTGTCCCCTGACTCAGCCAGTCTGGATCCTGTTCGGTATGGCTGGTCGAAGGATGAATCTGGTCAGGGGTTGGTTCCAGTGACAGACAAGGTGCCACCTGTTCCTGTTGAAGTTCTGCAATTCATCAAATGTGGATGTTCGTCAAACACGCAATGCTCAACAGCCAGATGTGGATGTGTTGTGGCCCAACTCGCCTGCTCCATGTTCTGCAGCTGCAACGGGAGTGACGACTGCTGCAAGTAGCGAACAAAAACCGGCAACTCCCACACTGATGACGAGTTAGATAACTAGTCCGATGACACGTAAGCTTAATGACTATGTTGTTATTTCCTTTCAACCATCGCATATTTCAATTTTGTATAAAATATTCCGATGTTTATGTTTAAAAAATGTATATTGTGTTCGAAAGAAGGGAATATTGGTTCTAAGACAAATGAAAATAACACAATATGATATAGTATAGGTCAAATAAACGTGCTGTGTGCACAGTACTTGTGTTTGTTCAATATTGGAGGATTTAATACCGTCCAAAAAGTCGGCATATTTTGATTAACGATTCATTTTTTAAAATGTGTATAAATAATTTCCCCAAGGGTGCGAATTTGGCACCCTCTTGATTTATTATCAGTAGATATCAAACACTGAGAAACAACAATAAAACATTATATATACCAAAAAAAAAACCACACCTCAGCCCAATATCATACTTTTTACACTGGACTAATTTTACCTCCACCAGCTAATGATCGCTGACAGGATACCAGCTTCACGTCCACTTGAGGAACAGTGCACTTTGTGAAGCAACACCTTGCCTGTGAAACACCATTCGGACAGTTGGTAGTCAGTTCGGGAATCAAAGCCAGACGAGACATCTGAAAGGCAAGGGTGCTACATTTGCACAATCTTGTCAGATAGTTATCTAATCCTTCATACCTTGAGGTTATAAGAGATGATCTTACCCTAGATGGTGTGAATTCAATGTCATCCAAAAGAGAGAATAAGAGAGCAGTGAAAAGCTGAAATTACAAGTAATGGTTGAATAAACTTTCATCTCAAAGGAAAGACAGGTAATATTAAGTGAGACTACTGTGATCGTGGTTTAACCCTTGCTTACCAGGGGAGCAAATTTAATTCATTTCTGCTGAAGGTCCTATTACCTGTTAGGAAAGTAGTGCAGTTTCAAAATAATGTATTTTCTTCCACCAACATTCGAAACATTGTCACATCTTTGATTTTTCACTTTTAGGATTTTGATTTTCAATTTTGATTTTCAATCGGAAATCGTTGATTTTTCACAGCTTACAATGAAATCTAATTTAAAATGATACAGTAAAACCTTATTCAAGAGAAATCATGCAAATTTCAGAAGGAAGCCTCAAAAACACAAATTTCCTCTATTTCATATTACTTCACAGTTACTTTATGTCCATGGAATATAAAATGACAGCTTGATAAAGATATGAAACACTAATTAATGCAACAAAATAACTTGCTTTTGCCTCTTTTAACAACTAGTTTGATGAAGAATGCCAGATGGTGTTTGTGCAAGATTACATGGTAGGGAGGGCTCTCAGAAAATTTCAAGCATGAGAAATAGGTGTGCAGCTACTGATGCACCATGAGTATTATTATTTTTGTACCGTCACAGACATTTGTGAGAATGTTGCTTTCAAGCTGTAAAATTTTTACTTTGTCAACCTTTCGATCTTGGGTGGTAGTTGTCAATCCACGATCACAAGTGCAATGCCGACAGCAGCCAATTTATAATTAATAGTACCAAGTGGGATGAACACTCATCTCCCGATAGAGTGCGGTCATAATTGGGGTGCACTGGGTGATAAAGTTGATTTTCAGTTTGATTCAATGGAAAATTGAGGGCCTGTGGGGACTGGAAGGCCTGATAACACAATTGTATTCATACAATGAAAACTATGTGCGATGAGCGGGTCCTGAATTGATGAAAAATGTTCCATTAGTTATTGTCCGGTGAAAGAACCTTCAAACCCTTTAAGACCAATGAGGGGTCTAAACGGACCATGGAGGGGTCAACAATGTCTAAAGAGACGATGGGTCGAAAGTGGTAAAAGTTTCGAAAGCGTCTTAAAAGGTCGAAAGGGGTCTAAAGGTACAAATGTTTACATGGGCTTAAAAGGTCTAAAACGGGTCTTAAAATGTCGAAAGGATTTAAAGGGTCAAGTGGTCGAAGCTGTCTAATGGGTCTAAAGTGTCGAAGGGGTATTGTGTCTAAATGGGTCTTAAAGGTCTTAAGGGGTCTCATGGTATGAAGGGTCTACAGGTCCTAAATGTCCAAAGGGTTCATGGGTCTTAAAGTGGAACCAAGCTAAAAAAAAAAAAAAAAATGAAAACCATTGAAAATCCTTAATCAGGGTCTAATTATTTTTGAATTTTTTTTTTTGCCAATCACAAAGTGCTGAAAAAAACCCTTGAGTGTGGATTTTATATTTTCGTCAGTGACTTCACACTCAGAACCCACCTTGATCCAAATGGCAGCTTTCATAGAGAAGCAGTGCATTTCGAGCTCGGACCCCGACACTGATTCCACCGTCATTAGCAACTCTGAAGGTTCTCAGTTTGCTGAAACGGATCAGTTGGATTTTGAATATATTATTGGAGACAAAATTAGTGATGGAAACGTTTTCGGGGGGGGGGGGATTATGGAGCTGTATCGTTTCAAACCTAATGTGAGTGATTCAGACGACGATGGCAACAATGGTGGTGTTCGTGAAGATGAAAACGTCGGTCGCATGTTTACTTCAAATTGAAAGGTTTTTTTTCCATTCACTTAATGATTTATAAGAGATTTTGTGTTAATTAATAAATAAGTTATGTTACTCCAGCAGAAACACGGCACCGAAACGACATGGACACGGCATGACACAGACACACTCAAACACTGCCGATGAAAAGGGAGACGAATGCTTTGTCCCACTGTCATGTCCGTGTCATGTCATGCCGTGTCACACCGTCGTGTCCATGTCATGTCATGTTCCACCTTCGTGTGCGTGCCACGTCGTGCTGCGTCCCACCGTCGTGTCTGTGGTGGTGCCATGTCCCACCATTCTGTCTGTGGTCATGTTTTGTCCATGCCGTGTCCCATCATCGAGGTGAGTGGTGGTGAGGTGAGATCGGTCACCAGCCGGCCAACACAGTTGTTTGATTCACCACTCAAATCGCCCGTGTACTGTACATGTGCCGGTAGCTGGGTAAAGATGGCCTTACAGTTTTGAGTGATGGCTGGTTCTGCCACCTAATCATGGGGATGGTGTCCTTTCTCAATCGTGGCAGATAACTAACTACAAGATCTATTGCCATCTCGGTTGTTTCATACTGTGCTCTGTAAAATTTATCGAGCATAAAAGCGAACTTTTTGTAGGCCCGATCTACTCAGATATTTCGGACAAACCTCATCAAATTTCTGGCAAACATAGGATCTTTCGGCCATTGGTGAAACATGAGTTTGTATTGTCTTAGTTTGTATAACTACAAGCACCAAAGCTGCATCGACTCGGCATATTTGTGGAAAATTGAATCGCAATGTAACCTGCAGACAGTACAAATACGGTGGTCGACTCCCTGGTGTGATGTCACGACTAAATATGAAGAAGAAAAGATTTCAACTTTTATTCGAAAAATTACCAACTTTATCAATCGCAAATCTGGAAAAGACACATCATATCTGCTTTGTCTGGTATCAAGGAACAGATCAGCGTTGAGGTGATCTCAGCATTTGGGTTCCCTTTTTAAGGAGTCTAAAGGGGTCTAAAGTGTTGAAAGGGTCTTAAAAGAGTAAAAGGACTAAAAGGGACAACAACAAAAAAGACAAAAGGACAGTGCCCTCTCTGCCCATCCCAACTCTCTGTCCTCCCCTTCCCATTTTTTCCCGTTCTTCAAAGCAAGAGGGTTTAATGACTTTAAGATAAAAAAAATTTAATCAAGAGGTTACATCAAATTATGATGAAGATCGAATTCAATGAAGCGGTTAAATTAAGAGAATAAAATTAACTGACAACAATGAAACATCGTTTTTGAAAAATATAATTCACAATCTCATGAGATGATGAATCTCGCGATATATGATGGAAATACAAACATGGATTACATTTTGAGTTAATTATCTCACCACTTGGATGGAAATTGAAAAAAAAGGGCTCCATTTATTTTTGCGCATGGACGTCATGAATCATCATATCAAGTTTCAAAATTATCTGTTGAGCCACCTTGGAGAAGGGAAAAATCGAAAAATTGTTAATGGACCCACGGCCTGACTGATTGAAGGACGTAGTTATGTCTTTAAGAGCTCGTTTTGACTCCACTGTCGACAAGCTAAAAACCAAAAATCCAATCACGTCTCTCACCCATAATTGAAGGTAACAAGGAATGAGCTCTCACCTAATCAATTATACTCAGATGTGGCTAGGATTGACGATATAATTGGTTAACACATGGCCCTTACAGCCAAAGAAAGCTGCAAAAGCAACAAAGAAAAGCTACAGAAGGTAAGCCCTTGCTCTTTCAAACCATACTATTTTCTCTTTGAACGTGGTACATGGTTGGCAGCCTCGGTGGTGCATGGTTCTATCTACGCTGACAATGACAACTCACTTATGTGATGAAACCAGTCTGGAGGTTGATGGGGGAGTGTAACATTGGGGTTCTCATGGTTGTGCGACTTGTAAAAGTATGCAGTTGTAGAAGAACTCAGGTAGGGTTTGAAACAGCACACGGCTGATCTTGTGCAGCCTTTTTTGGTAGCTTCATGCAGCCTTCTTTGATTGGAATGGCTGAGTATTAAATAATTATAAAGTGCAAGTCATAGCTGGGAGGAATTGATTACGTGAGAGCTTATTAGGTATATCCTCCAATTACAAGTGAGAGACATGATTGAGCTTTTAGTATTTATATGTTGACTGCTGTCGACAATGAATGTAGTACATGTTTGGCAGCTTTAGTGGTGTGGTGTTTAATAGATCCTGTCACTGACGATTCACCCAGAAATGATGAAACTGGTCTGGTGGCTGATAGGGGGCATGTGGCATTGGGGCTCTCATGATTCTGCTACTTGTAATATAAATGTCTGCAGCTGTGGAGGAACTCAGATAGGGTTTGAAACAGCCAGTGCTAACCTTGTGTACTGTGTAGCCTTTCCTTATTGTTTTAGGCAGCCTTCTTTGACGAGAAGCACCGAGTGTTAACTAAATATCTAGTTATCTAAATCCGCAAGGCATGGCCAACTTTTGGTGACATTTATGATCAGATTTCTCCAAACATCCCCATCATGCACTGCTTCCTGAAGCTATGGTAGGGACAACTTGGTTGCAGCCTTTACCCAATCAATCCAACACAGACAGATACAAGGTCTGCCTCTTCCTCTTATTCCTTCACCCACTCCCAACATGGTTGACTTCTCCAGACTTTAGTTTTCGACACGCAAAATGTGCCCAAAGTCGGACAGTTTCTGTTTTCGCAACAGCGCCTCTCATGGACATGGCGTTATAAAGTTTGCACTGATTTATTTGTTACTCATGCAGTCCAAAGGATATTGAACATCCGTTTGCAACACCACATTTCAAACCTGTCAATCCTCTTCCATTTTAGCACACCTGTACTTTAGTCCGGTGAGCTTATGTGATCAAGCAGTGTCTGTCGGTGAGTCAGTCAGTCCATATAGACTTCAGTCATTACACTGAACAACAAATTTCAAAAAAAATTTTTTACTGGAGATGTGTAAAGTGATTAAGACTAATTTGGGTACGCTGATTTCAAAAATCATAACCGTTTTGCTGTATCACGTCAGGATTTTCAGGAACAGAAATATTCCCATTGCCTAGAAGTCAGGATTTCAATGAAATTTACATATGTCTTTAACATGTCTATTTCGTACAATTGTTGTTAACTTGTGTTATATTTCTTTCTTTCAGATAAAGATGAGTAGACGTTCCTGTACCAATCATCCTGACAACTTCTGTTATGTCTGTGGTCGGTATACCAAAAAAGATCAACAGCGAAGTATATCTACAGCAGTGAAAATGAAGGCCGCCTACTTTCACTACTTCGGGTGCAAGGTGGGGGACCAAGAACAGAGCTGGGCACCACACATCTGCTGCACAAGCTGTCACACAACCTTGACTCAGTGGTTGGTGGGCAAGCGCGCGAGCATGCCATTTGCGGTGCCCATGATATGGCGTGAGCCGCAGAATCATCATGATGATTGTTATTTCTGCTGCACAAGCATCGCCGGCTTCAACAAGAAGAATAAAGGTCACATCAAGTACGCTGACTGCGTCTCTGCTCGTAAACCTGTGCCTCATGATGACGAGAACCCCGTTCCAACACCTCCAGCTGATCAGAACATAGCTGTAAGCAGTGGTGAAGAGGATGGTGATGATGAACCTTTTGAACCCGACACTCAAGAATCACACCTTCTGAACCAGGGAGACTTAAATGATCTTGTAAGAGATCTCTCGCTGTCAAAGGCGAAGGCAGAGCTGCTTGGATCAAGGCTGCAGCAGTGGAATCTACTTGAACCTAACACCAAGATATCCTTGTTCAGAGCACGTCACAGAGACATGGCTGAGTTCTTTGAGATGGAAGACACGATGACATTCTGCAGTGACATCAACGGTCTGTTGAAAGAACTTGGGTGTGATCACGATCCTGCAGACTGGCGCCTCTTCATCGACTCGGGGAAGAACAGCTTGAAGGCTGTTTTGCTCCACAATGGCAACGAGAAACCATCAGTCCCACTGGCTCACGCGTTCGGCATGACAGAGACCTATGAGACTATGCGGCAGCTGCTTGATTCCATCAAGTACAATGACTTCAACTGGCACATCTGCGGAGACTTGAAAGTGGTGGCGCTGTTGTTAGGGCTGCAGTCAGGCTACACGAAATACATGTGCTTCCTTTGTCTCTGGGATAGCAGAGACGACAAGAATCACTGGACGAAGAAAGATTGGGAAGAGCGAAAAGAGCATGTACCTGGTCGACACAACGTGAAGCATGTCGCCCTTGTCGACCCAGCCAAGGTTTTCCTTCCACCACTCCACATAAAGCTCGGCTTGATGAAAAGTTTTGTACGGGCAATGGATCTGAATGGGCGTGGGTTTTTATACCTCAAGGAAAAGTTTGGCAACACCTTGTCGGAGGCCAAGATCAAGGCTGGTGTCTTTGTTGGACCGCAAATCCGACAGATTATGAAGGACGAAACTTTTCCGACAACTCTAAACCCCAAAGAGCTGGCAGCGTGGAGGAGCTTCAAAGCTGTGACGGACAACTTCTTGGGGAACGAGCGCGCGGACAACTATGAAGAAATAGTGCAGCAGCTGCTGGAGTCCTTCAGGAAACTTGGCTCCAGGATGTCCCTGAAAATCCATTTCCTACACCAGCACCTGAACTTCTTCCCTGACAACTTGGGAGCAGTCTCGGACGAGCACGGCGAGCGATTCCACCAAGAGATTTCACTCATGGAGACGCGTTACCAAGGGCGGCACAACCCAAACATGATGGGCGATTTCTGCTGGTTCCTGCATCGTGAAACTGACACAGAGCAGCACAAACGCAAAGCCAAATGCCTAAAGCATTTTTAATTACATTCTAGTGGAGTTTTTCTGTAATTTCTATAATTTTGAAGCATTCATGATGAAATAAATGAATAAATGAATTTTTGTAAATTTCATTGAAATCCTGACTTCTAGGCAATGGGAATATTTCTGTTACTGAAAATCCTGACGTGATACAGCAAAACGGTTATGATTTTTGAAATCAGCGTACCCAAATTAGTCTAAATCACTTTACACATCTCCAGTAAAAATTTTTTGTTGTTCAGTGTATCGCTTGAATCACAGACAATTTTAATGAAACTTGCCCACAAGCTTCATAACTGATGCCTCACAGAGATATATTGACTGCGTCAAAATCTGCGCTCATTAAGGGGCTCTATGGGAGGGGGGGGGGGGGAGGTTGACCCCCGCAAAATAGTTATTTGCTCTCTTTTTCGAAACTACACAAAAGATTTTGATGAAACTTAACCACAACCTTCATTATCCGTGATGTACCAAAGTTTATTGACCGCATCAAAATCTGCATTAATTAAAGGGGTTTATGAGTGGGGAGGGTGTGTGTGTGTGTGTGTGTGTGTGTGTGTGTGTGTGTGTGTGTGTGTGTGTGTGTGTGTGTGTGTGTGTGTGTGTGTGTGGGGGTGTTAACTGAAAGTTTATTCAAAGCATTAAAAACTAGAACGGGCACTCATAGAGCGCATACCTTCGCCGCCACTACTTTTTTGTGGGGAACTGGTTTCATATGAATGGTCTTATGACACAAACCACATATCTATAATGTCATGACCCCCCCCCCCCGACTTTCGGGGGCTACGGACTAAACATTCGGGGGTTTAAATAAAGAACAGCTTTTTCACTTTCCTTCGTCATTGTCTGCAGCATTTTCATCAAATCCTCTTTACTTTCTGCCGACAGAGTGGTATTATCAGCATATCTTAGGTTAATGATACATCTTCCATTAATCCTGACTCCAGCCTCTATCTCATCTAAGTTTAATTCCCTCGTCATGTACTCCCTTATGCAGATTGAACAAGTCAGGGGAAAGAATGCATCCCTTTCTAACCACCTTTAAAATCCCAAACCATTCTGTCTCTCGATACTCTGTTCTTAGTGTAGCTACTTTTTTTAGTGCACAGGCTTCTCATCAGACATATTGTTGTGGGCCGGAGTTCGGTGGTGATAAACGACCACTAGGTGGAGCAGTGGAGTTGTCTCCCACCGAACACCCGGAATTTAGGCCGTGACTCTCGGACAACTCCGAAAGGTCACGTGTCACTTAGGTCTTAGAGGACCGTGGTCGCCAATATTTCGACGACAAGAGGTAGGGTCCACTTGTCCAATTCCAATTTACCAAAGTACTCACACCGTCCAACTACCG
>NC_140964.1:23002230-23077230 GCF_056783735.1 Eptatretus burgeri
CAACAGATGATTTGATATAATAGCAGAAACCACAAGGAGTATGTTTTTGATATTTATTTGTGTATGATTTATTTGGATTTGGAGAAACAGTATCTATCTTTTCAAGGATACTTTCAAAATCAGCATACGGGTGTTTTATGGATCTGTTAAAATCTTTGAATGATATGTTTGAACCTGCTTTTGGTAAATTGATTACGGTTGATTTATGATTACGACAATATTTTGAATCTTGATTTAATCGTTATTTTGTGTGGCAGGAGTTGAGACATCTCTTACAAGGATATGTTTTACATTTTCTCTTGTATAGTTGTGATTTGGATAATCTTGATAACTTTTGATGAAAGCATAATGTGATTTTTCCTTTGAAGTAAAGTAGAGAAGGTCAATGTGTGTTTCATCATTTTTACAGTTGTTTGAAATTTTTAATATCTGAACTTTGCTTGTATCTGTTCATTCATATACATTAACAGATAGATTATTCATTTTCTAAAATTTCGGAATATCTCTCAATGACATTGGAAACTTTCAATCTTTAACATTTAATGTCTTCTCGTATTTCTTATAATGTTCAACCCTTTCAGGTTTCCATTGTGGAGGATGTAAGTGAGCAAAAACAGACCATAGAAAACATTTATTATCTTTGTTTTAAATATTAACAACAGCTTTCTTAAGTTTTATCTCTTTTGGTAAATCAATATAAGAAGAAGCTTGAAGAGGATCTGATTTTAAGATGTGTATATCTAAAAAGATTATTTTTGTTATAGCAAATCCACTACCTGCTGCAGTATTATCACCATCTTGTTCTTGTCTCTGGAGTTCATTGTAAACATCACATCTTACAAAATTTTGAAATGATGAGATAAAGTGAGGGTTTGTCCTCATATAGGGAGTAGATTCATCACCTTCTCTCACCATATTCAATTTTACTCCCATATATCACTTCAAAGTTTTCATTTTACTGAATGGGTTTTTAATTATTGTTTCAATACTTTGTTTAACCATATCATCAGCTTCAATGATTGAAGATGGTCCAGGGTCTTGAAAGTGAAACAATCTTATTTTTATGTGTCCTTTAAATGTCCCATTCAGTGTTTTCAATGGAGAATTTAGTGGCACCTTCACTTTCTTCATTCTTCTTGTGTTTGCGTGATTGAAGGTGTTTATTATACTTTGAAAAAAAAAAGTCATTATCAAAAAAAATGTCATTATCACATCTATCACAATGTTTTGTTTCTTGGTCAAGTGGAGATATTTGTCTGAAAAGATTGAATGTGTTTGTTGGTTTGAAGGTGTTTTTTTATAACATTTATATTCATGATTACAAACTTCGCAGTACATTGTATTCACCATACTTATAGAACAAAACTTTGCTTAAAATAAAATTTTCTTGATGAAAATTCCATTTAATTTATAGGTGAATCTGTGCTTAAACCCATTTTATCCTCCAACTTTTTTCACTTAATAAATACAATGTATCAAGACACAAAAGAGAAGTTTCAATCAATCGCTTCATTTGTAAAAGATACTGAGAAATATGTCGAGGATGTAAAATTGAACAAAGATAAATATAACAACTATTGGATAAAAACAATTATGGTGAATAATATGAGTTCTTCAATTTCCTTCAGTGGAAGGGCTTTTAGTATACCTGGAAGAACATCAATTAAAGTAGCTCTAACAAAAGTTTCTCCTCTCCTTCTGGCAATATATTCAAAACGAGAAAAAGCAATGAAACAAGAAAAAGTATCATAAAAGAAAAACCTCATGGATGAAGCCTTAGAAAGAAAAGATAAGACCATCTGTAATATGCAAGGATAAATTTGTACTTTTTTTCAACAACCTCAAAGATGTAAATCCTGATGACATAAAGGATGTTAATATTTCAGGTGAAATGACATTTCGTTCAGTCGTAGTTAGGGACCATTTTAAAATTACCTTTAATATAAAAAATGTTGTCATTGAATCTGTAAATGAAAAAAAGTATATATATATAGATGATAATGTTTTTTCTACTAATTATATATGCGTCATTATTCAACTGAAGATTTTGAAGATTATGAGAGTGATGACAGTATCTCTGTTGGAACAGAAGACAGTTATGATACCGAGAGTTTGTGTTCAAAAGATAGTCATGAAAGTAGTTTTATTGATGATTGTGAAAGCACCAATGAAAGTACCGAAGATGATACCGAAGATGATACCAAAGATGAATTTTATTTGAAGTAAAGTTTTACTTTATCAATATGAATAGTTTACTAGATGTTGAGCCTCTTGAATTTCCTGATTTTCCACATGACAAATTTGAGAATTGTCCTGCGTTTGAAAGACGGGGATTAGACACAGATTCAAAAGCCTCTAAACAATGTATATTCTGTGATTATCTTCTAATTAATGAAAATAAAAAATATAAAAAGGAATATGATTCTTTGAAATTTATACTAAAAATGAATTACTTCACAAGATTGATTTGAGAAATGAATGTAAAGTATGAGGGCGATAATACACCGTTTCTTACAAGAGAAGAGACTGAAGAAATGATGACCATGTTTCGTGGATTGATGATTTATATTATTAACGATTGTCATTTTCAGGGAAATATCAACACAAGATATTGTATAAATAAAATAATGGATTATTTGAAATTAAACCTGAACTTAGGATAAAACATAGAGTTTCGAAAAAAGCTAACAAAAAATTAAATAACCAGTTTTCCAAATATATAAATGAATGATGTTTTACCCATTAGGGGAAAATAAGATAAAATTTAACAACCATAAAAATCTTCCAAATTCATTTAGATGTCTCATAGTTGGTTCAAGCGTATGTGGAAAAACCTGCTTACTTTTAAAGATGCTCCTTACTCCCAACTTTTTAGATTATGATAATTTAATAATTTTCACAAAGTCAAATTTTTAACCTGAGTATCAACTACTCTCACAAGGTTTTCATGCTGGTCTTCAAAAAGAAGATATAATCAGTTTATTTAAACTTCAAAACCAACTAAATGATTACAACATTGAAGATATAATACAACTATTTTGTGATACACAGAGATATAAAAAGAAATCAAAGCCGATAACTTGTATTCTTAGTGATAATTTGAATGATATACCTTCTCCCCAAGATTTGGATAAATCAAAAAAGAACCTCGTTATCTTTGATGATTGTGTTAATGAGAGAAACTAAACGGTAATGGATAGCTTCTACACAAGAGGGAGACATTCTTCTTGTAATTGTATTTATCTTAGTCAATCATACTTTCAACTTCCTCGTCGCTGAATAAGAAACAATGCCAATACTTATATTTTATTCAAGTTAAATTCAATAGATATAAACAATTTTTTACAGAGACAGTTGTTCTACATGATGTAGTAAAAAGGGAATTTGGGGATTATTTGAAGCACACGACTGAAAAATATTTATATTGTTACAGGCCGGGCGTCGGCCGCCAACCGACCACTCTGAATGGAGCCGCAAGTCGAGTCGGCCAGACCAATCTCCCGGAATATAGATCGCCGCCCGGATAACTCCGAGTGACGGGTTCTTGTGCAAGAACCGAAACACGCCAATCGGCAGATCACGTGGGGTAGGGTCGATTGCCAATCTTCAATGCACCTAAACACCCACGTGATCCAACTACTGGGATATTCCACCCTCGACGGATCTCGTACGGAATGAACCGCTGAGGCGAGCCTGTCCGTGCGCAATTCCGAGCGGCGTAATCGCCGAGAACCTTCAGTCCAAATGTTCCCCTATTACGGCAAACCAACGGCTAACTCCCAACACACAAAATGTTCAGTCAATGAGGGAATGGACGAAACGAGCAGGTTTACATTCACACAAGGACATTTATTATAATGAAACACGTATGCAATTAAACAAGCAACAAAAGCACGACAAAAGAACTACAACCGTCTATAAGCAATTATTAATGTACAGTCACTTACACAGTTTTACTTACGGGACTCGACGCTACAACATTCATTCGAAAGAAAAGCAGGAAAAAGACCCCATCAAAGGCAATGGGGTCAGACTGGACCTCTTGGGTCTTTATGGCATGGGATTTGGCAGACCGAACGAGTCCCACGAGACCGTTGCAGGTTACCTGCACCCTAGTGGTGTCTGGCTTGGGTGACCCGCGACGTCCCGTCCCCACAGCAGCTAGCATAGCCGCGGTCGAGCTCGGGCCTTCCGTGTGGCAGGCGAGCTCTCTCCAGCTCTCTCCACACGAACGCACTTGGGCGACCCGTGATGCTCCTTCCCCACGGCAGCTAGCATAGCCGTGGTCGAGCTTGGGCCTCTTCCGTGTGGCAGGCGAGCTCTCTCCGGCTCTCTCCACACGAACGCGCTTGGGCGACCCACGATGCTCCTTCCCCACGGCAGCTAGCGTAGCCGCGGTTGAGCACAGGCCTTCCGTGTGGCAGGCGAGCTCTCTGCGGCTCTCTCCACACGAACGCGCTGTTTGCGCGACACAGCAGGCAAGGCTGCGCCTCCAGCTCGCGTCTCCTTCGCGACGCCCGGACTTTCACGCAGCTCCTTGGCTTCTGGCTTCCTCCCGACTCCCCCAACTGCCGAAGCAAAAAGCTTACTCCTCCCATGGGACTCAGCACACGAACTCAGCCCACGAACTCAGCCCTACCACGGGACTCCTTTACACGGGACTTTCACGAACTCTTTTTGAACAAATAAAAGATGTCCTCTTTATCCTTTGCACCCCTCCCCCACACCCGGCGTGACTCATGCCCTCGTGATCCACCCCCTCCCCCCCCCTGCTCAACCACGGGTGGGAGGGAGTTGTTGACGTCACCGCATGGTTCTTCTTCCTCTTCGCAGAAGAGGGGGAGGGATGTCTCCATTGTTTGCTCCCTAACTATTAAATCGATCCGCAGCGCATCTAATCGATTTCAAAACATTTAAACAATGGAAGGTGAGCTATCTCGGGAACATGCACTTATCGACATAGCTGAATAAGGGAACCTGTATGTTGTGTGCGATTGAATTCCAAATTCGTAACAATATATTGTTGTCAAACAAGATGAGATATTAAGGGATATATTTTTTGTTTTATAAACACTTACATATATAAATGGCAACTATTACTATAAATATTGTGGGTAAATCTGCTTCTGGAAAAAAAACATTCATAAATCAAGGTTCTTGAATAGCACAAATGAAAATATTGTAAATTTGCTCAAAAAGCACCATGTAGTTCGTATTGTATCAACAACAAGAGCAATAAGACCTGGAGAAGGAGAAGGTGAAGATTATTACTATATTTCAGTCGAGGAACATATGCGATTGACGAATGAAGGTCAAATATTTGAGGAGGTTTCTCATGGTTCAAGAAAATATTCACATTGTAAGATTGAGTTAAAGAAACTAAAATCTGGTGGTCTTGGGATATTAGAAACTAATCCAGAAGGAATGAGACAAATTATTAAACATCTGAGTGGTAATGGAGTTAAGATTTTATCATTTGGTTTTTATGTTGATGAAGAAACTCAACGTAAACGTATGAAAAGCAGAGATACAAGTATTAGTGAAGAAGAAATTACAACTCGTATTAATGTTAATAAAGAATTTGATGAAATATTTCAAGAAAAGGATTTATTTGAACACATCTACTTTAATGATGAAGAAAAGGAAAATTTCGCTGTTGACCTTTTAAATTCAGTGAATGATATTTTCCAATAAATAAATGGATGCGAAAGAAAGAGCAAGAAGATTTAAGGAGCATCAAGAGTTGTTTCAAAAGTTGTAAAACAACAGGAAGACATAAAGAAGAAAAGCAGACAGAAACGAATGGGTGAAGAAGCATTTGAAAGAAAACATGAGAAATTTGTTAAACCACTTTTAAAAACTTCCCAAGAAAAAATTAGAGATGCCTCCACAGTTCCCACAATAGAATATACTTCTAAAAAAACTTCAAATGTTAAAAGATTTCAGTCAAATGACAGAGGAAGAATTACAGCATATAGCAGAATTAGAATATGATGAAGGATTATATCAACAACTGGAAGAGATTAGTCAACCTCCTGATTATATTGTGAAGCCTCTTCAAAACAATGAATTTTCAGCGGATTCAAAAACCAAAGCAGGACTCATTCCAACAGAACAACCTGCAATATTTCATCTTGTTCAAGAAAGGGGATTGATATTGAATGATAAATGAAGGTACTTGAGTTCTGCTCAACCCCCCTGTTAAACTAACTCCGTGATTAATGTTTCTTCTCACAAAAGATGGAAAACAAGTTTCAACTGTGAGGGATGAATCAAAGTATTTTGATAAACCATTGGTTATGAAAAATAAGGATGATAGAGTATATATTAATCTGCTGGACTCTCTTTTATTATAGAGTTAGTCTATCTCGTAAATGTAGGAAGAATGAGAAGGAGAAACACATTATTCAGACTTTAAGTAGGCTTGGTTCAGGTCGTAGTTTTCTTCCAAATGATGCATCACAATCATTAATAGACTGTTATTGCTGTTAGGTGGTAAGAAGGTTGGAAATAATAATTGTTTTAATGAAGCATCAGCCATTTTCGACCAGTTGATGAACATGAAAATAATTAATAAATGTCAATACAAAGACATTTTAACCCATATTAAATAAGATGAGAAGCACAATCCTTCGTTTTAATTTCACAACAAGCAACCACACATCTTCATTCCCAAACCCACTACAACTTGATGCAACAAAAGAATATGAGGCGTCTTTATTGTCCATGGAAACTTATAATACCTGATTTAATATCACCGAGAAAAATGACAAGTTTAGTTATAATCTGGGAAGTGGATAGAAAATGAGAACAGCTTCACCCGGAGCACAGCTTCAAAATCAACGATTAAACTTAAAAATAACTACAAGGTTGATTTCACAATTGATAATTCATTTGGAGAGTTATTGGGTTTCTCCTCAAAAAAGATTGAAACTAATTGGACGTTTTACAGTGAAAATGTCATTCAAATATCCTCAGGCATAAATTCGGTATTAATTCACTGTGATTTGATTGATGGCGCTTATAATGATGGAATAAGAACAAATACAAAATTTTCATTCAGCACATACTCAACCCCAATTGATTATGAATTCAATATGGAACCCAAAAATCTGGTTTTCTACCTGTGTCAGGAAAAACCATATACAGAGTAAATTTTAGGATAACCGACGAAGATAATCGCATGATTTCTTTTCATGGAGAAATTATATCCATCAGAATTCACCTACGTGAAGTTTTTCCAATTAATAAATACGATGGTTATTGTGAGGAAACACGAGTTAGGAGAATATAAACTAATGACTGGGGATGGGATGTTCCTTTCGCCACACTACAAGGGTGAAGGTATGTATCTTGGTCGAGGATATTATAAACCTATGAGACAAAGGGTTGTCAGACATCAATTTAGAAAAAAAGGAGATTGGATAATTGATACTCTCATGGGTATAGGTTCAACTAATCTTAAACATAAAGACCTAATTGGTTCAACTGCTTCTGCTGTGGGAAATGTAGCGGGTGCTATAAAGAGTATAAGAGATGCCCAAAATGAATCTCATAAAATGCAAGCAATAAAATAAATTAAGAAAGTTATCTCAGTTGTTTTCTCAGTTATTTTGTTGTTCATCAACTTGTCTAAAATGGCTGATGCTTCATCAAAACAATTATTTCCAGCCTTCTTACCACTTAACAGCAATAACAGTCTATTAACAAAACTCAGTTGTCTCCCCAAGAACGACAGAAAATACTTCAAATACTTGGGTCAGGATTTCAAAATTTTTAACATCTTTTTTCCCTAAATAAATACAAGTATGGAAGCAATTGATAGTATCTATGATTTGGATGATATCATTGTCATCTCAAACTCTACTAAAAAAGATGACTACTTCAAGGTAAATGCCATAACTGAAACAGACTGGAATGCAAATGGAACAAAAAGTTTTGAAATAAATAATCAACAAACTTATTTGAATCGAGCTGAAAGTTTCTTGTTGTGTAAATTTACATTCACTAAGGCTGCGAATGCCACAAACGCCACACTCATAAATGATTTATTCTGGAAAATGTTTGAATGTGTTCGTTTGTATATTGGAACACAAGAAGTTGAAGTGGTTGATTATGTCTCTGCTGCATCTGAAATGATGAAATTTACACTATATTCATTTCGTGATAGAATGGGAAAGGGGGCTGTCAGAGGTTTTATTCATGATATGGCAACGGGAACAAACACAGAACCTGGACATCGTCAAAGAAAAGGAATGTATAATGATGATACAAAAACAGGCAATAGTTTTACTGTGGCAGTTCCACGTAAAGGTATATTTGGATTTTGTGATCATGATAAAGTTCTGCATGGTCTTAAAATTAGATTTCAACTGCAAAGGAATGATGATGTAAATAGATTGCTTTTTGGTGTGGCGAATGCTTTTGCTGCTCAGAATAAATTTCTAATTGATAAAATTAGTTGGTATATTAGTGAATATACTCCAAATCTTAAAACAGAAGAGATGTTGAATGGAAGACTTAACTCAAATAGATCACTCAATATATCATACCTAAAGAGAAGATGCCAAAACGTTAAACTGAACCAAACCACTTACACATGGAATTTGGGTGTTCTGGAAGGAAAGCCACGATATCAGTGGCTCATTTAAAAAAAATCAGATGTTGATACTGGTTCTGATAAGAATAATGCGTTGAGTGATAATGCTGAGGTGAAACAACTTCGCGTTTCTTGAGATGGAACATTTTATCCATGAGATAGATTGGAAATTAATTGGGAAAAAATGATTATGCTGAAGCATACAAGTCTTACCAAAAGGTGTGTGAAAGCAATGGAAATAAAGAACCTATTTTGGATATGACAGCATTTAAAAGTCTGTATACAATCTATGGGATTGACCTGAGTGCTCAAAAGGAAACTATAAAGTCTAATCTAGTGGATACTTCCCTATACATTGAAAGAGGACAGAGTGAAGAAGTTGATACATATTATTTGCTTTTGGAAGAAACAGAATTACAGATTAATACAGATAATGGTGTTATGATTAGTCTCATAATTTTTTGATAAATAAATGAGTAGTAAAGTGCCAACTGGGGTATAAGTTAATTAAATCAATCTTCATAAACTATCATCTTGTTTTCAAAATGTCATATTTCAAAACCTTGTACCATTAACATTAATACAATTCAGAGAAAAGGAGCAGTAAGAATTGATGTTTTGCTCACAAGAGAACAGGTGAAAATCTTGAAGGATACTTGCTCACTTAAAATTAAAATGTCAAAACCAATGTTGAAGAAATATTCAATAACAGAGACGAGTGGAAGATTTCTCCCATTTCTAATTCCTTTATTTGCTGGTGTAAGTGTGACTGGAGCCAGGCCCGTAGCTAGGGGGGCATTTGGGTGCAATGCCCCCCCCATGGCGCATCTGGTGCCCCCCCACTTGTACGCCACCCATTTATGCCCTGTTGCACCCTGTGAACAACTTCGTGTTTAAGGACGAGCGCCCACTGTGAACTTGCTGTTTAAGAGTTCACCTGTGTGAACTAAAACCCTTATTCTAGATGTTCAACGTGGTGAATAATAAGGCCTTCTTGGATAAACTGTTCTTTAATAATATCCTTCTTTGAATAACAGTCAAGAGATAAGTGTGCGCTTCCCAGCGCATCTCCAAAAGCAATTGGCAAGACAATACAGTCCAAGACCTCAAGATAAAAGATAATAACGCAAGCACCAACGCCAGCAGCCAAGACCTCGTGTCGAATGTCGATGTTGTGGGTGGTTATATATATCGTGGATCATTTAGTTTTAAGGAATAGCCAATCAGTGGATTCGATATGGAGGCCCTATTGAGCAGGTTACCTGATTGGTTGTAAGTTCGGTATAAATGTAATATAGTCATAATATGATAATATGATTAAGGAAAAGACATAAATTTCCATTATTAAAGATGAAGTGCACGTGCACCAAGTGACCTTCACAACCCGTCAACCCTCCATCTTACAAAAGTAATTTTATCATAAAAATTAAAAATATTTGTGTTTGCAATCGTGCTTACACTTGAAATGATGCAGATAAAACCTGTTTTTGATGCATGCATCATTTAATAAATAAAACCGTCAACCGTCAAATCTCGCGAGTCGCGAGATTAGTGACACGAGTCACGAGGGACGAATCACAGAGCACGAGCTAGTAGCAGGAGAAAAAGATGTGGATGATGGATATACGAAAATGACTCAGAAAAGGAAAAAATGCAAGCGACGAAAATGAAGAAGATGATGAAAGACATGTTGTGGGAGGAGTTTGAGGAGGAGGAGGAGAAGACGATCATGTCGATGAAATACCGACAGAAGCTGGCCAACCTGGCCAAGCCAGCAACGTCAGCCCTGCAGCTGTAGCCCCAGCGCAGGCAGCCGAGTTTCCACGCTCGGCGGCGGACTCGGGATCGGGTGTGACCGTCAAGCCGCTTCCCGATGATCTTGGAAGTGAGAGACCGAATCAAGTTGTTCTACAGCAGTACCCTGGCCATCTGTTGCAGAACAAGAGTCGCTCGTTTGTGTCCTCGTGGTACCAGACTAATGAATGGCTGGAATACAGTGTGCAGACAGATGCAGCATTCTGCTATCCATGTAGGAAGTTTAACACCGCACGCAGCCCAGTGGACTCTACTTTCACAGTGCGAGGCTAGCGGAATTGGAAACATGCCGTTGAGAAAGGCAGGGGGTTTCACAAACACGCAACTTCAAAGGAACATTTAACTTGTGTTTTGAGGTGGAAGGAGAATGAGAGGCACATCGATTGTGGTAAGGAGATTTCCACACTCCTCAATGCTCACCAGCTAAATAGAAACCGGTACTATGTGTCTGCTCTTATAGATGTTGTGGGATTTCTCGCCGAAAATCAGATACCTTTTGGAGGGAGCCTTGATAATTTTGAAGATATGTCAGACAGGCACAGTGGGCTCTTCCTCTCGCTTTTAAACTACACACTCAAAAAAGACACTGAGCTAGCCGAAATAATAAAGCATATCCCACGAAACGCAAGCTATACTAGTCCGGAAATGCAGAATGAACTGATCTGCACATTGAGTAATGTTATGACGGATGCCATCGTGGAAGAAGTAGGCACATCGTGGTTTACTATCAAGGTGGATGGGACGAGGGACCCCACTGAATGTGAGAACATATCAATCATCATTCGCTTTGTATCGGCATCAAATGAAGCAACAGAGCGTCTACTCACAATAGCTACAGCCGACGCTGGAGATGCAAAAACATTGACAGACCTAATAATTGCAGAGCTGATAAAAACAGGACTTGACACGTCAAAAATATTAAGTCAGGTGTACGACGGGGCTTCAGTAATGGCTGGGAAGCATGGTGGGGTGCAAAAGTTGTTGCAAGAGATATTGGAAAGAGAAATCCCCTATGTGCACTGCTTAAATCACCAACTCCATCTGGTAGTTATCCACACACTGGCAGCAGAGAAAGATGTCACTGATTTCCTCGAGGTTTGTTGTTGCTTGTACAAATTCTTCAGAAAGCCCACTGTTGCTGCACAGTATAAAGGTGAGCGGTTAAAACGACTTCTTGATCAAAGGTGGACGGGACATTTAGCCACCGTGTCTGTGATCATAGGATCTTTGAAGGATATCACATCCTTACTGTCGGAGATTGATGCAGAGTGCGCCTATGGTGCAGAGATGAGGATGGAGGCTATTGGGCTTTTGTGGGAAGTCTCTGGGCCTGCCTTCATGTTCATTGCTATCTTTGTACAAAAACTGCTGATGTTGTTAGATGGCCCTAACAGACTTTTGCAGGCAGAGGACATGGACTTGCTAACGGGGTTGGAACTGGTGGCGAGTGCTACAGAGTGCGTGAAGAAACTCCGCTCTGAGGATGAGTTCACTGATCTGTGGAACAAGGCCAATGATGCTCACACTTCTACACCTGCACCACCAAAACGGAGACACACAATGCATAAGAACTTGGAACAGTTTGTAGTTTTGGAGACTACAGGACAAAACAACGACAATGACAAGACGGAACTGCTGAGGGTTTTTTACAGCGCAATTGACACTGTGCTTGGAGAGATCGCTCAGCGCTTCAGTGAGCGCAACACACAACTCGCCCGTTCACTCGCTGCCTTGAATCCTGAAAATGGCATGTTTTTGGATCCCCACTTGCTCCAGCACATCATGACATTAACAAAGTCAACCATCAGTGAAACAGAGTGTGTGGTTGCAAAGCAGTTTATTCGCTCACAGACAGAAAAGCAGCCAAACGAGAGATGGACAACACAAAAACTCCTCTCAACATACCACAAAACGCTGGAAGCCATGCCAAGTGTAGTGACTGCTATGAGACTTGGACTAACATTTGGTGCGTCCACTGCCATGTGTGAAAACTCATTCTCAACATTGAGGAATGTCTTCACTGACCATCGACGGTCCATGCGCCATGCACGCAAGGCACAGCTGGTACAGCTGGCCTTCGAGAGAGACCTCACACGTAAATGCCTGAATAAATGGAAGGAGAAGGTCCTCAGAAGATTCCACACCGAGACACGTCGCCTGCAGCTTTTCTGACAGCGAGTACAGCGGTATAAAAACTATACGAGGAGTTCAGATTGTGTGTGTGACTGCTGGTGATGCGTGTGTGGTTGTGGTTGCAGTGTGGTTGTGGTCAGCACCCGCCATGGTCGGCTGCTTTGTACTTCTGATGTTTAAGTTAAATGTTGTGTTTGGTGCTTTGCATATCCCATATCTAGTGCTTTGTGCATAACCTTACCTCTGTGTAATTGACTGCTTTAAATGCAGACTATGTGGTATCTTCAGGCTGGTCGTTTAACGTGGTGATCGCAGGTCATAGCCTACTGTATCTTATTTCAAAGTGCACCGATTCTGGTGCCAACCACCCCCGTTTAGTCATTGTATCTCTGGTATATTAATTTTCTAATGCCAATTCTTGACAACACCTTGTATACGTGCACCTGAATTGGTGCCAATTGTCTAATCATTGAATATTTGCATTGTGAATGTGCCAGTTTATTGCGGCTCTCCTGCATTCGAATAATAATTTTAGGCCAAAAACATCGGAACATATTAAATCTAGCTGAGATCAATTTGGTTAGTATGCGACGGCAACCTCAGTATAGATGCGTCAATGCTGCATGTATACAATAGTATACCAGGTTATCAAAAAATTAAATATAACAATTGTGTCCCCCCATCCAGTTCATATGCCCCCCTTAGTACTGAGCCCTGGCTACGGGCCTGGCTGGAGCAACGGGTGGTATTTCAGCAGTGGTGAAAACTGCCAACGAAAGGAAGGCTCAACTCCAAGCTCAAAAAGAGTTGGAAAGACATAACAAAGTGTTGGAGAAACAAATTAGTAGAAGTGGTGTAATTGTGGATTTTGCTGAAAAACTTGAAAGTCTGCCTGATAAAGCGAGATTGTTTGTTGGAGATATGCTTTCTTCTATCACACAAGCAGGTGTAAAATTAACTCAAAGGGGCAATGGATTATATCTTTCTAATAAATAAATGAGCATTGATGAGTTGTTTGAAGAATTTGGAAAGAATACAACATCAAATTTAGAACTTATCAAATATTGTAAGAAATTAAAAATTCATAATATGGTTATTTGTATGAGAGATGAATTCACAAACATGTCTAAATATACAAAGAATATCATGATGAACTTCGAAGATAATAATGGGAACGGTTCTCATTGGGTTTGTATTTTTAATAGTCAAGACAAATGTTATTTTGATAGATTTGGTCTTCCACCAGCTGTTGAAGTAATAAAATTCTTACAGAATGGTGTTTATCAAACATTTCAAGTCCAATAATTAAATTCCAAGTGTTGTCGTCAATTATGTCTATATGTGTTATTTCAACTCAACAAAAATAATTTTTTTAATGACATTCTTTTTTTCTAATATAAATGACATGTTGGAAAAGATGGTTCTATCTTTGGTGTCTCCCAAGAACTGGATATTGATTTATCAAATTATTACACAAAGGCACAGGCTGAATGACAGAAATATAGTATAGCAAAAAAATATTAATATGAAAAATGTTTGTAAATTAATAAATTATCCAAGCCTGACTGACACGAATGACTTAGTGAGATTAAGTGATTTATCACAATATATATATATATATATATATATATATATATATATATATATATATATATATATATATATATCCTCAAATAAAACAGCTGTGTATTCCAAAGATACAGAAGTGTTGATTTTATCTCTGGGTCATACAGAATTCACAGTTCCAATTCAAATAAAATTTTATAAAGAAGAGTGTATCTTTTGTATGAGAATAGAACAATGGGGATATAATTTGAATGATTTAGGGTATAATTGGTCATTTAAAATTAACCAAGAAGACCTGGAACAATTAAATCAGTCTCGTAAGGAAGAACATTTTCACTTGGTGCCGAGAATGAGTTTTGGGGAAGCACGATTTGTAAACAACAAATAAAAAAATTTAATAAAGGTAAATCTAACAATGGTTTTGCCATAGTTTATATTATGAAAACACAAAGAACAGGATTATATATAATAAGTAAGGAAATACAAACTGATTTAACTATGGGAATATGGGGAGGTATTTCCTGTCATTATATTAATCTGTCATATATTTCTGATACATAAATGACAGCAAGAAGGCTTCAAGAAAATTATCATTTCTGTGTCCAAGCATACCTTCAAGAAAAGGGTATTTGGTATTTTAATAAATATGCTCTGCAACATAAGACTGAGGTATTTTCAATAAAAGATTGGCTTTATACTGATGTTAATAAACCAACAACTTTGGATTAAACTAAAATTTTAAATAATGAAAGAATTTTAAAGTTAAGAGAATGCAAGGCTCTTTTAGAAAATGAGAAGAAATTTTATCAGTTTCCTGTTGTAAAAAAAAAAAATTTGGATGCAGGAATTATCAATTAATCTGGATGAATATATGTATGATATTCTATGGGGTGAAAGTGGTTCAAGGATAGTAAGGGATAACAAATACACACATACACATATACCCACAAAAAACACAAATACACACGCATGCACACACACACACACACACACACACACACACACACACACACACACACACACACACACACACGGATAATTCCTCACCTTTGACTCGACTCATTCAAGGTTGGAGGACATGAAAGAACTTCTTTTCATCCGATAATAATGTCATTCAATTCTCTTCTGAACGATTGAATGCCTTTAAGGAAGTCATTCATTTTTTGCCATTCGTCGTGGAATGTTATTGCCATTCAAACACCTCATTTTCCAAATCAGTTATCAACGATGTTCTTATTGGGGACAGCCTGTTCGAGAAAGACACACAATAATTATTGGTTGTATAGTGATCTAAATCTGTATTAAACAACAATTAATGAATTGGGTTAAGGATCTCACCTGTCATCTTGTGAAAACGATTGATCCGCAAGGTCGGAGGAATTATCTTGCCAATCCATTTTCTAAACAAATCATACGAAGCCCGAGCAATAAATACGAAGCCTGAGCATACGAAGCAATAAATAGTAGAAGTTGATGATATCATGGGAGATTACACAACAATGGGTTTTCCAGGGTGTCTCATAAAGGAAATGACTTCAGGATTTTTTTTGGCTTGGTTCAGGTGTGAGGGCTGAAATAGAGATTTTATCTTTGCTTTTATATCAAACATACGTTTAAAATATATTCTTTTTATTAAAGGTTGTTTTTGCTTGCTTTTAGCTAAACTTTGTTCTGTTAGTTTTCTGACAATTTAAGATATGACCATGAAAGACATGGGCACAGAATACTTCCTCATTTTCACAGCATGGCTGTGCTCTTAAAAGCACTTCCCCATTTTACAAAACCAAATGAGGGATACCCTTTCTTTCGTGCTTCAAGAGATAAAGTGAATATACTCAATGGAAAGGAATGTTATAAGAAAATTAAGTTATTCCCTCAAGTAGAACATGGACAAATATAAGTTGGTTCGCTCTTTGAGTATAATGAAAATATGAAAGGGAAGATGTGCTTTCATCAGTAAGTCTCAATCTTTCAGTCTCAATTTTACATTTTTGTATGGGAGGGGGAGAAAATGAGTCTCCTATTTTGAGCTTTTGGGGCTTGGGTTAGAAAGTTTTTCCCTTTTTCGCCATTCATTTGAATGGGCATCCCAGAAACCCCATTTATCATCCACTCCTTACAGTCAAACAAAATTGAAAATCATTCCAAGCAGGAAACTTAACTGTTTTTAAGGATGTTATAAAGGACACAAACAGCAGGCATGAAAAACTAATGTAACATGTTAGATAGGGTGGTGTAATAGACACTGCACCAATGGCAGTGAATTCTGAAATGTATTTATTTATATCACTTTTACAATCTTTATTTTACTACCTATGCCATGGAAGGAGGGCAGAGGTTATGTTTTCATCCCCGTCTGTCTGTCTGTAAACAGGATATCGAAAACAGTTGTCGACAGATTCAGACGACATTTGGTGGACAGGTTTGGTGTGTAACAAGGATGAAACAATTCGATTTTGGTGAAGATCCGGATCCAATTCCAGCTACTAAAATTTTTACGTGATTTTTTTTTTTACCATTGAGAGATAGGGCCAAAAATGATATACAGCACGATATCTCAAAAAGTTACAGACAGATTCGGACAAAACTTGATGGACCAGTTGGAAGTGTGACAAGGAAGAAATGATTCAATTTTGGTGAAGATCCGGATCTGGATCCGACTACTAGAATTTTAAAAGTGATTCTTCACAATTGAGAGATAGGGCCAAAAAGGATATATAGCACGATATCTCAAAAAGTTGTGGACAGATTCGGACGAAGCTTGGTGGTGGACACATTGCATGTGTGACAAGGAAGAAATGATTCAATTTTGGTGAAGATCCGAATCCGGAACCAAATTCGATAATTTTTTAAGTGATTCTTCACCAATTGAAAGAGAGGGCTGAACTGATATATAGCATGATATCTCAAAAAGTTTACGGATTCGGACAAAACATAGTGGACATGTTGTGGTGACGATGAAGAACTGATTAAATTTTGGTGAAGATCCAGATCTGGATACGAGAATTTTTTTTAATTTTTAAAGTGATACTTCACCATTAAGAGATAGGGCTAAAAACTATGTATGGCATGATATTTCAAAAAGTTGCAGACGACTTATGACAAAACTTGGTATATGAGTTGGTTAGTTAACAAAAACAAGCTGATTCGATTTGGGTTCAAGTCTGGATCCAGCTCCGGATTGAGTGCTCTTCTCGTTTATATTGAATTACATACTTGAACACTGGAGAACACAAATCCCCTTCTTGTCATTTCTAAAACCATTCCGTTTAGCAGTACCGCACTTGGACATGTTAAATAGGGTGGTGTATAAGGGTGATGTCTTGCTTCAATAGTGTAAGACTGCTTTAAGAGTGCTGACATTCTGGATTGTAATTTTTTTAACAATCTTTAAAATCATTGTTTTATTTATGTTTAAGTATATATTTGAATACTGCATGGGGAAACATGTTATATGAACTCTCTAATTATGACTGTACTATAGCTATCGTTTAGTGATCACATTCCAGTAACAATGCAAAATATTGGGGTCTGTTCCATTCCCAATCAGCTTGCTATCGCTTGCCAAGCTAGCCGTTCCTTATCAACCATTTTGTTGGAGTACTTGCTTTAGTGCTTAAAGTCAAGCGAGCCACTTGGTGAATGCTCTACAAGCTGATTGGTAATGGAACACACTCCTGTAGTCATGTACAGTAATTGTACCGGGAACTCAACTTCGTGCTGATTTCAACTTGATATTAAGGAACTTAGCCTCTGCAAAAAAGGGGGGTTGGGTGTATATTTTAAAGAAATGTTAAAGTTTAGAACGTTTTCATTTCTCATAAAAGTAGATTTTGTTTATTAACTTTGTGTTCGGGGAGTATATAAAAGCATTAATGATTTTTGATCTTGCATGATAGTGTTCCCCTTTTTCTTCAAAGCAATTCATTCATTCATTCATTATTGCTCATTGATTGAACCCATTTCCTACATCATCTGCAACTTGGTCTTTGTCTTACTCCTACGATTTTAGCATTAGCAATTTTTTTGTTGGCAACACTTCCACAAATTCCATGCTGCAATGCCAATAAAATGTCCCAAAATGTGTGAGCGTGCCTTGCTCCGCTGCCAGTGCCCTGCCTCACCGTGCACCTGCTCGCAAACAGGCTCGAACACCAATTGACAGCACGTTGTCACCCTCAGGAACCAGGGATGCCAAGAATCAGGTACGAGCAGAACCAGCAGGAATGGTCCAACCGTCACCCACCATCAGCAACAACCAGGAGCTGCAACAAACGGACAGTGGTAAGAAGCTTTAAGGCGCTGCAAGGCTGTCGCCAACTCATCAACAACTGACTATAGCAACTGACTGGAGGTGAAAGGAACCGTCACCCAACTGGCACAACACTGTCTGGAAGTCACCAACTCACTGGAATTGTCAGGAACTGTCACACAGCTATCACAAGGCGGTCCGCCTGTCCTTTTTATAAGCGACCCGTCTGGGTGGAGCCTCAAGCAGACTTCAGCCAAATCCACCTTGCCTATTGGTACATCATTGCACGTGACCAACAGTCAACCTCGCGGTCATTCCTTCCTTGCCAGAGTGAGATGCAACCCTAAATTAACACAGGCCTGGGTTATGATTCCATGTTTGGGGTGCTGGACGAATGGCCATCATCTCAAGGAGATGGGGATGGGCCTGGCATCTGCCTGGGGGATGGCCAGACGGAGGCCCCTGGAGTACCGGCGGAAAGTGGATGCAGCGACGCGCTGTTCTGGCACATGCTCCCATACCTGACCCTGACCTGACGAATGGCAGAGAGCAGCCATTTGTCAGAATTATCGAGCGAAAACGTGAAGTGCTCACAAAACGTCGACAAAAACCATCACGTCTCCGTTTAGCCAGACACGAAGAAGAGCCAGCCAGTGTCCAAAGAGCTGCCGAACGGGGCGTCAAACTTCTATGGAAAAAGGTGGATGTCAAATGTTGATGAAAGAGAGATGGGTGTTAAACTTCAATGAAAGAGATATGGGTGAGGTCAATGATCCATAGCCATATTTGACTGTCAGAATAACTGCTGAGGAAAAGTCCACAGTATGCTTAATCAAATGTCCTGTAAGTCCAAATTGTCGTCCACCTCCAATGTGTCCCCATGGAAAGGGGGTAGACGAGCCTCTGTTGGGCTTACGGCCATCTCGCATGCATGAACATGTCATAAAGAGAAAAGGCCATCCCATAAGAAAGGGAATCTGTTCTATACCCTTCTCCAAGGCATCAATGTGAGAATCCCACCAGACAAGGGGATGGGTCTATCCTGGACATGCATTTATGGAAATAACTGTCTGAGGACCTGAATGTTGTATGCATTACTCGGATCCGATTCTGAAATCCATAACAATATGAAAATATATATATATATATATATATATATATATATATATATATATATATATATATATATATATATATATATATATATATATAAACACACACACACACGACTTTAAGCTTTGCAGAGACATTTTGGTACATTGTTTATCCAATAAGTTCCAAAGAGAGCAACTCTGCCAGTGGTTGATTTCAGTAAATTGGAAGGTTCGCAACGCAGTCACGTCATTATGTGGAGACCATGTGAATATTTGATACTTTGAGGCATTGAATGGCACATTCCTGATGATTCGCCTGTTTCTAATTTTTTTTTTCCACATTGGCAGACACATGGAGCTGCAGCCTACCTGCCAATTTTCTGAGAGACTTTGCTACACAGAGTGGAGTCATCTGTAATATTATAGATGGGTTTCTCCAAAGAGGCCAAGGTGGTTACAAATGAACTCGCCACCTTTAAAATTCACACGGCCTGGTCAATTGCTGCTTTTAAGTGTCTTCTTAAAATCTTATCTTTTTACAATTGGTTATTCTTGAGTTATTTTATTGCACCTTCCTTTTTGGTAAAATGCTTTGAAACTTTGTTTCGAAGTTAAAGTCGGTATATAATAAATTGACTAGCCTTGTGTTGGCTTGCTGGTTAAGGTGGCTAGCTTGTGACTGAAAGGTTCCTGAGTTTGAGCTCCTGTTTACTGTTGAATTAACACCAGGTGGGGTTGACTCAGCCTGTCATCCTTCTGAGGTTGGCAAATTGGGTACCACTGTACTGAGGTCATAACCATTTGGGGTAACCTGTGTCAGCATGCTGACCTGTCCAGGACTGCCTGCATTCCTTGCCAATCGCTGATGCACCAGAAATCTTTGTCATCAATCGATGTGATTTCATTGCTTAAAGAGTAAAATATAAGGGTTTTTTGCACTTCATAAATCCTTAAAATCACTATCGTTCACTGCACGGCACCTTTCAAATAAAACACCTGAACACCGTATCTTGCACAATATTTAACAAACTGTGCATTACACAAATATTTATTTTCTTCTTGTCCTTCTGTTCTTAAATGAATGTCAATGTTTGTAAATCCAGCGAGCCAACAACTTATTAACGGTTTCAAGTGTTTTCATGTTGATGCAGCACATGCTATTTCAAAATATTCAAACAGGGTGTTCAAGGTGACGTGACATTATTCATTTCAATGATGACGTTGGCAAGAAGCCAAATGGAATTACTTTGGGCATTGAGTAGCTGAGAAAGTTAGGATACACCATGAGCTTTGATTGACAGTGGCCCACTTTAAATGAAAGCTTGTCACAAAGCAATTAGATATGGAGCTAAGGCCTTCTAAGCCATAGCTGTCTGCTTGAAGATAATTTCCTTGGGTATACTCACTGGGCCTATTGCAAGCTTGTGCTTCTATTTAACACAAACTATGATCACGATTCTCTTACAGGGAACTACGTAATACAGTGAGAGCAAGATACTGGCCATATTTTACTCTTTCTTCCCTTACCAAACTTCCTTTACTTTGTGCTCTCAGGTAATTCAAGGCTGTAGAGCTTGTACCATTCAAACAGTGTTTCAATGTCATAAATTTTATATTGTTTGAAGTAATTTAGATTTTCTTTACTTTAGTTCTCAAAAGTAGCCAATAGTCCTTAAAATATCGGAGGCTATTGAAAGGTAATCAACAGATATTTGTACACAAAGCGACAGAGGAAATACCAATCTTGTAAATGAAAGTGCCCAAGGAATCATGAGGATAAGTGTCAATTGAAGGTGAGTTATAATCCAATTGTAGATGTTGCAAAGCAGACATTCTCCACATCAGAAAGTTTTGTTTAAAGATTGCATCTGGTTCTTACCTACAGCTTGAATCACATCCCAAGTTTGAGATGAGGTGTACAATCTGGCATCCCAAGGTCAGAGTGTCCAGCAAAAGAATGATATGAGATGGGCAAGAGCCTGTGTTATCAGCGGAAGTCCAACATACATTGATAGTCGAATTAATAAAGAGCAGACAACTTTGTTAAAAATATGGTGATAATATTGAATTGATGTCTTTTGCTGCTGACGAGAACTGTTGTCAAAATGTGAGCTGGAACTAAAATTACATTCAACTGAGTGGGGGACAAAACATATTTTATATACTTGAAAAAATTCCAAACTTAGCAAAGATCAATTATGATGCTCCATAGTTCATTTCTCATGACTGTTTGGATTTTTGCTAAAAACCGTTCTACATGGTTCAACAGAGTCTCAGCATCACCCTGACATAATGTTATTTCATTCCTTGTCTGAATACCATGCATGGGTATCTGTTTTACCTTATCTCCATTCTTTGGCAGTACAGTATTTGTATATAATTTCAACAATGATAACAGAATGGCGATTCAAATTGATGGTGTGTGTGTGTGTGTGTGTGTGTGTGTGTGTGTGTGTGTGTGTGTGTGTGTGTGTGTGTGTGTGTGTGTGTGTGTGTGTGTGTGTGTGTGTGTGTGTGTGTGTGTGTATTTCCTTCCTTTATTCACTTACCTGCTTTGTGATTTCAATCTTCCACAACACAAGATGAGTGCAATTATATTTCTTAGAATTGATTCTTGAGAATATATTCCCTGCATTTAGATAACTAAAATCCATGTCAATTTCCTGTAAGAACTCTTTTACACACAAAATGTATTGAAGATTTAAGAATAAAATCCCATTAGAGTCTGTTTCGTAAATTGCTTGTCTCGGAAATGTGTTTAGACAGATAATGTATAAATGGTGGTTAATTTTATTGAGGTTTGTTGTGCGGTGTCAGGTTCAAATGGCAAAATTCATCCTTAACGTGAGACGCTTGTAAAATTTAAGTCCTTTGAGGCAGCCTCACGAAGAAAGTTCACGAAGAACTCGAATGCACTCAAGGTAGGGGCTGACTCGCACCGCAATGTTTCTCTTTTAAGAAGTAATGTTTTTTTCTGATTTGATGTACTGTGCTTTCATAAATATTTTAGAAGTAAACTAATTCTCTGTGTGCAAGCTCCCAGTGTGTAAAGATAGCAAATTTATTCCATTTTGTTCATATTCTTAGTTTTCATTTTTCGCAGTTTTAGCTTTTAATGTAGTATGAGAACATGTTGTTTGGAGTATTAATGTTTGATATTATTATGAATGGTCTCTTTACCAATTCCGTTTTAATTTTGCATATGGTACCCATGAGCAGGTCCATCCATCCATGGGGACCATACTCTGTGCACGGCGCTAGTGCTGCCTAAGCAGTCTCCTTGGCTATTGGGTACAATCCTGGATAGGTTGCCACTCCGATACAGTATACCAACAAGCTGGCATGCATTTTGCCGACCTCGGAAAGATGACAGGTCGAGTTAACCCCACCTCATATTAATTCAACAGCTGAGCGGGATTTAAACTCAGGACCGAAGGATCCCAAGCCCACCACCCTAACCATTAAGCCAACACCAGGCATGGGCAGGTAATGGGCACTATCTAAAATATATTTGGCTCTGACACACATAAATTTGATGGGGAGATGATACCTAATTTATGGTGTACAGCATATTAAAATGTATATAACTAATGTTGGTACCTTTTAAAAAATAATCACCTTTTGCGATAGAGTCATCTCATTTATTCTGGATTCTGATTCAACTCCGACTTTCACTTTATATCCCTGGTTAGTATCAGCTGTTGATTCTTGGTCATGGCTCCTGTTGATCTGAATACAGATCTGCAATACGAGTAAATATATAGCAAATCCATCAACATGACGGATGTTACGTTCCTGAAAAATACCACGGTATTCAAAACCGTGATAGTTAAAACAAAGGGCCCTTTGGAAAAAAGAGGTTAGGTTCATGGATTTTGAGAAAATACAGAGGAATGTGGCTGCCAGCCAACCAGCCAAAAATAAACACATCACAATTGGAATAAACATGTAAAATAAATATAAATCGGCTTTACCATGAAGTCTCCTGCTCTGTTGAAGCAGATTAACCATTCAAAAGGAGATTAAATATCTATGCGGGCCCTTCCTTTCTGTAATGTGTCTAAAGCCCCCATCATTCCTCCCCCAATTAATCTCTTCATAATAAGTGGATGAATTTATTGTTATAAATCGTTCTGCAGTTCCCAAACCAAATAAAAAAACCTTTTGTGATAGTTTTACACTTCGGAGTCATTATTAACGGTGCCTAAAAATAACAAAGGCTCTTGGTGTGAGATGAACATCCCAACTCCATTCAAAAACCATGATTGGTCGAAATTAAGCTGGCGATAACTCAATCACTACATAAAGAGGTTGCTCACGATTGGTTAAAACTGTGATATTCAAACCCGCAATATTTAAGGGTTTCTGGTAATTGCCAAGTTTGGCAGACATTCATATTGCGTGCACAGGCATGATAATCCAATACTCTTGCACTGTCCTGTGGCCACGTCGTGAGTCAATATATTAATATACTAAATTTCATTTTATATTATTCCTTGTGAACTAAAAGTTGAAGTTGTCTGAATGCCACATTTTGCGATTCTAGCTGCCCTCCCTCATTGTCCAGTAATTTTGCCAACAAACAGACAAACACACAGATGGGATCATTGCAATGCTGACGAACTTGACCTATGGCTGTAATGTTGGCAATTACTAGATACTTCGTGTGGGCCGAACAAAACTCAAAGTATAGTGCTTCGGTAATATCTATGACAGGTGTGTGCTCCACATAGTGATTATAACAAGCAAGTTTCTAGTTTTGCATGACTTCATTAAATTCTAAGTTTAACATTAGCCCTGATATTTTTTCACAGAAGTGAAATGCAATTATGCTACACTGTCCTTTAAATTTTTTTTGTTAAACGCCACAGATTTCAGGATTTCATTTGGCAATTATAGCTTTTTATTAACGAGGTAGGAAATAATAGGTGAGATTTCTAACTTGATGCACTGAGATATCTTGCAATCCAAGGATTATTTAGTAAAGCACATCATATAAGAAAGATCAGTTGATAGCATGTGTCCCAATGAATTGCTAAATCTGGGTTCGATCTCAGATAGCAATCGACTTAACTAAACACCAGAATTCTGTTGTAGTCTCAACATGCACATCTTGGAATCATCCTGGGGATATAAAACAGGTTGCCTCATCATCTTTTAGGTAATGGGTTTTGAGTTCTGAATATATCATTAAATTAAGTGGGGCATGATGTGTTGGCACCCTTGACCAAATTCCGTTTGGGATTAACTGTCTATAATTAATACCAATGGCAGTCATTGGAATGTCACAGGAAAGATAACCTATTATTACCTTATATGACTTGTGATTCTTCTTTTCAGTATGACAATGCATGGTTCAATGTCAAAAAAGTCAGAGCAAAAACCCCAAAAGGTATAATATCCCTTCCTTTTCTCTGAAATATACTTCAAAACTGAATCTTGATTGAATGAAATGCTTCTTCCTTGAGAACCTTTTGACAATATTTTAAAATGCTTCACTTTCCTTATTTCTCTGCCAAGAACATCCCACTTTTCTTCTTCATCATGACCTATTCCACCTTCTTCTTCTTCTTCTTCACAAGGCTCATTTCCCAACCTGTGTCACTGTTACATTATGGGTACTTCGACTTTCCTCCCATACTGACAGCAATAACTTCCTCCGTGCTTTTAACAACCATTCATTTCAGCCCTCCCATGAAGTCTGTCACCGTATATCAAGATTAGGAATGTTGAGAAGTCCAGTTTGCAGAGGTTGTCTCCCCTTCACATTCATTAATAGTGTCAAACTCCTCCATTTCAGTATTTCCCCTCCCCCCCCCATGTCATATCCTATATGCCTGTGTCCTCCCAACCACTCACAATCTCTGTGTCACCCTTTTCAGCATCCTTCCACTTCATGCCCCCCCTTTCTGCACCCTCCTCACCCAGCCCACTCAAAGCTTCTCCCTCAGCTTGCTCCCCCTCAACCACCCATCTCCCACCTTCCCCCTAGATTTCCCCTCTCAGTTTCCACCTGACCCCACTTCTCCCAGCTTCCCCCCTCCCCCACACCACACCCTTCAAGTTTCCCTCTGAAAATTCCCCCTCTCCTAGTTCCACATCGCGTACCCTCCCAACATCTCCTCCCTTGTCTTTAACTGTGTGGACCTCAAACGTCCAAGGCCTCAGCTCCAATCTGACATCTTTCGATACAGGCCGCTGTTTATAAATGGGACAACACCACTTTAACAGATTTCTTCCTCCCACGGGATGTCCAGTCACCTGGCTGATTGTTCTGAAACTTGACACATGAATACAAGACAGTAGACTGCACAACGTTTGGGCTTCGATTTGTGTATGTCCTTGGTGTTTTGTCTCCTCTGGTCTGAAAGGCCTGAACCCCGTTTCCTTGTTCCCTCTGCCACCAAAGGTGGATGGAGGTTATGATTTCACCCTTGTCTGTCTGTCTGTTTGTTACTTGCAAAAATTGATGATTTTTCAAGTATATTGGTTGGTCTTGTGCATTATTCTGTCTGTCTCTGTTTGTTTGTATGTTAATCGCCTACAGGTCACATTTTTAAACCGTTCTTCTCGAAACTTCACCACCTGGTGAAGGTTTGTCATAATCAAGAAGCCTATTGTTTTTGAGGTCAAAACATCAACATAGGCCAAAGGTCAAAACTTTGGTGGGATTTCTAAAATCCTCAATTTTCATCTGATTGACTTGAAATTTGAAAAGGACTGATATTTTAGGTCACTGAATTCAGCTTATTATTTTTGAGGTCAACCTGGACTAAAAAGTCAACATCAGTCAAAGGTATATGCCTAATTTCTAAAATTGTTAATTTTCATCTGATTGACTTGAAATTTGAAGAGGATTTACATATTTGATCATTGAATTTAACCACCAATTGTTTTTAAGGTCAAATTTGTTTTATGGATTTTGTAAGTATCATGCTATCCATGACATCTTTTTCATTTGTCTCTTTGTTTGTTTATGTGCAGAATATCTCAAAAAGTTGTGGACAGATTTTAATGAAATTTGGAAGGCATGTTGGGTGTCTGACAAGGACTGATTTAATTTTGGTGAAGATCCAGATCCGGATACTGGATTTTTTTTTAAAGTGATTCTTCACCATTTAGAGATACTGTGAAAAACTATGTATAATCCGATATCTCAAAAAGTTGTGGACAGATTAGTGGAAACTTGGTGGACAGGTTGTGGATGTGACGCCACCAAATTGTTGCAATTTTGGTGAATATCTGAATCCAGATCCAGATACAATATTTTTTAAAGTGATTCTTCACCATTGAGACATCGGTTTCGCCCGATATATAGTATGATATCTCAGATTCGGCTGAAATTTGGTGGACAGATTGGGTTTGTGACAAGGATGAATTCATTCAATTTTGGTATCGTTCCAAATCCAAATCCGGATCCGAGAGTTAAAAAAAAAAATTCAAAGTGATTCGTCACCATTGAGAGATGGGGCCAAAACATTATGTAGCATGATGCATCAAAACTTCATTGGGCCTGATATGTTCTGCTGGATCAAGCATTGAGTGGCAGAGGTATGCACTCTAGCAAGTTCCCTTCTAGTTTTTTTTTTTTCCTGTTTTCTCTTTGAGTTTTTATGCCTTCACCGACTAAGTCGCCATCGGCATTATGTTTTCAGTTTGTCCATACGGCTGTCCGTCCTTCCATGATAGGATTTCGTCACCATGAAAACTTAAGAACAGCTGAAGGGATGGAAGTAAAACTTGGTTCAAATATGTACAATAATGTAAAGATGAAATGGTTAGATTTTTTTTTAAAGATCAAAGGTTGTGACCTTTGATCACAACCTTAGATAAAAAAGAATGTCACTGTGCTAACTTGTGAGCCAGTGATAGGATTTTGACCAAACTTGGTAGAAGTATGATGCAACGATGAACTGACTAGATGGCGGCATCAAGAGGTCAAAAGTCAAAGGTCAGATTCCGTGATAGGTTTTCATAACTGTGATGACTGAAGAACAGCTGAAGTGATCCAGGTCAAACTTGGAACAAATATGTATAATGATGTACACATAAACTGATTAGATTCTGGGGTCAAGAGGTCATAGGTTAAAGGTCACGTAAAATGTGATATTTGAGAACAGCCGAGGGATTTAAATCAAACTGGGTACAAGTATGTATAATGTAATAATGTGGGCGGAGGCATTTCTGTTGACGTTGTGGCATCGAAGAGTGACCTTCTAGTTTGTGAATTTGTTTCTGAATTTTTCTATATTTCTGAGGTTTTTTATTTTTATTTTTTTCCGAAAAATTTATCTTGATTTATTTTATAATTATATTTTCTGCATTTATTTTGGCCTGAGTTTTCAGAAATTATTTTGATTCATTTTTCCATTTTTCTGTTCCCTGATACCTCTGCCACCTTGTTACCTCCACCACCTGACGGACAAATCTGCTAGTGTTCGTAAAAGACCAGCCATTGCTGAATCCCTTTAATGAGCCTGGACAAGATAAGCCAATAGTCATCTATCTAGAACATAAAATTTCATGACAGCAATTCACACTCACTCTCACACTGTCTCTGCATAGGGATGGGCAATCAAACGATCCAATCCACTTCTTTGCACAGCCACTGGTAGAAGTGCAGTGATTGCAACTAACTTTTTGTCCTCGCTATCTGCAATAGCCTTTCATGGTGGATTCAAATCACCCAATCCGGCATCAATGGCTACACACCACCTGGGTATTCTACACAGAGCTAGGGGCATTCATGAGCCCCACCGAACCTCATCAAAATGTACAAGGCTTTCATATGTAGTTCAATGGAATATTAATATGGTTTGCCACTCTGAACTGGTGCTGCTGCTCCCACATTGCTGTACTTGAGAATGAAGAAAACAATGGCTTAATTCTTCCACCATTGGAATCTTAAAAACAGCTCATCTTGCCCTCTCCTCACTCTGTTCTTCCAAAACTACCACAGGTTGTGTGCATTCCTCAATAAATCCTCACATGCTCACCCTCTCCAAATCCAGGCTGGTTACCTGCAACCTGCATTCACTCATTCCCTTATTCTTCAGAATATGGAATTGCCTCTCTGTATCCATGGTCTCATCCTCCCAACTTCAGTCTTTCAAATTCACTAACCATCACTTCCAGTGAACTCACCCCTTCACATATACAATCTCTTCTGCACACACTGATTCTTTCCCATTCTGTACCTCTCTGGGCCATTGTCACTCGTTTTTGTGTTGTTCCTTCTTTCCGCCTTGTGTATGTCCAATCTCACATTCCCTTTGGCAGTCAGTAAACGTGATACCCTTCGTAGTTTAACACCTGCATGAGCCTACACTATTGAATGGGGGAGGGGGGGAGGAAATGGTTGATTACTCATATATCAAGTTGATATGCAAACATGAAAATATGACAAAAACTATTTTTCATGACTTAGCTATTTCATCCCTGGGGTACCAACCGTGCTTAAAATTTGATCTAGATTTTTCTCAGAATAATGTACATAGATTAATTATCTTTGAGAGAATTTATCTTCATAGTGTAGTAACCTGAGTTTTCTGCTTTAATGCATGTGCTGAAAATCAATATGGCAGCAAGTGAGATAACAACGACAGTGGAGCAGCAAATAATTATGTAATTTCTGGTCAAAGATAACATCAAGCCTGTTAAATTAGCAGATTGGCTGCACAGTGTGGTTATGATTGCTTGTCAAGGACATCTGTATAAAAGAGCACCTTGGGGCCAAGACGTTTTTGATGAATGAGGCTATAAAGAATGTTCTCCTGCACTGGCTATGTGCACATCCTAAGAAATTATCCAGCATAGGCATATAAACGTTTTTACTCTGAGTATGATGGGACAAATTCTTGTCCAAAGATGGATAATCACTTGAAAAATAAGTGAGGTCACTTTTAGGTCATCTCATCTCGATCTCGAAGAGATGACCTTATAAAATAGGTCGTGATGTCCAGATTCGTCATCCATGTGTCCAGTCGTCTGTTAAGTTTTTGCTATTTTTGCTACTCCTCACCCAGCTGATTGTTCTGAAACTTGACACATGAATACAAGACAGCAGTCTGCACAATCACTTGGGCTTCAATTTTTCGATTTCAGATGCTGGGGGCTCCCAAGGGGAGTTACCCCCTTAAATTTATTTACCAACCGATTGCTCTAAAACCCAATTCATCCCTTCTACTCGATGGTCTTCAGGATTGCTCAGTCTTCGATTTTTCGATTTTGGATCTGGCGGCTCCCAGGGAGTTCCCCCAAATTAACTCCAGTCTAACGTCCATGAAATTTCCCAGATTTTGGATTCAGCAGAGGTCTGAACTACAACCTCAAGAGATGACCGTCAGCCCACTCGGGGCTATTTATTGTATAACATATGCAAGCTAAGTTACGAATCGAAGCAAAAGTCTGTATCAAACTTGAAGAACATTTGTAGAATGCAAAAAACAAGGATGCAAGTCTTCATTGAGGACATCATCACTTCAACCGCATCTTAAAAATGGGACATATACATTGTACATTTAAATAAATATGTAAGTAGTGAAGATGTTAAAGTGTATATAAATAAATAAATAATTCAAAGTTTTGTGTTGGTCGTGGAGATGGTAAAGTGTGCATATAAATAAATAATGGTTTAATTTAAGGCACAAGCAAGTTGCCAGTGCCCGTACAAGATTATAAACAGGGTAGGGATTGAGGTGGCAAAAATGCAAATGGTGTTTTCTGTCATCGAGCCGGCAAGATGGGAGCAACAATTCACATTTATTGCCACATCTGATGCAACTTAAATGCTCTAATAGTGAGGAGGTGATCCATTTGAAACTGTTTGTTCAATATACAGTATGTAGCGTTTTGATGCCTCGAGATCGTAATAAAAACTTGGATTGGTGTCAAAGGCAGTTACCAATTCCAAATTATCGTTCGTTCTACAATCCTTCCAAATTGGCTCCGATCCCAAAATCATTTGACATGCCTCATGCTCAGATATTATTGCATAGATGTGTAGAATACGAAATAAATACGTCCATTCGTTTTTCAAGCAGAGGCTCTGGACGGATGGGTGGACGCACGGACGGACGGATGGGACCCAAGATATAAGCCCCCAGCCAGGCTGACGCCAGGTTGGGTGCCAATCAAATGACTAATCACTGTATACCAAAGATCAGGCTTAATCTGAACGGAAGGGGATACAGCTTGACCTACTTTAAATGAATTCAGTGGAATACAATCATCACGTTAAACATGGAAAATCTTTGGAATAATTGTGGGCGTAAAGATTGTTGGCTGAAAGCTTTGAAACAAAATAAAACCCACAAAAGCCTTTGCATTACAAAGCTCATGCCAAGCTTGCCATGAGTTAAGTTGTAATGAGCTTCACCGCTGTGCCATTTCATCCGAAATCAAGTTCAGGAAAATATTTTACCCTTCATCGTATTTACGGAAACGATTCCAAACTGAAGTCATACATAAACCATCCAAGCAATAGCTGTTTTACATCGTTCATACTGAGATTTAGACCCCCCCCTTTAGATTAAAGCATTTTTTTGTCGATAATAGGAGGAAAAAAAATGTAATTTATATTTAATGGCAAAGGAAGGATTAGAAGAAAATAACCTTTTTAGTGAATGTAGGATCCATACAATGGATATTTTTATTTACTCAAAAGGAAGAAAATATTTTACTTTTGTTGTTCGATGACGATTATAATTAGATGTTCTGCTCCTTTGAAATGAACCTGAAAAACAAAACGAATGCATGCATTTATTAATTTGCACTTCTGCAAATCAATTAGTCATTGCTTGTTGCTGTTTTCAATTCATTTTGAAAGCAGGTGTAAACATTTTAAGCGCTTTTCAAATATCGTGCATTTGCAAAGCAAATCAATTTATGACAAAGCGCCAATGCGGATTACAATTCCTTCACTCAAGCTTGGCAATCAGCAATGTGTTTGAAGCACCGTTCTTGGCAACAGCATATTTGTGAACATGATGTCGCACAGCGAGTGCTGAAAGCTTCACGGTTATCACGACAAGGTCTAGCATTCATTTGCCTGCCAAATTTGCATTGTGTCTCGTCGTTTTTGTCACCACTTCTCCAAGAGAAGACCAAGAGCTGCGATGTAAAACAAATTTCACAATGCTGTACTGGCAAAATAGTTTATTGATAGTACTTTGTGAAAATAAGATATGTAGGCAGCAAGCTTTAAAACATTATACAATAATCACAAATCTATTCTGACAATTACAGGAGATGTGACATTCTATATTTGAGGATGTCATAAATGTGACTTCTTCATAAAGGAAGAGGAGAAGGAGGGTTTCATATAGAACTAGAATGGCACTTGGTAGAGCACATAGTCTCACCTTGCTTGCACATTTGAAACACAAATATCTTCGTTACTTGAACACACTACAATTACGGCCCACTGCTTTTATTGCCCATTTACCCGTATCATCCATGCACCCTATTATGTCACATAATTGCCATTATCCGTAGCTTTATTAATTGATTATTAGGATATATAACGACCACTTTTGTGCACATTAAAGCTAAATCGTGTGAATGAAGATGAATATGAAAAAAAACTATATTCTACATGCCTAGTCGATCATTTGTATGAAATTTCGCATCAATCTGTAAAGCGGTTCTGGAGAAGAAAGTTTTTTTTGCGTTTTTATTTCCAATCCAATATGGCCACTAGATCAGGTGACCAATGACATCATAAATTTAATTCTTCACACACATCAGGTCATAGATCAGACATATCAAGTTTCAGATTTTCTGATAAGGATTTTGATTCAACCAATTATGGCTGGAATACCACTTCACCGAATATGGCAATCACCCTGTATACCCCATGGGGAGTTGATGACATATGCCAAGTGTCAATTTTTTTCATTGATTGGTTTCAGAGAAGATGTCCAAATATTTTCCTTTAATCCAATGTAGCTGCCATACCATGTGACCAATGACATCAGAGTTATTAAACTATTCTCCATGAGGAATCCCTCCAACGTTTAAGGTTTTGTATCGATCGGGCAAGTAGTTGCAGAGAATTTTCTTTTTCAAGCGAAAATATAGAGATGTGGACACACAGACAGACAGACAGACAGACAGGGGCATTGCAATTGTCTTGCAACACCTTCGGGGCGAGACAAATACCAGTCCAATGGATTTGTTAATAGAGAATTCAATGAGGAAACTAATAACTTAACAGCATTAGGATCATGGAAATACCACGGACCTTTGGCACCACATTGGATTAGTTGGTAATCAAACTGCTGCAAGATGACGCACATTTAAAAAAGCGGCACATTAAAAACACACCTCTGCACTCATTGGGTATAACTAGGGGACAACTGGTTGGCATGGATGACCCACAAAATATGTGAATTAGCCGATGGTTTGAACAAACTTGTAAAAGCACCATGCAGAGATTATTCTAAGAGGTTACATATAAATCGGTGAATACTTTTCGATAATAAGTCAAAAGCAGCGACCCCAGAATCGTAATGATCATTGACCTTTAAATTGACTTACTTAATATGCAATTTTTATGGGATTGCAAGCCATCAGGAGGCCTTAGTCCTCAGCCATTCTGCAAAGTTTGGTGAAAATAGGACTATTAGTTTTAGTAATTAGCATCATGGGTGATGAAGGTTGTCGTCAAGTTTCATCCAAATTGGGTGTGTAGTTTGGGAGAAGAAAGCAAATACCTATTTTCAGGGTCAAGATCCCCTCCCCTAAATATTCAAGGTCAATATTCAAGCAAATACCTTGAATATTTTTTCCATCAAGGGCCAGAATATGTGTACAGATCAAAATGGCTTGTTTTAAAAAATTTTGCATGGTGTATATCTGGAGAAGTTAGCTCAGGTGGTAACTCTTTTTTTTTCCACAAACTCTTCTTTCACCATTGAGAATAATTTCATGAGATGAGCAGTAACATTACCTTGAAATTGATGTATAGGTGGTTGTGTTTGTACTATTTTCGTTTTTTGAATAATTTTGCGATTAGTGCATTTGAGAGATCACATGACTCCTTCACCGATCATTGTAATGTCCAAATTAACAGTTATTTTTCACATCTGATACCTTATTTGATGATTGGAACTCACAATCTCACCAATTATATTGGTATCCGGGTGAAATCTGAATTTTCTTTAGCCTATATTGACCCAAATACCCAGTTTGCATTCACGCACTCCCTTGGGGTGACCTTAACATGCATGCAAAGTTTTGGGTCACAACATTTCATGGTTTTGGAGTTATGGAGGACACACACACACACACACACACACACACACACACACACACACACACACACACACACACACACACACACACACATTATTACAGGATAGCAAATACAGCCCATTGCTTCTGTGACAGGAATATTTAGGTGGGGGGGAGGTGGGGTGGAGGGGGGAGAGGAGGGAGGGGGGAGAGAGAGAGGATGGGTGAGCAAGGGGGGAGAGAGGAGGGAGGAAGGGTGGGGGAGCTAGGATGGGTGAGGAAGGGGAGAGCTCGGAAGGGGGGAAGAACAAGGATGGGGACATGCGGAGAGCGACACCACAACAGACATTGCTATACACTCTGGGAGGGAGAGTGTGAGCGACGAGGATGGGGAAGAGTGAAAATATTTTTACTCATTGTAATCATCCAATTTATTTTGCCTTCCTCACTCCGGTATCAAAGAACAGTATTGCCATTGAAGCTTGAAGAGTACTCGCCAAGTGGCTTATCCAAGAACTCAGACAAAACAGTTGAAGGAACTTTAAAAAATGAAATGTTTAATATTTTTATATGTATTAATCTATGCTCAAGTGATGAGTCATTTCATGAAAGAAGATCGTACGAAAAGGGGAAACTTGGTGTAAAATAAAATTGCACATTTTCATCGAGCCTGCCACCACCGGATGCACAACAGAACAAAGCAGAGCCAAACACAGTTGAGTGGCCCATGAACTTTGTTCAAGTCGATCGATATACAGTATTCAATAATAGTGTGAATATTGTAAAGTGCTTGTCAAGTGGCTAAAGCACTCAAGAAAGCACTACAATGAAATGGTTGATAAGGAACGGCTGGCTTGGCAAGCGATTAGTGATCGCCGATCCATAACAATAAGCACCTCCTGCAGATGCCCAAAATGTCAAACTACTGTATGCCTGAATTGGACAAACGAACACTTTTTTTTAGCAGTCAAAACTGCTGCTAAGTTCAGTTCTGGAGCCTAAATTTTGTAATTTGGCTGAGATTAGGAGATTCTTGAGGTTATGGCAAGTGCGGAAATGAAATATAGCCACAAATGTTGGTGTCTGGACATTTATAAGCACTGCAATGTATGTCGTGATTCATAGGTGTGATGATCAGGCAATCGATGATATAAGTGAGGAAACTGAAAAAAAAAACTTTAGCATTAAGAAATCCTTGCGGCCTGTTCCAAATCAAAACATTGTTGAGCAGAGCAAAAAAACAAAAAAGGGGAATCACTGCCACCAACGAGAGACAGTGAGGTGAGCAAGGATGAACCTTGATGAAGGAAAATTAAATAAGGCCATTAATTATTTTAAAAAGGGGTGTTTAAATGAACTCAAACACCCAATTTTTCACTCACACACCTTCTTGGTGTTCTCTCAGAATGCATGCAAAGTTTCAGGCCAGCAGCTTTCATGGGTTTGGAGTTATGCAGGAGAAACACACACACTGACATATATTAGTACATACCAGCAAATATAACCCATCGCTTCGCTGATGGGGACAATAAATGGGGGGGGGGGGAGAGAGAAAGAGGAGCAAGAGTAGGGTGAGAGAGGGGGGGGAGGCAGAGGATGAAGAATGGGGAGCTCAGGGGAAGGTGGGGAGAGTGACACCTCACCAAGCATTCACTGTGGAATGTGGAATGGAGGGGTTCATGAGAGAGACAGACAGACAAACAAACAGAGAAAGTGAGAGAGCAACAGAGGTGTGGGAGGAGAGCGCTGCATTTTATGAGGAGGAGTGAGTGAGGAGGGGACAGAGTGAGAGAGATGGATGGGGGAGAGGAGGAAAAAAAAGACATGTGAGGAGGTGGGTTTAGCAAAGAGAATGACATGTGATGCTTAATGACTGAACACTAAAAAAAAAACTAAAAATAATGTGTCAGAACAGCTGTACACACAACAACACCACAGAGTTTGAAAAGTAATTTGCTGGCACATCTGCAAAAAAATTGATATTCCAGTTCCAGAAGATTTGGGGGAAAATGAACCAAAAGCAATGACTGAAAACATTGAAGTTCCGCTCACGTACGAACAAAGGAGCTCAGAACATGAACATCAAAAACAAAGCCAGATATTACGCTTGCAATCAGATATTATACTTAGGTACAAAACATGCAACCAGATATTATACTTTGGTACAAGAAAGAGAGAAGAAGGCATTGCTAATTGAGGTGATAATACAAGTGATTTTGGACTAACGATGCAGAAATCAAGAACTTGACCAAATGCCAAGACCTCAAGCATGAAGTGAAAAGATCCTGGAAGCTAAAGAACAGCAAAGTTGAACCAGTGATGATGAAGAATCTCGTGGGAATGATGAAGAAGAACCTCACAGAGAAATGAAAAACCATCCCTGGGAATATCATGACAAACGAACCTCAGCTGGGAACCTTCCTGGGCTCAGTAACGATCCTGAAGAGAGCCCTCGGCACAAAACTTTGAAAACAGAAAACTTCACAGCTTGGTCCGTGAATCGTGACCCCTTACTGAAATGAAGGTGGATGCTTTGAACCCACCCTGGGAGGAATCCATTCCACATTCTGAAACCCACAAATGTAGACACACACACACACACACACACACACACACACACACACACACACACACACACACACACACACACACACACACACACACACACACACACACACACACACACACACACACACACACACACACCTGGGAGGGCTCCATTCCGCTTTCTGGAACCCATATATGTAGATACCAATCAATGGCACACACACACACACACACACACACACACACACACACACACACACACACACACACACACACACACACACACACACACACACTTTGAGACCTGTCGGGGCTCCATTCCAATTTCTGGAACCCATATACGGAGATACCAACCAAACACACACACACACACACACACACACACACACACACACACACACACACACACACACACGACAATGGATACTTCAAGTACTGGGAGGGATCTGTTCCACCTTCTGAAACCCCCAAATGGAGATAAAAACCAACAACCAACCAACCAAACACACACACACACACACACACACACACACACACACACACACACACACACACACACACACACACACACACAGACCCACACACACACACACACACACACACACACACACACACACACACACACACACACACACACACACACACACACACACCAAGTTCTGTTATGGTAATATAGTTTATATATGTACACACCGGGCGTAGTGGTGTGCGCCTGTAATCCGGCTACTCGGAGGCTTGGGTTGGAGGATCGCTTGAGGACAGGAGCTCTGCACTGGGCCGCGCTATGAGAAGGTGTAGGGCAGCCCGGAATCATGGCAAAACCCAATCCTTATCCCTGTGTCGTAAGAGGCGACTAGGGTTGCGTCAGGAAGGGCATCCGGCGTAAAACCTGTGCCAAATCAGTATGTGGATGCTAACGGATGATCCGCTGTGGCGACCCCTAACGGGAGCAGCTGAAAGACGAACAACAACAGTTTATATATGTACACGCGCATAAAATACATAAAAACGACAAACACAAAGATTTACCTTCAAACAGAGTTCTTTGAAAGAGGAATTCAAGTGGGAAATCAACAAAATTCAATTGAAAAATATATCAAGGCCCAGAACACAAAATGTCGATCTATGCTGTACACCTTCACAACCAGATCACGGAAAACACCTGGTCAGATGGACTTTATTGTTTTTATATATGTCTCAATGTCAAAGTGATGGGTGGATTATATTAAAAGGAGATCACACAAAAGTAAAACAAATCGATGTCCTCTAAAAATAAAATTGCACATTTTCAGCGGATGAGACACCTCCTGAGGCACCAACCGCACGGCACAGCACGGCCCTACACAGGCGGAAATGTATGTCTGTCTAATCGATGTTTCATTGAGAGCACAGGTACTTTTACTGAAACGAACAACCAAGCAGCTTGGAGAGTGCTTGCCAAATGACTTTGCCACACATTAAACATCCACCTACCAGATACACCCGACTTTTTTTTTAACGTCCTTTTTTTACCAGATTTGCTTTGATTCCCTGTAAAGCACCTCTGGAAACCTCCGAAATATATAGACATAGATCTGGCAGATGCTATGGATAGGCAGTCCCTCTGGGAGACAGAGCACGAGGTCTGCCAGTGAATGAATTAAATCATATAGCTCAATGAAGCTGGTTAATTTTGTTACGTTCCAAATTTTTTTGTTCTATTAATATAATTCTACAAACAGTTTGAAAAAGATAAAGTTTACTGTTTTGGCAATTACACATTTTCTTGTGCATGTATGGAGGAGGGAACATTGCCTTGCTTGCTCAAAGTAAATATGTATATCGGTTTAGTTATAAGACTTGTCATTTCATTAAATTATGAGATTTCACAACAGATTTCGACACTTATTTAGTCTGGATGATATCCAATCTTAAAAAGTGAAATAATATTTCGATGACATACTTTAATTAGTCCGTGAGAGGAGATCGTGGAAATCCTCTCATATAATGCATTAAATCGCTCCAAGTTCCAAATTTGAAAACTTATTATACTTACAAAAGTGACGTACACAACGAGTCATAGCTATGATGAACAGGCATTCGATATGAGTGAGTAAAGTAAAAAGTAAACTTTATCGTTAAGAAATCGTCGTGTCCTGTTCCAAGGTAAGGTAAGGTAAGGATGAGCAGGCCAAGAAACATGGCGGCTTCAGACCCCAGGGAGGTTACCCAGGAAATGCCTAAAAATCCAGAGAGCAAGGTGGCCGAGGATTGCCTATAATTAAATAAGGCCGTTAATTATCTTTAAAAGGGGTGTTTTAATTAACACAAACACCCAATTTTCACTCTTGCACTTCCTTTGAGTTTTCTTAGTGTACATGTAAAGTTTCAGGCTGCGAGGGTTTATGGTTTTGGAGTTATAGAGGACACACACGTCATATATGCGTGTATGTATATATAACGGTCTTTTAATGCTGTGAGAACATTTCATACCTGGAGTGCCATAATTTTATATCACTTGAAAAGATAATCTCAAACATCCTTGTCATAATTTTACATACATTTGAATATTCAAGCCAAGTGGTAAGGTCGACATTCAAATTTAGATTTATGTGTAGTTTTGCCTGCTTTTAGGCAAGACAGATTAACATAAAATAAGCTTTTCTATTGGTCTCGACATGAAGCCAGTTGTCCCATCTGCTGGCACATCTCGCTTGTCGAGAATAAAGATCTAACAGTTTGCTGTGATAATTCTAAGCCTTCGCCCAATCTGAAAAGGAAATCCTAAAATGCCAGACAATAAAAAAGCTATGACAACACGCACAACCTATTAATTATACAGGAAACAGCATTTCGCCTTTTCTTGGACTCTCCTTTTGGAGAATGCAACTAATCAGATCACGTCACAGATCAGCCCACAGGATATGCAGGGCACAGGATATACACTTTTTCAAACTGTTAAGTAATTGCACAACTTAAAACACAAGCACAAGACTGTAGTCAGACGTTAGAAGGTTTTATACATTGAGACATGGTATGAGCTTTCCTTAAACCTGCCAGCCAGATGCCTTGTAAACCAAGCTAGAAATTTCAATGCACACATATTGAGGACAAAGCAACAGAGTGCTGGGAATAAGTCACATGACAAAGTGTCTTTGCAATCCATTTAACTTTGATTTTTCTGCACATGAAGGTCAAACCAAAAAGAAACATTCATCATTGTTATTTCATATATTGCAAACTTTGCTGAAAACTATTCTCTCTTCATGAAACATGAAATTGGCTTCCGTTTTCACACCAGGGCAAGCCAGAAGTCTGAAGTGTGGAATCTCATGTTGTAATGCTGCATGATACAAATTTCTGCCGAATGCTGCATGATCCAAATGTCTGCAGAATGCCACCAGCTTTCCTTCCCACACCCAAGCATCCAAATTTAATTGAAATTGCACAAGAAAAACTTTTGATTCTAAATTGGTTAAAACAGGTTTTCAAGTCAGCTGTTCACCACCATCTCAGATCATCCTCAATCCCAATCCATGATCTTTTCTACCCACGCTAACCCCAGTCCAAGCCCCCCTCCTTCCTAATTTCCAGTTTTCCCTCCTGAGAGTTTCCTTCTGTATCCATCTTGCCCACCGTATGCATCATCTCCTGCCCCTCATTCCTCCCCACACCCATTGTTTGTCCAAGTCTGCTTTTATCTTGGCCTTCAACTCTGCTGTTGATGTTTCCTCCCTCTCCCAACTGTTATTTTTGTCCTGTTGTGTCTTAGCCTATTCAGTGTACTCGTAATAGCTCTTCCATGAGCCTCGACTATGTATATAAAACAAGAATAAAATGGCATTTTCTTTGTTGCTTGGAGACAATTCTTTCATGCATTGTATATTTCCTCCTGGGATTCAAAATTAAAACGACAGCAAAGTTTGTCGAAAAAAAGGTGGGTTCGGAATACAGTCGTCCTATGCTTTTGGACAGGTATGGATTTTTTTCTGAAGATATTATTGTTTGAAAGATAAAGTGTGGAAAACGGTGCCCTTTAAATTATTCAGAAAATGGAAATCGTAATGACAATACCAAGTGAAAAGTATATGAAATCGTTTTCATTCATTCATTGGCCAATGAGACAAAAATGGAATCCTCACTGGTCCAATAACCTGAATGCTCAAAGGGGTTTCAGATTGGGAAAGGATCTTTTCTCTATAACTTGGTTTCAGCTCTTCAAGAAGATTAATTATTCTGCCCAAAATAATCGATATGATAGATTAGAGAATTTTTTTTTTAATTCCAGCAGGAGCTGCAATTAATAAAATAACAAACATGTCAATATGATATTTTATCTATTCAAACTCAAAACAATCCTTATGATAATTCACAGACTTGTGTTTGTGTGTTTCAAGTTCAAGTTTATTTCCACAATCATTGATAAAATGCAAAACGAGTAATTAAGACAATATGAATGTGAAGTGAAGTGGAGGAGTCCATGTTAAAAGGCAGACTTGTATTATACAGACCCCCATTTCATACAGTTAAATGAAAAACATACAAGTATTCCATGCATTTGGACTTATTTGAACAACACAGTTTTAGAGTGAATGGAGAAGAAGAAATACAGGAAAGAGAAGAGGGAGAAAGATGGGAACGGGAAGTGGTCTCCAGTAAATACTAATAAAAATTTCACCATTATCTTGAAATCAATGATCTCTCCGACTCACTGCAAAATACTCTTTATCTCTTTGCTGATGACTCCACCCTCTGCCGTACCATCTGTCATCCCTCAGACCGGCAAGCAGCAGCTTCTTCGCTCACTGCAGATCTGGGTAAAATCACAAACTGGTCCAACACGTGGAACATGTCTTTCAATCCGGACAAATCTCACACTCTCACTTTGTCTCTCCGAAAGGACCATTTGGAACCCCCCCCCCCCATCTACTTTCTCAACAATCCTCGAGAAGAAGTCCTTTCTTTCAAGCATCTGGGTCTCACGATCTGCCATGATCTTTCCTGGGAAAGCCACATTTCCAACCTGGCCTCCAAAGCCAGTCACCAACTGAGAATCCTCCATCATGCAAAGTCCGTCCTCGAAATACAATGCTTTCATCCACAGCCTGATGGAGTACTGCTCTCCCCTCTGGGCTGGTGCTCCTGCCTCCCACCTTTCTCGGCTTCATGCTGTGGAAACCAAGTCATTTCGGATCATTGGCATCTCCCACGATGAGGCTGAGTCTTTGGGCCTCTCACTTTCTCACCGAGGCAGGTTGGTGGTCTTTCTGTCTTCTACCATCTCCTCTCCAGTCTAGCCCCCCCCCTATTGTGTCTGTGATTTGTCCCCACCATATTTCTGCAGGGTGCTCACGGTCCGCCAACAACCCCCTTCTGGTAAAACTACTAAAATCACGAATCACTGTTCACCTTCACACTTTCATTCCTCTTATTTACCACCTTTGGAATAAACTCCCTCATTTTGTTCAATCCCATTCTTCCCCCCAGGCCATCAAAACAACTGTTCATCACCATCTCATATCATCTGCCATCCAAATCCTCGATCTTTTCTACCCCCGTTAATCCACCCCAAACCCACCTCCTTCAAATTCCCTGCTTTCCTTCCTAAAAGTCCCTGTAATGTCCATCTTGTATACCCCATGTTCCCCACCCCAACCCTCTTCCTTCCACAGATCTCCTAATGTCTCTGTTCCCCACTGTTTTGTCCTTCCCACTCCCGTTCCTCTTTTCTCATGCCCCCTTGCTGTGCATTGTGTGTAAGCTCTCATACGAGCCTCGACAAGGTATACAAAATTTTTTATTATCCTACTTGGAATACTGGTGATCAAAATATGATTATCTATGTGTCAGCTCTATATTTATTCAATAGCACTAATTTCAATATTCGTTTAAATGAATAAAGGCTGGGAGTTTAAGGCGGGAGTTCATGATTTCAGGTTCAAGGCCAATGAATTCCAAAATTTGGGTCCCGCAAAAACTAACATTTTCTTTGCAGAATTTGATCTAATTTGTGGGACGTGGACTTGATAATTTTTGGTAAACAATTGCACAAAGTTATTCGGTAATTATTTTCTATCGAGCTGGAACATAAGGGTTCCCAACTCATACAAGTACAATTTGTTTCTCTTTAAAATTTCGTATTCAAGAAACAAAGCCTTTGTACGAGATCGATAGCCTTTGTTGCAAATAAATCTCATAACTTTTTTTGAATCATTAAAATCTTATCTATCTGTAACTTTAAGGAATTTCCCCAAGCAAGTAAATAATAATTCAGTGTCGACAAGATCAGAGTAGAATATTATCAAAGAAGTATGTATTTTGGGAACGTTTTTTTTTTTTTTAACTTATTCATGATGCCAGCACTTCCAGAAATATTTTTGCACAAGTTATTGACATGCATTGCCCATGACAAATTTTCATCAATTGCAACACCAAGAAATGTGGTGGTCTCCACTTTGCATAAACATTTTCTGTGAATAAGAATGGGTCCCGGAAGCATGGACATTGTGTCACTAAAAACGATGTAGTTGGTTTTATTTAAATTCAATGAGAGCTTATTAGCCGTTATCCAATCAAAAATACTTTTTAGTTGAGTATTGATTGTTTCTGCCTGTTTATGCCTGGTGTTGGCTTCATGGTTCGGGTGGTGGGCTTGGGATCCTAGGGTCCTGAGTTCAAATCCCGCTCAGCTGTTGAATTAATACCAGGTGGGGTCAACTCGACCTGTCATCCTTCCGAGGTCGGTAAAATGAGTGCCAGCATGCTGGAATACTGTGTCGGAGTGGCGACCCGTCCAGGATTGTGCCCAATAGCCAAGGAGACTGCTTAAGCAGCACCAACGCTCTGCACAGAGTATGGTCCCAATGGATGGATGGATGGATTGATTGTTTCAAATAGAATGTATGGATCGGGGTGAGAAAAAAAAGATTTCAGTCGTTAGGAAACAATATGAATGACAATACATGGGAAGATTTATAAAAAGTCATTAATATAAATAATGAACAACAGAGGCCTGCATAGAGAGCTCTGTGGGACACCACATGTGACCAGTTTATGGCACAACAAAATAGATTCAGCACCTTCAGATACATTGATTCACAATTATTTAGCACAACAAACGGTTTTCTATTTGTAAGGTAATTCTCAAACCACTCTCAGGCCTTGCCTCTAATTCCTTAGCACGATAATTTATGCAGAATAATGTTGTGATCGATGGTATCAATCCTTTTTGGGTCATTTGAGCCTTCTGGTTCTCTAAGGGTCTTTGGGGTCTTTTAGGTCTTTTAGATCGTTTCGGTCTTTTAGATCTTCGGGGGAGTCTTTTTTTGTATACAATACCGAGGCTCGTGTAAGAGCTAACACACATAATGTATAACAGAGGGAGCAGAAAACAAGAGGGCGGGAGAGGGAAGCACAAAACAGTGGGGAATAGAGACATTACGAGATCTGTGGAAGGGAGAAGGATGGGGTGGTGTACATGAGGTAAACAAGGTGGACACTACAGGGACTTTAGGGTCTTTGGGGGTCTTTTGAGTCCTCAGGGTCGTTTGGGTCTTTTGGGTGCTAGGATTTTCTGGGGTCCACGGGGTTGTTCGGGTCCTCGGGGTTGTTTGAGTCCTCAGATTATTTGGGTCCTTGGGGTCGTTTGTGTCCTCGGGGTCATTGGGGGTATTTTGGGTCCTTTCGGTTAAGTGCGTCAGGTTACAATTATGGGTGACGTCAGGTCAGCTGTCTAACCAATGGGTGAAGAGCAGATATACATACATACATACTAGACTTGCTCCATTATATATTGTTGCGGATCCGGGGTGGGGGAATCTGACCCGGTCCCTGGTGCCACCCTCGCCACCACCGTCTCCGGGAGTCTATAATGCCGGCCGGCTCGGCACAGGCCTCGGGTCACGCGTCTTTAATCGCGATACCAACGTACTCCTGTACCTTACCAGTTGGTGAGATAGAACCCCTAGTTACAGACTGGCTTTGTCAGTGAACGAGCGGAGTCTACCAGTCTGTAACCATTTTGGTTTTATATGCCAATCGAACAGATCGTTCCTCGACGCGAGACGTATTAATCCATAGCGGCAACTTCATCTGAATTAACCAGATTTATTGGGGACATCAGGGATCACAGCACAAGCAATAACATGACAGTGGTTTTATTAACAATCGACCCGTTCTTAACTAGGGGACCACGGCTAAAAGGTTTGGAGGGGATTACTACGAAATATGCCTTATACAACACGTGCAAAAAAACATGCATGCAGGACAAGACAGAGTACTTGGTCATGGCTCATGGTCGAGAGGACCGTGTCCCAAAAGCACGAAGGTCGCTCGTAAAAACCAGCGGGTCTCCACAGGTTCAAACTCCCGCTCGAACGTGCTGCGCAGCAAGAAATGGCGGCGCAGCACTCCAGCTCCCGCCCAAGTCACCGCGTGCGCGGTTCTCCTCAGCACGCTCCGGCTCCGCGCCACGTCGACGATGCGAGATCGCCGATCTCTCTCCAGGGTTCAGCACACGAATCCCGGCCTGGCCTGTTCTCCATACAAGGTCCCAGTCGAGGTCCGAGTTCCGCAGGCGGATCACAACGTGTCGAGCCGTGAGGTGAGCAAGGACCGCCAGACGCTCCGGCGTATCCTCTCCGGCCTTCCCACCTCGAAGCCCGACTCCCGCTTCGTCCCCTCAGTCCCTCTCTCGGTCGAATCACCGACGTGCAGGTCAGTTCAGCGTCTCTCCCGGCAGACCCAACACGGTGCCTCCTCCGTTCGCTCGCCTCGAAGCGACTCCGAGCACGCCTCGCGAACCCTGCCGTTCCTCACACACAGCACTCCTTTCGTCCCCTTTTCTTTTCTCCTTCGAGTCATGAGGTGAATCGATGTGCAGGTTCCGCTTCCTCTGCCGGCCGATTCATCACTGCCTTTTTCTTTTCTCTCTCGCCTCGACACACGAGCTCCTTCAACACACGTCTGTCTCGGCGACTCCCTGACCAAAGGCTCCTCCCCTTCACGTCACTTCCTGTCCAGGCCACACCCCTCACTCAAGGCTACTCCTCTCAGCCGACTGGGCGGAGCCTATTCCGGAATGAGGAAGGAATAATAGCGATCTCTCGTTTCACCACCACAGCACGAACACAAAAACAGTCTGTTCCACCTCCCGACACACACATATCGTCCCTTATACCACACAACCTATCTATACATTAATTTAATGGGGGGACTGAGCTAATTCTATATTTAGTATTCCCGTAAGGGCCATTTCCGTAACAATATATATGGATTATGCAAATTTATGCAAAAATTACCATTCTGTATTGCCATTGAATACTATGTGGAATTGGTCAAATTCATGTATTTGAAGGTGCTGAATCTATTTTTCGATGATTCTTGGTCACACAATTGTATGTTTGAGGAAAAGACTGTCTCTGACCTTGTCGGAGGGGCAGGGGGCAAAAATTCCCATGCATACATGGGACAGCAACAAAACATGTATAGCAATAAAACACCAGAGCAGTTATAATTTCAATATCATTTGAAGTATGACGAGCTGCCTAGGTGACTTTTTAATGGATATATTAAAATAACAAAAATGCTTTTCTCTACAAATTACTCAATTTAACTCAATATGTAAGAGCTAACAATGTTCCTTGTGTTCGCTCAATGAAATCAAGTTTCCTTGATGTTCGGAGATTGCTTCCATCTTTTTTGCACATGACCATATCAACTACTTATGGCATTTACCAGCATACTGGATCGAGATGCAGGCATTACAGTGCTACCACCCATTAGTTCATGCTGCCTTTCTTGATGGTGAGTTTTCTGTGCAGCAACAAGACTCTCATGGGTTCAATGGAATTGCTGTTGATGAAACCATCGAACAGACGATCAATTGTGACCCTAACAAAAAAGGAGGTGTGGTTGGATTGAGTTCCAACAGGAGTTACTTTCACTGATAGGTACTCACAATATCTTCGTGCTGAAATAGCACACCAGTGTGAGACAATGGCAGGAAAGACTGACTCAACTATGAGAGTGAAAAACTTACAAGACCACCATATAAGAAAAGTTTGTGAAAACGTTTGTGAAAACCAACAAAGGCAGCTTGATGCATCATTTGGAATCTGTAGTGGAGCCATCAGCAGTTGCTGAGTCAGTTCCAAAGAAGAGCATTTGCATAGTGGATGGCATAATTAAATAAATAAGACATAATTATAACTGCCACTTTATCACTGCTGGCAGTGATGACCGAGTCCAAAGACATCCCTCTTTGATTGGACACCTGACCCTGACCCATGACATCATTATTATTATTATTATTATTATTATTCAATTGAATTCAGAATGGGATTAAAATTATTTCAATTCAAATCGAATGGAAGACCAAAAAGGTACAGTCCTGCATTGGAGCCATCAGAAGGAACCCAAACAAGCAAAAATAAAAGACGAAGTCATCAGAAGGAACTTGGATAGGATGTGGGTTTCAAATGTTACTCCTCCCCCTCAAACCCATCCAGGCACAGCCCAGTGAGCCTCATTCAAAAAACAAACTCAAGAACCCAAATAAAAAATAAATAAATAAATCTGGCTTCCAGACAATGCATCTTATCAAGTTGAAATATAAAATCTGTATTCCCTTTCAATACTAGATCAAAGTTGTGAAGTTTCATATCAATAGATGAAACGGTTCAAGAGAAATACATTTTTAAAGATTTTTGCTTAATCCAATATGGCTGCCAAACCATGTGACATCAATTATATGTGAATACCCTGGTATCCCCAAGGCGTGGGGAACATTTATGTGAGGTTTCCTCTCAATCTGTTCAGACGTTGTGGAGAAGAAGATTTTAAAAGTAGGTTTTAGGGTAAATCCAATATGGCTGCCAAACCATGTGACCTATGGTATCATCGGTGCGAACATTTTGTTCCTCATGGATAGGCAGTCATACCTGTAAAGTGTCACCTCGATGTGTTCAGCCATTTCAGAGAAGATAATTTTTTAAGGTTTATTTTTTTTTATAAAAAGAAATATGGCTGCCGAATCACAAGACCGATGACGTCATCATATTTTTTTTTTCGGTGGACCAATTTATCCCTAGATGATCCACAAATTTTTGATACTGATCAGATATAGTGTTCTTCGTTTGCAATTATGACGTCATAACAAAGACACGTATGACATCATACAAAAATCACACTTATTCCCCATGCTATCTGCCACGTTTCAATTATTTCCTCGGCGCAGTTTCAGAGATACAAAGTTCCAAAGTTTTTCTGTTTTCACTGACGGAGGTCAGTGTTCATGAATAAACCATATCCCACTCTCTTCACAAAGCTGGCCTGGATAGACAGGTAACAATAAAGAAGCCACTTCTAAAAAAAGACACATCCAAAACCTCGCATGGAGTTTGTGAAAAAGCATCTTAATGACACTGCAGGAATGTGGAGAAACTTTTGTGGTCAGACGAGACAAAAATTTAACTTTTTGGTGTAAATACAAAGCGTTACATCTGGTGCAAGCAGAACACTGCACATCAGCGAGTCAACACCATCCCTACTGTTAAGCATGGTGGTGGCAGCATCACGTTATAGGATTGCTTTTCATCAGCAGGGACTTGCAAACTTGTCAGGATAGAAGGGACAATGGATGGTGCAAAGCTCAGGAGAATCCGTGATGAAAACCTGCTTGAGTCGGCCATGAATCTGAAACTGGGAAGGAGATTCATATTTCAGCAGGACAATGATCTGAAGCACAAAGCTAAAGCCACACTAGACTGGCTGAATAAGAAGAAAATAAATGTTATTGAGTGGCCCAGTCAAAGTCCTGACTTGAACCCAATTGACCATTGATGGTGAGACTTGAACATTGCAGTCCATCGACGATCCTCATCAAACATGGCAGAACGAGAATAATTTTCACGTGAAGAATGGACAAAGATTTCACCAACTCAATGTGCAAAGCTGGTCGAGACCTACCCAAAAAGACTCGGAGCAGTCATTGCTGCAAAAGGTGCTTCCACCAAGTACTGACCTTCGGGGCTGAATACTTTTGCAACCAGTGAATTTTGATTTTTAAATGTTTTTTGCAGATATTCCTGACGTGCAAACTCCTTCAACTATAACAGTGTTTAGTTTGATCTCTTCAGTTATGAATAAAAAAGTTCATTTAGAAAAATTGTTTCGACAAAGTTCATGATTCATCTAATGTGGCATTATCGGAAGGGGTTGAATATTTTTGCAGGCGACTGTATATTCAATTTACCAATGTAATATCACAAAAATAATGGATTTGCATAATGTAGCCAAATACCATGAAAACGTGCAGTTTTATGACTGTGCATCATTGATATTCAGATTCAGTACCCAAAATTACACAGGAACCAAATTTTCAGGTGGTGCAAAAAGGTGACCCCATGAAAAGTCAGACATTCTGTGGTCATCCCACAGTCTATTTCGCAGATGACTCCACATTGTGTCATAAAGTACCTCATCCCTTTGCTAGACAAGCAACAGCTGCTTCTCTTGCTCTGCTGATCTGAAAATAATTAGACTTTGGTTTGATAAATGGAACATGGCCTTCAATCCTAGAAAATCTCATGGTCTCAGTCTATCTCTCTCGAAGGATGCTCAAACAAACTGACCTATCTATTTTCTTGGTCATCCACTAGAAGAGGTTCAGTCTGTTTAACTTCTTGGCCTCACCATCATCCTTAACCTTTTCTGGGTGAACCACATTGGAAAGCTGGTTTCTAAAGCGAGCTTCAGACTGGGAATCCTCCATTGATCCAAAATTTTCCTTGGAAATTCAGAGCTACTCACAGTCTACAAGGCCTTTATATGTAACTCAATGGAGTACTACTATCATCCCCTATGTGCCGGTACTGCAGCAATGCATTTGTCTACTGGATTCTGGAGCAACTAAAACTCTCAAAATTATTGGCATCTGCTGTGATGAGGCCGAAGAGCAAGGTCTGTTGCTTTAATGTTCAGACAGGTCAGTGATGTCTGTTTTCGAACGTCTTTTCTACAATATTGCTCTCTTCATACTTTGACCCTCCCCAGTAGCTAAAGGATGCACACATTCTTCCAGTAATGCCCTCCTCATTAAAGGTCCAAAATCTAGGCTGACTGCATATCTTAACTCTTATATTCCTCACTTCCCTTGTCCATGAAACAACCTTCCAGAGGATGTTCTGTCTCACTTTTCCCTCCAGGACTTCGAACAAGTACTGTAGGGTGCCACCATTTCTTGTCATCCCCAATTCTGACAAATGACATTGATTACCCCCATTAACCTATAACTACCCCAACCATCTTACTTCCTATTTTCAGTGCTTCCTCTCCTCTTCCCTTTCCTCTTTTGCTGTTCATTAATTCCCTTCATATTTGTCCCACTGTCAGTTGTACCTTGCTCTCTATTGAGCCTCACTCCTGTGAAGAACAAAAAATAAAACAGAAAATATACTGCAAGCAGCAGTTTCTTGCAATCGAGTCTAAAGTAGATAGTCTCAAGTGTGAGAAATTGAGGCTTGCAATAAGTTGATTGCCATGATGGTTCAGACTCAAGAATAAAGTAGTGATAAATAGCAATCAATTATGACAGGGTAAGGGACAGGGTAAGCAGACAGTCTTCTATAACCTCACACTGTCCTAATTAATTGCTATTTGCCACTTCTTCTTGCTATTTTCCACTACTGTCAGATCTAAGTCATGTCATGAATCTGGTCTTAACGATGAAGCTTGCTGAAAACCAGTTGCAAAAATAACTGAGTGGCAATTTCAATTAGGTTCATTAACTGAAATGTGTCCAACTGACGAATCCTGTTGACACAGCAATTCATGTGGGAATGAAACAGGGAAAGAACTACAAGGGTAAGTTATGCAAAAGATCAATTTGGAATTCATTACACACAATTTATATATATTTACATTCAGGATTTGCAGAGATTTTTCAGAAGACAACATATATTACAGTGTATATATTACAGTGTATATATTCAAGTGTATATATATATATATATATATATATATATATATATATATATATATATATATATATATATATATATATATATATATATATATATATGTATATATATATATATATATATATATATATATATATATATATATATATATATATATATATGTATATATATATATATATATATATATATATATATATATATATATATATATATATATATATATATATATATATATATATATATATATATATATATATATATATATATATATATATATATATATATGTATATATATATATATATATATATATATATATATATATATATATATATATATATATATATATATATATATATATATATATATATATATATATATGTATATATATATATATATATATATATATATATATATATATATATATATATATATATATATATATATATATATATATGTATATATATATATATATATATATATATATATATATATATATATATGTATATATATATATATATATATATATATATATATATATATATATATATATATATATATATATATATATATATATATATATATATATATATATATATATATATATATATATATATATATATATATATATATATATATATATATATACATATCTATATATATATATACATATCTATATATATATATACATATCTATATATATATATACATATCTATATATATATATACATATCTATATATATATACATATCTATATATATATATACATATATATATATATATATATATATATATATATATATATATATATATATATATATATGTATGTAGTGTTACAGTTGTGGAAATTCGCAAACCACCATTCAGGTTCCGTAGGTGAGATATCTCTGTAAGTACATGTGTAGTTAGCCCCAAACCCGTTGTTTAGAGGGAATAAAAGTGATTCATTCAGGCTGCGACCCTTTGAGATAGCCGCTTTTCTGTTCTATCTTTATTTTGAACCAACCACGTCTCAACCGCCATCACACAACAACCACCAACCACAACGCCGCTTCACAACAACAACAACGCCAACAGCCACGAAAATACCTTCACAACTCGCTCCCGCAAACATCGCATCACCGCCATTCCAAATGGCACCATGGCCATAAACCACCACCATAAACCCTCCACCACCTTCACCTCTCTCCTTCTGCAGCCATTCCCGCACCACTTGTGAGCACCGAGCGTCAGGCTGTCCTGGGCTCGTACGGGACGCGCGCCGAGCCGCGAGTGCAAAATGCGGCCTTTCTGAGGAGAATTCGGATCAGGAATGCTACACGCCCACTTCTGATCCGTCCAATCAGCAAGCGCGGAGCGGTTTGGCCCCGCCTCCAGGCGCGTCGGTGTGGAATCGAGATGTGCAAATTCTAGGATCAGGGGAGACTCACGCCCCCTTTTCTCCGTCCAATGGGTGAGCGTGGCTCCACCTCCGAGCTCGTTCTGATCCAGAAATTTGCATATGGGTTCTCCTGCCGGCCTATAAAGCGCCGAACGCGGGGCGTATCTGGGTCGAGTCGGTTTTAGCAGAGTCGGTTTGGGCGAGTCAGTTTTGGCAGAGTCGGTTTGGGCAGAGTCGGCCTTGGAAGGGCGGAGAGTGTTTTGGGCAGAGTCGGGTTGGAGCGCGGAGTGGAGTCGGGAGGCAAGGGCATACAGGTGGTTTGCTGCAGTTGGCTGAGGAGAATTGGGGAAGAGACCGAGGAGCTTGGGTCTGAGGCAAGGAAGACGGCGGTCGGCGACGAGGTCGCAGTGGAATCGCTCGTCACGGGACCCAAGCAAGCCAGCTATACTCTTTCCCCAGAGCATCAACAATTCCCCCGCCTTTTTTCCCCCGCGCTGAGATAGTGCGAAAAGGGGGCCCCGTTCCCACCCCACTCCAAGCAGTGCCAACGAAACCCGCGAAGGAGCACGAAGTCGGGGCACCGCCGCGCTGCCACATTTGCGGGTCATTACAAAGACACCGGTCGGATCCACCCGGTCTCGCGGACCTGACTGCTCTTTCAGGTCCCGCGCAAATATTGGCCCACATTCCCCGTCTGCCCCCTTGTCTTTTAGGGTGGCCCCTTTTCTTTTGTTTCTGTGTTAACATGTGTGTGGCGCCAGTCTGGTGAAGTAAAACTGTGTAAGTGTTGCCGTGTGTACGCGTAGTCGGTTGTAGATCTGCATTGTTGTGTTTCTTTTGTTGCAATTGCTTTATGTGCATTCTGTTCAATTGTATATGTGTGCTCTCCGTGTGCCGCGGAATAAATGTGCATCATGTTGAACTGTTTTCCCGTTTCGCTTCGTCTTTTCTTTAATTGAATCTCCATCTTGCTTCACGTAAAGGGTTGGTAGTGGGCTTAATACGCCTGATAATTAATCGGAACCATCGAGGCCGACGATAACACCGCTCATTTATCCCGATAGTATGGAACGGGTCGCTTAAGCGGCCCGTGTCCGGGGTCGACCTGCGGCGAGGTGCGATCACCCGGTCTACCCTCCGCGTGGGTACTTAGGTAGGTCGAGTTTGGCGAAGAACCCTATCCCACGCGGGGGGCCGATTGGCACGATCGTGGTGAGGCTGAAAGGCCCACCCATGACTAGCGCCCAGCATTAGTCCAAGAGGGTCACGACAGAATTGTCCGTCCGGTGGGCGACATGCCACGATTCGAGTTACGTGGCCGTTCGCACGCCGGCGGGCGCGAATTCGCAACAATATATGTATATATATATATATATCTTCTTCTTCTTTCGGCTGCTCCCGTTAGGGGTCGCCACAGCGGATCATCCTTATGATCCGCATAGTGATTTGGCACAGGTTTTACGCCGGATGCCCTTCCTGATGCAACCCTGGTCGCCTCTCACGACACAGGGATATGGTACACCTATTTTAACCGGGGTATACACCGGCCCAGTATACTGGTACTCATTTCGCCGACCTCAGAAGGATGACAGGCTGAGTCAACCCCCTGGTGTATTAATTCAGTGGCCCAACGGGGCTTGAACTCAGGACCTTTTGGATCCCAAGCCACTGCCCTAACCACTGCGCCAACACCAGGCATATATATATATATATATATATATATATATATATATATATATATATATATATATATATATATATATATATATATATATATATATATATATATATATATATATATATATACACTTCAAACCAAAAGTGAACTGGATAACCTCCACTGATTTTGAGCAATAAGCAAGAGCATATCTGGTACATGATATTGGATAGGTGGCTGAAAGCAAAGGGTTGTGGTGTAATGTTTTCTGGGATTCTCCCAAGATTATGAAATGGAATAGAAAGTATGAAAAGAACGATATGTTTTAACAAATGACTGGAAGAATGGTGTGGGGAGGAAGGTTTTGCATTTTAGAAGCAGTGGGAATCATTTCAGGGACAAAGGAGTGTTTCCAGAATAATGGCCATGTGTTAAATAGAAAGGGGGCAGCAAGGTTTGCAGTGGGAATTGAGGAAGGAATTCAAGCATTTTTAGGTCTGCGGAGGGTGGGGAAGCTATTAAGGAAGGAACGGATGATGTGATTGTGATGAGTAAGGCCAGGCAAGAAAATAGAATTTCAGGAAGGGAAAAGTTAAACATATTCTATACCAATGCCAGGAGTTTAAATAATAAGATGGAAGAGTTTGAAGCTAAAGTAGATAGGAAGGAGTCCGATATAGTTGCAGTGAGTGAGACATCGTTTAAGGAGGAGAGTAACTGGAGGAGAGGATTAGAAGGCTACAAGGTGTATCGGTGTGATTGGAAGGAGAGAATAGGAGGAGTAGTAGCAATCTGGGTAAAGGACAGCATTGCATCAAGAGAAAGGGGTGACATTAAGGAAGGAATAAATGTTGAGGATTCTATTTGGGTAGAGATTAGAGATTGTAAAAACGGTAAGATACTCGTAGGTTGCTGTTATAAAGCTCTGTCAGGGAAGGAAGAGGAGGAATGAGGAGTACATGAAGAATTCAAAAGGGCATGTAGTAAGGGAAGAGTGTTGATTATGGGGGATTTTATCTTGCCAGGGATAGATTGAGTCCAGGAACAGGGAAAGGGCAGAGCAGATGAGGATTTCCTCGTTTTAATCCAGGATTGCTTTTTAACACAGTTTGTAGATAAGCCCACGAGGGGGAGTTCAGTGTTAGACTTCCTTTTAGATTATGATCCCAATATGGTGGAGGAGGTGGAGGTCAGGGAGCATTCAGGAGCAAGTGACCATAACATTATGTGTGCAAAGATTCTGTTAAGAGATAGAGTTCAGGATAGTCAGGTAAGGCTATTATATTTAAGGAAGGCAAACCTTGAGGGTATGAGGAGAGAATAGAATGATGTAGATTGGGAGACTCTTACATCAGGACAATCAGCATCAGATAAATGGGAAATCTTTAAGGACCAAATGTGTAGAGTGCAGAGTAAGTCCATTCCAATGAGGGGTAAAACTAAAAGCAGAAAGTGGCCAGGGTGGTTGAGTTGTAAGATTAGGAATGCTATAAAGGAGAAGCAGAAGGCAATTATTCGGTATAAAATAACAGGACTGGAGTTAGATTTATATCAGGATCAGAGTAAACAGAGGCAAGTTAAGAAAATAATTCGGCAAACCAAAAGTGAGTCTGAGAAGGACGTGGCTAAGAATATTAAACATAAGAGCAAGGCTTTCTAAGTATATCAGGGGAAAAGAACAGGTTCGGACCAGTGTTGGTCCATCGAGGAATAGCACCGGGAGAGTGGTTAGTGATGAAAGTAAGATGTCAGGCTTATTAAACTGGTCTTTTTCTTCGTCAGAACAACTTTACACAAGAACAGTCAGGAGAATTCCCATTAGCTGAGAGTATCTATCATGGAGGTGAGAAGGGGCTTTTGCAGAAGTTCTTGGTTGGAGTGGAGGAAGTAAAGGAACAGGGAGGAAATCTAAGAGAAGATATGGCTATGGGGCCAGATAATACGCAACTGAGAGTATTGAGGGAGGTGGATGAGCAGGAAAGGAAGATGTTAACGGATATTTTCAAAAGCTCACTGGAGTCAGGACAGGTGCCAGAGGATTGGAGAGTAGCAAATGTAACACCATTGTTTAAGAAAGGATCCAGAGAAGAATTGGGAAACTATGGACCTGATGGTTTGACTTCAGTTGTGGAGAAGGTGTTGGAGACATTAATTAAGGACCAGATGAGGAACCATTTAAACAAATACAAACAAATTAAAGGTAGTCAGCATGGGTTTACCAAAGGTAGTTCCTGTCTAACAAATATTTTAGAGTTCTATGAGGCAGTGTCTGATTGGGTGGATGAGGGAAAGGCAGTGGACATGGTATATCTAGACTATAAGAAGGCATTTGATAAGGTACCACATTGGAGGTTGTTTGCCAAAGTGAGGGCTTATGGAGTGGCTTGTCAGGTAGCTAATTGGATTCAAACTGGTTTAGTGATAGGAAGCAAAGAGTGGCTGTGAGTGGCAGGATGTCTTTCTGGAAGGATGTAAGTGGAGGGGTACCTCAGGGATCAGTACTCGGACCATTACTATTCATAATTTACATCAATGATTTGGATAGTGGGATGAAGAGGAAGCTTTCCAAATTTGTAGATGACACAAAGCTTGGAGGTAAGGTGGATAGCGAGGGGGTGGTGATCATATTCAGGAAAGTATCGATACTTGCATAGATTGGGCAAAAGATTGGCAGATGCAATTTAACCTGAGCAAGTGTAAGGTGTTGTGGATGAGGAAGAACAATGACATTAGAGATTACAGGATGCAAGGGGTAATTTTGGAGTGTGTCACACAGGAGAAGGATCTGGGGGTGGTAATAGATACGGGAGGTAAGCAGGCAGAACAATGCCAGGCAGTTATAGTTTTAGGTTGTATTCGGAGGGGGATCAATTATAAATCAAAAGAGGTGGTGTTAACATTGTACAGGAATTTAGAGAGGCCACATCTAGAATATTGTGTGCAGTTTTGGTCACCACAACTCAGGAAGGACATAGATGCCAAGGAGAGGGTTCAGCGCAGGGCTACTGGATTGATTCCTGGCCGAGCTAGACTCAGCTATGAGGAGCGGCTGAAGGAGACAGGGATTTATACAGTATAAAGGAGGCGGTTACGAGGAGATAATTAAGATAATGCAAAGTAAAGATACAATACGTACAAATGAATTGTTCAGCAGAGTAGACTGTGATAGGACCAGGGGTAATAGCCTGAGAGTGAAGACGGGGAGAGTTAAGATGGTAGTAAGGCAGGGTTCTTTTACTCAGAGAGTAGTTAATGCATGAAATGTTCTCCCTGGAAATGTAGTGGCAGCAGAAACAGTGGATAAGTTTAAATTGGAATTGGATAGGTACCTCGAAGTTATGGAGATAGAGGGGTGTAGAGATGTTGGCAAAATTTTAAGGTAGCTTAAACATGGATGGGTGATTTGTGCATGTGTACGGAATGCTGTTGGTGGGGGTCTCGTAGGGGTGTTGTGTTGTTGATCTTGTGTGTTTTTTTACCCAAGCCCATGCCCCCTCCTCAGGAAAAAAAAGTACAAAAACTACAACACAAAAAAAACTTCATTAAAAACAAAATATTTTGTATTTTCTTATTTTGATCTTGTGTTGATAAATTGGTGTGGTGTTGATGTGGCACAGGCATGATGGGCTGAATGGCCTCCACCTGTGTCTAATTTCCTTGTGTCTTTCAGAACCAATGTTGAACTGGACTCTCAGCTGATTAACTCGAACCTGTCCATTGCTCTGCACAAAACGTGTCAGCCTCTTTGGCTTCTTTCATTAATGAACAGTTTTTGACCACTGGTCTGCGTTGGCTGGACATCCTTTAGGTGGTGAACCATTCTTGATAAAGACGGGAAACTATTGAGCATGAAAAACTCAGCAACTTTCCAGTTCTTGACACACTCAAACTGGTGCGCCTGCACCTACTACAATAAACCATTCAAAGGGACTTAAATCTTTTGGCTTGCCCATTCACCCACTGAATAGCATACATCCACAATCCATGTCTCAATCGTCTCCAGGCTTAAACATCCTTTATTGACCAGATTATTCCCATTCATTTACAATGATTGATGTGGATTTAAGAGGTGTAATCAAGAAGGGATCATAGCTTCTTTTTTTTTTTTGGTATACCTTGTCGAGGCTCATATGAGAGCAAACACACAATGCACAGCAAAGGGGGGGGGATGAGACAAGAGGGGCGGGAGCGGGAAGGACAAAACAGTGGGGAACAGAGACATTAGGAGATCTGTGGAAGGGAGAGGGATGGGGCAGGGAACATGGGGAATAGAAGATGGACATTACAGGGACTTTCAGGAAGGAAAGCAGGGAATTTGAAGGGGGTGGGCTTGGGTGGATTAACGGGGGTAGAAAAGATCGAAGATTTGGATGGGCGATGATAAGAGGTGGTGGTGAACAACTGTTTTGAAGACCTGGAGGGAAGAATGGGATTGAACAGAGTGAGGGAGTTTATTCCAAAGGTGGGGAAAAAGAGGAATGAAAGAGTGAAGGTGAGCAGTGATTCGTGATTTTGGTAGTTTTACCAGGAGAAGGTTGTTGGCGGACCTTGAGCGCCCTGCGGAAATGTGGTGGGGACAAATCGCAGAGAGCAGGGGGGGGGGGGTTGAGACTGGAGAGGAGATGGTAGAAAACAGAGAGATAACCGACCTGCCTGCAATGAGAAAGTGAGAGGCCCAAAGACTCAGCCTCATCGAGGGAGATGCCAATGATCCGAAATGCCTTGGTTTCCACAGCATGAAGCCGAGAAAGGTGGGAGGCAGGTGCACCAGCCCAGAGGGGAGAGCAGTACTCCATCAGGCTGTGGACGAAAGCTTTGTAAATGATCAGGAACTCAGGTGGGCCGAGGAATGACTGCATGACGGAGGATTCCCAGTCAGCGACTGGCTTTGGAGGCCAGGTTTGAAATGTGGCTTTCCCAGGAAGGATCATGGCAGATGGTGAGACCTAGAAGGTTGAAAGAAAGGACTTATTCCAGAGGATTGTTGAGAAAGCGGATGGGGGGTTTCGAAACAGTTCCTTCGGAGAAACATTGTGAGAGTGTGAGATTTGTCCGGATTGAAAGACATGTTCCACATGTTGGACCAGTTTGTGATTTTATCCAGATCTGCAGTGAGCGAAGAAGCGGGTGCATACCAGTCTGAGGGATGACAGATGGTATGGCAGATGGTGGAGTCATCAGCAAAGAGATAAAGAGGATTTTCCAGAGAGGCGGAGAGATCATGGATGAAAACCAGAAAAAGAACAGGAGAAGGCAGCAGCAGAACTTTAGGACCAAATTCTATCGAATTGTATGTTTTTTTTTTCATAGAATAAACATTCTTTGAAACTTTAGGACCAAATTCTATAGAACTGTAATTTCTATGGAACAATTGTTTCGAATTTCTTCCTAAAGTTCTGTATAATTTCTAAGGAATGTCTATAGTAATTTTCTCTGGAATTTCTGCAGAACATTTTTTGAGGGTTCCCACCATTTTTAATCCAACCAATTAAAGCATTCCTACACAGTCGCAAGGCTTTAAACAATTGACATGTACAGGGAATTTCAACAACCCTTATATATATTAAGCTTTAACATACAACACAAACAGAGGGACAACACAATAAGTGGAAGGAGAGCGATGTTAGGTCTCAACTTTTATCCTTGAGAGTGAAAGTTTCTCGCGTTTTCTTTTTCTTCTGTGCACAGGTTTCTGTTCAAACTGAAGGGAGATGATAATGGTCAGAAATAAATGCTCAATCCCATCGGACATAGTGCTGAACAGAAGCAACAGTTCATTCTCCAGCCAAAGTCAGTCACTGCTGCCGAGCTGGATAAACAACGTTTCAGGAAGACAGGCCTCGAGGCATTAAATCAGCATACGAGAAACCAGGGCTCCCCTACATGGAGGAACTTCACATCCTGTCTTCAGCTGGTTATATTACGGCAAATGTTATCTTTTTGTCATTTTGTGAAAGGAGGAATGGATCGGCCGATGACCAGGGCTGTATTTAAGGTGGAGCCAGTGAAGCACGTGCTCCAGGGCCTCCACAAAATTGGGGCCTCCATATTTTTGTGAAAATATATTTTTTGTTTCAATAAATACCAACAATTTCCAGTCAATTTTGAAAGCAGTAGTAGTTTTAACGAAATAATGAATTTGGTAAAAAAAAAAAAAAGAAGTTTTAAAACGCATTTTGACTACGGAACTAAAGGACACGTTTTCAAACACCAAGATAGCACTGCATATGTACCTAGTTCTCATGGTTATTAATTGTAGCAGGGAGTAGTCCTTTTCCAAGATTAAGGATGTGAAAGATCGACTGAGAACATCGATGGGACAGGAAAGACTGAACTCTCCAACACTCATGAACATTGAGAGCGACCTTCTGCGCCAGCTGTCCTTTGATGACATTGTGGATGGCTTTGCCAATCGGAAGGCACTTCGAGTCAATATGACAAAGTGAGCTTCTCCTGCAGCAGCAGCATGATCTTGTTTATCTGATGATTTTATGGACATGTTCCACCTGATGTATATTACATTGTTATTTCCAAGATCGTTGTGGTACCTACTTTTGAACATTTTAATGATGCCAAAAATTATTTTTGAATTTTGATGAATAAAGAATAATTTTATTGATTAAAAAATGCTTTTGATTGCATTAAAAAAATCTAATAACAATAGTTTTTCGAACGTAAATTCATACAAGTAAACAACAACAACAAAAACAACAACATATCTTACATGCAATATTACAGGGGTCGAATACTTAGTGCTCCAGGGTCTCTACATACCTAAATACGGCCTTGCTGATGACCCAAAACTTCAATATGAAATAAATTTCATACTTTCTTCCATCTTTCCTTTGCAAATCATACTCTCAACTCTGAAACTGCTTATAAAGCGAGCAGAAAGGAATGAAAACTTCAGCATTTCATGATATACGCTGAAGTCCTTTAGTTGATAAAGACATTTCTTAATAAAGCTGTTAATTCCCTAATGAAAAGCAAACGTCCCTTCTTTTTCATTTGTTTTTTTCCATTCACACAATATATATGATTTAAAGTTGACACCACTAACATTTTATTCATGTACGACTCAACTGTTCCACAAAGAGGAGTTATGGAGTTCAGCAGCAGAAGGAAATCACACACAAGCTCAACTATATAATCTGTAATTACGAGATGAATGTTCAGGTTCAACGAAGTACGTTATGAATCCTCAAAGTGTGTACTGAACTGGTGGAGTAGAGGGGGGTCACACAATTCATGTTAATGTCCTCAATGTTTACCTCCATGCCCAGTCTCCATACCCTATGGTTCTTTATGTGCCTATATGGTGGAGCACAGGAAGCTTTTATTTTATTCATATTTTAGTAGTGCCCTGTCGAGTGGAAGACATTCTGGTCACTTTCCACCTGATAGAAAAACGCCACCATGCACTTTCCCAAACCGGATATGGCAGATACATGGGGATCAGAAAGGCACGGGAAGCCATTCACAGAACCATACGTATTACTGGCTTCCTGTCTGCTCATCCATCCATTGCACTATTTATGCATTAACGTGTGGTATTTGGTGAATTTATCATGTTTGTTGAAACAGCCTTCCATTGCTCAGTGAAACGATGATAAAACTGACTGGTTCACTTTCATCCGTAGAGAACAAAAAGCTTAATTCCAGATATTTTTTCAGCTAAATATGACCGTTTTGCCTTTGGAATGTCACTTTCTACAAGTGACATGTCAAAAACGCAAAACATTTAAAAGCTTCTTGTTGGATGAGAAATGCACAATTATGCATCTCGAATGTACTTGCAACTTGTTCAAGGAAAGAATCTACATTGTATAACTTTGAGGTCAACACAATGTAGTAAAAAGCAAAAAATATGAGAGCTACGGTGGGTAAAAGCCTTGCTAAATTATTGCCCTCACGGGTGTCGATTTGATTGCTGTGGCTGCTCAGAAACCTGACCACGTGAGGAGATGGGCACGGCCATGTCTATTTGCTCACAGAAACTCCACTATAGTAACAGTCCTTATTAGGTGAATGGATTACTTCTACAAGAGTTGTTACACACCATCTCGATATCACTTCTAAATTCTGCTGACACTCAGGCCAAAATAATGACATGAAATACCAGTCCAGGTATCTTGATATAATACCATCTAAAATGGTCCTTTAGACTTCACTTCATCACGCAGAAGGGAAAGTGCAAGTAATCTTTTCTGAAAGCAGTTGCATGCGACATGGTTGCAAGGAATGCCTGTGCATGAGACTCACCAAGCAATTATTGCTGCAACAGCTTGTCGAGAGATCGGAGATGAAACCTGAAAACAAATCGATGTTTAATCAGAGGTAGGATGAGGGTGGACAACGCCTTTCGCTGCCAGGTTAATTGCTTGAAAGGGTGACTTATTTGGAGGATTCGTGTGACGCACCTTATTATTGCTTTCAATATGATACCCACTGAGGATCAAACACCAGGATAGTATCCTTGCTGCACTCCTCTTGGAAGAGCAGTTGATGTTGTAAGATTTTATCATTCACCTTGCCTTGTCTTTTTCAATTTATTGCCGATTGCCAGATTCCATAAGGTTGATAAACTGAACATATTTGCATTGTGAGCACAACTTTAAGCAAGCATATCATTGGGAATACAGTTGTGAATGGAAAAAAGTGGCAAATCTGAGTATCAAGCAGTGTTTGTAATTATACACGAGAAGAAAGGCTACCAGTTATTAACTGATGTTTTACAAAGCAGGAGATAAGCAGATGGCAATATATTGCATGATTTTGGACAAAACTAAATATTTTCCATTATCAATGATTGATGTCTTTATCTTGATCTATAATACACTATAAGCAATTCCTGAGGCCAAAGCATTTAGCAACAATTCATGGGCCAAAAAAGAAGTGAATACTTGAGAAACTATGTGGTTATCAGAATAATGGAAATATTTGTCAACAAAGCCGTGCTGACTGCCTCAAAGTCCCTTCCAACATCACCTGTCACTTAATGTCAAATTGTATTTGAATGGTGCGCTCTAACTTGTTTCAGGAACTTTGAAAGCAACACCTGTCAACTGGGCTCCCGATCTTGTCACATATCGATCCCCTGAAGATCCAGCGAGATGTCCAGACTAACCAACTTTTGGATCGAATCAACAGGAATCCAAAGATACCTTTCCATCAGGACATTAAAAAGACTCCACCGAGGACAAGATTAAAGTCCCAGAAGTCTATCTGGGTTGGTAATATTATGTTCAGTCTCGAGGGCATACAACAATGACAAGCTGCTTGGAATAACTCGGTGGTTCACAAGTCACAACAAACACCTTGTTTCTGACCCTGCTGTCGAGCCTGTAGGTTTTATCCTGCCAAAAAAAGTGTGGTACAAGTTTAACTGGATATTGATGTCTCATGAAAAGATGTGCACAGAAACCTTTTTAATGGACGATGATTATGAAAACGCACTTGAAACCATGACCCATATTATAGCAGATTGTCCTATCCGTTCCTTCTCTTCAGGCCTGCCTGACATTCACAGACTCACACCTGATGTGTTTATGTGGTGTTCGGACATGAAACTCCTCCTGTGAGTTCCCTTCTGTATCCAACTTGTTCACCCCAAACATCTTCTCCTGCTCAACATTCCTCCCCACACCCATTGTTTGTCCCCTCCCTCTGTTTTGGCCTTTGCTCTGCTGTTGGTGTCCCCCCCTCTCTCTGCTGTTCCTTTTGTCCTGGTGCATTCTGATCCATTCATTGCACCAGTACTCGATCTTCGACGAGCCTCGACTGTGTATACAAAAAAAAACTATGAAAAACGTTGTCAATCTAAAGCCAAACCAAAAAATAATCTCAAATTCAAAATGAAGGCCCTCAGTAACATTTCCAAGACATTAAGAGGAAAGAGGATGCCAAACCACTTGTTATGTGGAAGTTTGATAATTTCCCCCCAAAAAATGGCAAAACATGAAGCAGTTGTGTACAAAATTTGAAAAAAAATGTGGTGAAAACAATTCACCCAAATGAATGTTGAAATCAGATTGCTGAGAAGTTTGATCCTGAATGCCATGGAACATTCTTGCAGGGGTGTGGGTGGAGTGAGGGTGGAGAAAGAAGAATCGAGTCACCAAACGAGGAAATATTATTGGCTGTAATGGTGCTATGTACATACACTATATGTGTGGATAAGGTAGAGGCAGTGCATTTACCTTTGAGGTGACTATAGTTGGAGTGTGATTCTTGATCCGACTATAAAATGTCAGATTGGTGTTTTGGACGAAGGGTGTTGCATCACAAAGTGCACATCGGATGGACATGAAGCTGAGGTTCTGCTAGAATTAACTGGTGGAGGTTATAAAGACCCCATGTTGGCTTTTGATTGAGAGAATTATAGCTGCTGCCCTGCATAAATTCCAAATTCGTGCATGGAAGGCCAGTAAAAACTGAACTGTTCATCTTGGATATGCATTGGCATCAGGTTACATTGCTTGCTATCTCCGAGTGTGGTTTCCATCCGGGGGGAGCAGCCAATACACTATCAGCAAATCCCTGCACCCAGGTATGTTCACGTCACGTGCACACCTGACATGCATTGAATCAATGGCTGATTCCATCATCCATCACAAGGCAGAGTCAAAAACGTTTTCTCTCAAAAGGCTTTTCCTCTGCCCTTCACGCAAAACTTTGGTATCGATTTCAATTTTTTTCAATGTTGTCTTCAGCCATGAGTGCCACATGATATTGCCAGCAGTAGGCGGGTTTCCAAATTCCATGAGCAAAAAAGTTGTGTTTTTAATTATGAGCATTTTTCAGATGGAAAATATTCTTAAATCCTCCTTTATGAAGATTCATTTCCGTTTTAACACATGAATGCACACACAATATATAATCAAAAATAATAAATGTGTGTGTGTGTGTGTGGAGGTTATAAAGGTGTTTCTCGTTCATAACTCCAAAACCATGAAACCTATCAGCCCCAAACTTTGCATGCATATAAAGAGAACTCCAAGGTAATGGAGTTCATGCATGCTTGAAAATAGGTTGTTTGGGTGAATTTAAGCACCCATTTTTAGATAATTAAGGGTCTGATTTAATTTTACTTTATGAAGGCTCATCTTTCGTCAACCCCTGAGTCAGCTCTCTTTCAGCTTGCTGGGGTCTTAATTCGCCATTTTATTTTGCCTAATCAACAATGATTTTATTTAGAACAGGCCGCAATGGTTTATTAGCAATAAAACGCCTATGATTTTTTTTTCAAACTTTCCTCACTCACATCATTGAATGCAGGATCATCATACATATGAATCGCTGGATACATTGCAATGCTTATAAATGCCCGGAGATGCCAGTGTACATGGCTTGATTTCATTTCCACGTGCCTGTTCAAGAACCTCTAGATTCTCTTAATGTGAGCCGAATTTCAAAATTTAAATGGCAGAGGTGACCTCAGCAGCAGTTCCAACTGCAAACGAGTGTTTATTTGTCCAATTCAGACGTTGTTTGATGCTCTGGGTGTCTCCAGATTGTGTTCAATAATGACTGCTTGGCGATCACTAATCACTTGCCAAACCTGCCATTCCTTATCAACCATTTCATTGGAGTGCTTGCTTGAGTGCTTAAGCCACTTGACGAGTGCAACACAACCTTCTCTTTCAACATATGCCATTTAATTCAATCCTGATGTAATGCCAGCAAAAGGGGAACATTCCCCTTCCCCCCAACCACTTTCCCTCAAGTACCCCTACCAAAAGCAAGTCCAGGACAACCCCTTTGCTATAACTCCTCTATCCCCATCCTCCTCACTCCCACCCACCCTACTGGAGTGTACAGTGACGTGTGGTAACCTCTTCTTTGGCCTTCCTCTTCTCCTCATACCTGGCGGCTCCATCCTCAGCATCCTTCTCCCGATATACTCCGCTTCCCTCCTGTGCACATGTCCAAACCATCTCAATCTCACCTCTCTCACTTTGTCTCCAAACCGTCCTACTTGCGCTGTCCCTCTAATATACTCATTCCTTATCCTGTCCATCCGCATCACTCCCAACGAGAATCACAGCATCTTTAACTCTGCCACCTCCAGCTCCACTTCCTGTCTTTTTGTTAGCACCACCGCCTCCAAACCATACAACATAGCTGGTCTCACTACCGTCTTATATACTTTCCCCTTCACTCTTGCAGCTACCCTTCTGCCACAAATCACTCCTGCAACTCTTCTCCACCCACTCCATCCTGCCTGCAATCTCTTTATAACTGCTCTCCCACACTCTCTGTTACTTTGGACAGTTGATCCCAAGTATTTAAACCCATCCACCTTCCCCACATCAACTCCTTGCAACCGCACCATACCACCACCCTCCCTCTCATTTACGCACATGTACTCCGCCTTACTCCTACTGACTATCATTCCCCTTCTCTCCAGTGCGAACCTGCACCTCTCAAGGCTCGCCTCAGCCTGCTCCCTACTCTCCCTACAGATCATGATGTCATCCGCGAACATCATAGTCCATGGAGACTCCAGTCTGATCTCGTCCGTCAACCTGTCCATCAGCATCGCAAACAGGAAAGGGCTCAGAGTCGATCCTTGGTGCAATCTCACTTTTACCTTAAACCGGTCCGTCATTCCTACTGCACCCCTCACCGCTGTCACACTGTCCTCATACATATCCTGCACGATCCTCACATACTTCTCCACCACTCCCGACTTCCTCATACAATGCCACAACTCCTCTCTTGGCACCCTATCATAAGTTTTCTCTAAATCCACAAACACACAATGGAACTCCTTCTGGCCTTCCCTATACTTCTCCATCAACATTCTCAAAGCAAACATCGCATCAGTGGTGATCTTTCCTGGCATAAACCCATATTGCTGCTCACAAATCGTCACCTCTCCTCTCAACCTAGCTTCCACTACTCTTTCCCACAACTTCATAGTGTGGCTTAACAACTTTATCCCTCTGTAATTTCCACAGCTCTGTTCATCACCCTTGTTCTTGAAAATCGGAGCCAGTACATTTAATCTCCACTCCTCCGGCATCCTCTCACTTTCCAAGATTTTATTAAACAATCTGGTTAACAACCCCACTGCCATCTCTCCCAAGCACTTCCATGCCTCCACTGGTATACCATCTGGGCCAACCGCCTTTCCACTTTTCATCCTCTTCATAGCAGTCCTCACTTCATCCTTACTGATCCACCCCACTTCCTGATTCACTATCTCCACCTCTTCCAACCTTCTCTCTCATTTTCTTCATTCATCAGCTCCTCAAAGTACTCCATCCACCTTCTCAACACACTCTCCTCGCTTGTCAGCACATTCCCATTTGCATCCTTTATCACCCTCACCTGCAGCACATCCTTCCAAGTTCGGTCCCTCTGTCTTGCCAATCGGTATAAATCCTTTTCCCCTTCTTTTGTATCCAACTTCTCATACAGCTCGCCATGTGCCTTTTACTTAGCCTTTGCCACCTCTCTCTTTGCCTTTCACCACCACTCCTTGTACTCTTCTTCATCTCTCTGACTATCCCACTTCTTTTTCGCCAACCCCTTCTTCCTTATACTTTCCTGTACTTCCTCATTCCACCACCAAGTCTCCTTATCTTCCTTCCTCTGTCCAGATGTCACACCAAGTACCTTCCTAGCTATCTCCCTCACCACTTCTGCTGTAGTTGCCCAATCATTCCACCCATCTTTACCACCATCGAACACCTGTCTCGCCTCCTCCCTAAATTCCACGCAACAGTCTTCCTCCTTCAGCTTCCACCATCTGGTCCTTGGTTCAACCCTCACTCTCTTCCTCAACCTCACCTCCAAAGTCATCCTACAGACCACCAATCGATGCTGTCGTGCTACACTCTCCCCTGCCACCACCTTACAGTCTCTAATCTCTTTCAAGTTGCATGTCCTGCTTAATATGTAATCCACATAGCTGGTATCAGATGACAGACCGTACACGGGGAATGACAAAAATACGCGTTGTGCAAAATCCAAGTGGTACTATGGAACGCCAAGACTTCCCAAACATTGTCGGCATGTCTGCGAAGTGCCACAGCAATTTCATAGGGATCGTGTGATGGTGAGCCGAGTTTTTAGTGTGCAAGCTTGGTGTTATAATATATATATATATATATATATATATATATATATATATATATATATATATATATATATATATATATATATATATATATATATATATATATATGTATCCGGCGTAAAACCTGTGCCAAATAATTATGCGGATCATAACAGATGATCCGCTGTGGCGACCCCTAATGGGAGCAGCCGAAAGAAGAAGAAGATTATATCGGTAGAATAATCTCTGTACAAAAACCTTACTGGAGTAAACTGCTCAACAGAATAACTTAAAAATTGGATGCCATCACTAAATAACAAATCAAATTCCCAGAAGTTGTACAACTTGTGTGGAAAGAAAAAAATCACTCCCTTGCCGCTCCCTGAAAGTACAGGCATTTTCGCAGAAATATTTGGTCAACCTCACACAAATTGCAACAAAAGCAAACGCAACAGATTTTGATTCCTGGTATGTCCTCAGTGACAGAAAAAAAAGTCCGAAGGGATCCTCCGGGGGGAAAGACATGAAATCATGGAAATCCAATATGGCCGCCACTCGGCTTCGGGGAAAATGAGAAAATTGTAAAGATTGATATTTTAACATGTAAATATATGTTTTTCTGCATTCTAATTGTTTCTAGTTATGGTCAGTGTATTGATATACAAGAATAATTTGTCAACAGCAAGGCATTGAGGGCTGCATCAACAATGAGGTGTGCGCGAATTGCATGGGCAATGGCTTTGCCACTAAACGTATAAATCACTGCATTGGGGGCATATATCAACTCCATCAGTTCTTGAAGCCCGGATGACACCATCAGGTGTCCAATACATCCGAGGAAACTCATCTCTGCGAGGAAACTGCCCAAGCGTAGGACAATCCCTTTCAGATCACTTCTCATAGGCTCCGAGTTGATGATCATGAGGGCCTTCCACCAGAGGGGCTGATCAAAGGTGATTATTGGAGTGACACCGTGGCGTCGTGCATGTTCACTGACAAACATCAGGGTCGAGTATGTGCATGTGCTGTCACTCGAGTTCATGTCTATCATGGGCAGAAACATGATAGCCGCCTTGCCAAGGTGGTCACTCTTGTGGATGAATTGCATCATTCCTGACCATGCAGGTCTGGGGGACCCAAACAAGATGGATGTCTTCCACAGAACATCAATATTTTCAGAGCAGTTCTGGGCTTTTCGGTTGACAAGTTTCTGGTACATCACTGCTGTCATCCTGTGACTTTCTTCCTTGTGGTACTGTATCTGCACCCTTCCAACCATTGTGACATCACGAGATGTCACCTTAGCCCTGGGTATTGGCCAGCCTGATTTGGTTCCATGGGTGATGGCAGCAATCATCCCCATGCCATGGAATGTGCCATGGCCATCCAGTGTGTGAATGTTATGGTCCACATTGTCAGCTGCATACTGCACAAACTCTGTTGTCAGGTTAGGGATGTCTGTTCCATGTGACTGAGCAGCATTTCGTTCAAACTGATGCACCTCTTCATATGAACAGCAGAACCCGTGATGATGAAGGGAGTCAATGAGAAATCATGATGCGAAGTGGTGATATAGCTGCACACCCAACCCAACCTGCAGTGGTGCCAGTAACATTCTGGGTCGAGTTGCCTGCACTATGGCTTGCCCAATTGAAGCCACTTTAACACCATCTTTCTTTCCCACAAACAGTCCTTCACGCAGTACCGACATTTTGCCTGTACTATAATGGAGCGTGTGTTTCTGGTGGATTGTGGTAGATCGTGACAGCAGATTTAAGGCCATCACCAATGACGATGACTGCGACACAAAAATCGAAATATCGTGCTCCATAGCGACCATGGTCCCCTAGCCATCTGGACAGGTTGTGGTGGGCAGTTTATTTTGGTTAACCCTCTACTTTTTGTGTATTATTACATAGACATATGAAAATCAAAACCCAATCATATCTCTCACCTGTGATTGGAGGGAAAAGCCAATCAGCTCTTCCATAATCACTTATTCCAGGTAGATGTATGGAGAATAATCATGAGGTGATATTATGAAGAAAATTCAAGCTGGAAAAACAAAGGCAGCAAGAACGAACTCAGTTCGAAAAGAAATATACCCATATTTGTTATTATGAGAGGGGTTGAGGGGTACGTGCCTGAATAGAATCGGTGGACATAGAGACAAAGATGATTCCAACATTGGAATTCCTTTTCTTTGCAAACCTCAAACACCAAGTCGTGCTTTTCAATCAAAGCCACAAAGCTTGGGAACCTTTGCGAAGGCAATTTACACTGGGGATGCAGCAGACAATGGCCTTATGAGCGGGACTTTGCTCATGACACCCAAGTTATCTTCCCTGAAAGAGCTTGGGCTGAGTTGGTCTGCAGGCTGCGAAGCTTTGACATTTCCCACAGCATCGAACACTTCAATAAGCTTCACCTTTTGTTCAGGAGCCAGGAATGATCTGCAGCTGCTGGGTCTTCCAAATGTGGATGTCTGTGGGTGGGCAAATGACAAGGTGGCTTATAAACATGGTACACATCGGTGATGGTGATCGAAGCTGACAATGGCGGATCATTGGAGAAGAAACGAAACATTCGTTCTCAAGTAAACAGCTGATGTGTTGTGTGTTGTGCTTCTCCTGAGAGCAATACATCAGTTTTAACTTGTCACGTCATTGCAGTTTGTTAATGATAGGTTTAACTTGAGGACATGCATTGCAATGAGTCTAATACATCATAAAATACCACAATTATTCCATCACTGCCCACCCCCCCCCTCCTCCCCTCTTGCTTGTGGGGTCAGCCGAGAAACGTTTTTGCCCTAAGTCGTTGACTAAATGGCTGCTCAGACATGGTGTTCAGCAAAAGGCATTAGGATTTATAAATTGTTCAAAGTGCCAGAGATACTCTAACCCACCTACTCTTTGCGAATTAAAACCCAGTGGGATCTACATCGACCACAAACACCCAGTGCTGGCAGATGGTTCCTCGAATTGAACGTTCTTCAATGAACAGTGTGCTCATGGAAGCCTCACTGCATGTGAAACACGAGGGTGGCGATTTATAACTGGGTCGAGATTAAAATCTACCCAGGACAGCTAATAAGCGAGCGTACATACCACGAAGCTCTGCTGTAATGATGATGCTCACCTTATGTCATGAACATGATGATGATGATAAGGATAAAAACAGCAACCAAGAGAAAAACAAAAGCCATGACAAATCAAGTTTGGACTGAAAATATCTGGAGTTGCAAATATCCCAAAAATTGCCTCCAACTTAAAACACCAAAAATAACGAATGTCAATGAAATCAATAAATTTTAAGTAACACAAAGCCAACAGCATGCTTTATCTGAAATTATCAGAATAATAGTAAAGAAATAGTACGTTTTATTTCCCGTGAGAATATGCAGGAAATTCGTGCTGAGTGCGAGTTTGTGCGAGACTTTGACACATATCATCCCCAAGAAGTACCTGCAGGGTAATCATTCCGCCTGGGAAACCTGTAAACACAGCATCCATGGGAATTGGCACCACTATGCCACTGGAAAGCCTTTTTTATCGGACAAGGTCACACAAGGACTTTACATTTCTTCTTTCTCTTCTTTCTCACTTAAAAATTAGAAGGATGCATGTGCCATTTTGATGGAGGGTAACTCACGGTATCCATTGCATTCTGGCCTTTTGCCGTTTCTGTATATATTGGTTAGTAGAGCAACATATTCTCTGCATCATTATTTTTCTCAAAAATAATAATAGTAATACAAAAAAAAAATCTATAAACTATTTACGTTTACAGCAGCTTTCACGGCTCTATGAAAGGATTAAAATTTAAGTGGAATCTACTACAATGGGCTCGATAGCGAGGTGTCGATTATATAGTTAGACATCCTACAAATTAAATAATGGACAGCAGTATTTGGCATTTGTCCAAACTTATTTACAGAAGCAAAATCAATCAGATGTATCCTGCATTGGACATGAAATTTTCGGTATGTATATTGAATACAGCCACAAAGGTTTTCTTTTGAGTGTGACGTGAGAGTTACTTTATAAACAAATTTTGCATCATCTACGCTCGAAAGGCAAAATTGCTCTTGCCACAGCCACGTGTGGCATTGCTGCCACATTGCTTAAAAATGGCTGCACTTTTCATTCCTGGTGCAAAGTTTCACTCACAATCAAGGAAGATTCATCATCTAGCTTCAGCCGAAGGGATGTAACTGGGAAAATGATGCAGCAAGCTGATCTCCTGGTCATTGATGAGGTCAGCATGGACAACAAGCAGATCTTGGAGGGCCTTGAAAAAAGCCTCCAAGATGTTTGCAAGAATAACAAGCGATAGATAGAGAGAGATATAGAGAGATAGAGAGATAGAGAGATAGAGAGATAGAGAGATAGAGAGATAGAGAGATAGAGAGATAGAGAGATAGAGAGATAGAGAGATAGAGAGATAGAGAGATAGAGAGATAGAGAGATAGAGATATAGAGATATAGAGAGATAGAGAGATAGAGAGATAGAGAGATAGAGAGCTAGAGAGATAGAGATGTAGAGAGATAGCGAGATAGAGAGATATAGAGCTAGAGATAGAGAGATAGAGAGATAGAGAGATAGAGAGATAGAGAGATAGAGAGATAGAGAGATAGAGAGATAGAGAGATAGAGAGATAGAGAGATAGAGAGATAGAGAGATAGAGAGATAGAGAGATAGAGAGATAGAGAGATAGAGAGATAGAGAGATAGAGAGATAGAGAGATAGAGAGATAGAGAGATAGAGAGATATAGAGATATAGAGATATAGAGATATAGAGATATAGAGATATAGAGATATAGAGATATAGAGATATAGAGATATATAGATATAGATATAGATAGATAGATATATAGAGATATAGAGATATAGACATATAGAGATATACAGATATAGAGATATAGAGATATAGAGATATAGAGATATAGAGATATAGAGATATAGAGATATAGAGATAGAGATAGAGATAGAGATAGAGATAGAGATAGAGATAGAGATAGAGATAGAGATAGAGATAGAGATAGAGATAGAGATAGAGATAGAGATAGAGATATAGAGATAGAGATAGAGATAGAGATAGAGATAGAGATAGAGATAGAGATAGAGATAGAGATAGAGATAGAGATAGATATAGATATAGATATAGATATAGATATAGATATAGAGATAGAGATAGAGATAGAGATAGAGATAGAGATAGAGATAGAGAGAGCGAGCAAGCGCTCCGACGAAAATCCGACGGCGCTCACTTACACTTCCTCACTCATCGGCGGTCTGTCGGCGAATGACAGCTTCTGCAGGCGGGAAAATATTCACGAATACACATTTTTAATCGCCTACAAACGTGCACCAAACCACGCCTCCCGAGCTTCATTTGTTTACGCACGAAAATTAAAGGTTGGATACTTTTTGAACACACCATATATATAAAAAAAAAAAAAAAAAATATATATATATATATATATATATATATATATATATATATATATATATATATATATATATATATATACACAGATCAATGTATACAGTGTACATATATATATATATATATATATATATATATATATATATATATATATATATACACATACATATACACAAGTGTGGGCCCGTAGGTACGTGCCAGTATGTGCAGCTTCGTTCCTTCGCTCTCGTAAACGACGACTGGATTTGGGCATTGTTTCAATTAGATCATACCAACCGTATCATAAATGGCCATAACTTGGGAAACACCTGGGAAGCATACTCAGGTTCCCAGCGTTAATTGTGACGTCATATCAAACGAAGAAGAAGAAGAATTGTGACCCCCCCTCTCTCGCCCCCCTCTCTCTCCCCCCTCTCTCTCCCCCCTCTCCCTCCCCCCTCTCCTCCCCTCTCTCCCTCCTCTCTTGCCCCCTCTCTCCCCCTAGTCTCGCCCCACCTCTCTCGCCCCCACTCTCACCCCCCTCTCCCGTCCCCTTCTCTCCCCCTCTCTTGAATTGTGACGCCCCCTCTCTCTCACCCCCCCATCTCCCTCCCCTCTCTCGCCCCCCTCTCCCCCCCTCCTCTTTCGACCCTCTCTCTGTAAATTTATTCACAAATGTCTACCAAGCACAACAATTAATTCAAACCTTGGGAAAAAACAGCTTTCAAACCCTTGGGAAACAGCTCTTTCCCTTGGGAAAATTCAAACCTTGGGATTAATTAATAATGTGAACAATTAATTCAAACCTTGGGAAAAAAAAAACGGCTTTCAAACCTTGGGAAACAGCTGAAACGGATGAAGAACGATATCAAACCTTGAAAAGGCACATACTCAGGTCCCCAGCATCGATTGTGACGTCATAACAAACGAAGAAGAAGAAGAATTATGACGTCAATCGTGCAAAAAAACCCATTAATTGTGACGTCATTCGTGATGTCATAGCACCGTGTCTTGTCACTGGTTGACAGATAAATGGCTGTAACTTGGGAACCACTTCTCTGATTAATATCAAACCTTGAAAAGGCACATCCGCGGGTCCCCAGCAATATTCCTGGCAAGTTTCAATCAGATTGGACTGGTGGTCGTCGAGAAACAGCGGTCGCATACCCGTTGATCCCTTGACAATCGTGGCTTGTTGATTGAAATGCACATTTTGCACTGGCCTTTTTAAAGCCAATATCAAGACATCACGTGCAGCTCATTAAAATCATACCGTACCCCTTGGCTAATCACTGACAGTCAAACCATTCAAGGTTCAAGTGACCATCCGCGACCATTTTGTCTGACAGTGAGGACACTGTTGTCCACATTTAAGTTCACACATTTACGACACACAGTGTTATTGTTGATATTTGAAGGTTTAAAAGGTGGTAAGTTTCTTTTGCGTTTCAGTATATATATATATATATATATATATATATATATATATATATATATATATATATATATATATATATATATATATATATATATATATATCTTCTTCTTCTTCTTTCGGCTGCTCCCGATAGGGGTCGCCACAGCGGATCATCCGTATGATCCGCATAGTGATTTGGCAAATGTTTTTACGCCGGATGCCCTTCCTGACGCAACCCTGGTCGCCTCTTACGACACAGGGATATGGTATACCTGTTTTAACCAGGGTATACACCGGCCCAGTATACTGGTACTCATTTCGCCGACTTCGGAAGGATGACAGGCTGAGTCAACCCCCTGGTGTATTAATTCAGTGGACCAACGGGGCTTGAACTCAGGACCTTTTGGATCCCAAGCCGCTGCCCTAACCACTGCGCCAAACACCAGGCTATATATATATATATATATATATATATATATATATATATATATATATATATATATATATATATATATATATATATATATATGTATATGTATATATATAATATATATATGATATATATATAATATATATATATATATATGCACATATATATACACATATATATATATATATATACATATATATACACATATATATATGATATATACATATATACACATATATATATATATATATATGTGTGTATATACTGCACATATATATATATATATATATATATATATATAATACATATATATATATATGTAATAATACATATATATTATATATATTATTATTGCATTACATATTATGTATTGTGTAATAATAATATATACACATTATTATATACACATGTATATATATATA
>NC_140964.1:23087230-23099730 GCF_056783735.1 Eptatretus burgeri
GGTAAGATTTTTTATTTTCCTATTTTCAAACTTTGATTGAAGCATACTCATTTAATAATTAAATAACTTAATTAATACATTATTATTTTCTCTCACAGGAAATTGTGTCTGAAATACGAAATGAAAATACTGCTTTTGCTACAACTTGGGGCGAAATTGTTGGCTTGGTTGAAGACCTTATGAGCGACCAAGACCCACAGAACGAGTTCGTCCTTGATGACCCAACCAAAGAGTTATACCTTGGAGACCAACAAAATCCTGAAAAAGAGTTTTACAGCAATAGTACTCATTGTGAGTTATCAAGACAATACCCACTGAATAAGTTATACCTTGATGAGCCAGAATACAAGTTTTACCTTGGAGACTCACAAATTTTGAAAAAATCAGTAAATGAGTTCTGCCTTGATGGTTTAAATAACTACCTTGGAGACTCAGGAAAAGGGTTCTGCCAAGATGGTTCTAAATATGGGTCCTACCTTGGAGACTCACAAATTTTGAAAAAATCAGTAAATGAGTTATCCTTAAGAGACTTTGTAAGTTGGTTTTACTTTGAATACTTGAAATGTGGGTTCTGGATTGATAACTCACAATGTGATACATATCTTGGAAACTCAACGGGAATGTGGTTATACCTTGAAGACTTGGAAAGTTGGGTTTATGTTGGACACTTGAAACTTTTTTGGGGGCTTTTATTTATTTATTTATTTATTTATTATTATTATTATTTTATTTATTTATATTTTGGAGACTTTTGGAGTTGCTATCACTCTTTGGGATCTAAACCTATCGATGTAGTTCTTTGTTGGATGGTGCTTGATGGGAGCAAGATCAAGAAAGTTCTGGGAAGAAAGTGCAGGCTTACTCCCCCTTTCTACATCATCAAACCTGAAAGTCTTAAAAGACAGAATTGGAAGAAGAGAAAAAAAAACGTAAAATATATATATATATATATATATATATAGGTGGAAATCTCATTTTGAAAAAGACTGTGTTGGGTGAGGATTGAGTTGGGGTTGAGATTTTGAATGTGAGGGTTGGGGTTGAGATTTTGAATGTGAGGGTTGGGACACACACACATACACACCAACAAACAAAGTTAAGCCTTGACTATTCAGTTGAGGATTCTGTGTTTGGGGTTCACAGATCTAAGAACGTCCCCCTTGACACACATTATATACTGTTATACACCTCGGACTTGGCCCTCGAGTGTCCACAACGGTGTATAGTAGGAGGGAGTGAAGCGCCAACCTATTGCTCCCATTGCACACACACACACACACACACACAAACAAAAGTTAAGCCTTGACTATTCAGTTGAGGATTCTGTGTTTGGGGTTCACAGATGTAAGAACGTCCACCCCTTAGTTATACACCTCGGACTTGTCCCTCTAGTGTCCACAAAGGTGTATTATATGCTTAGTTTTGTCTTTTGTAATTCCTGTGAATAAAATGAACCTAAAATCTCTTCCCCTTCCAAATCATATATTTTATAAGTCCAAGGAACTGTATCTATTACATCAACAATTTTAAAAAGTTCTTTCGTCCATCGTTCAGTAAAACCCTTTTCAAAATGAGATTTCCACCTATATATTCTTACGATATCACCAACTTTGAACTTAGGTTTTCTGACATTAATCTCTTTTTCATATTTTAATTTTGTAAATGTTTCTGATGGCTTCATATTCGTTGACGTGTGAATCGTGTCATTATACTTATCCACAATATCCTGAATAAAAGATAACCATTGTTGTGAACCGAGTTGTGTGAATTTTTTATATAGTCTCTCTTTTAAGGTACGATTAAAACGTTCAACAACAACTGCCTTCCCTTCATTAAAGGTACTGTATAATGTAATACTGTTATTTTTTAAAAAATTCATAAATGTCTTGTTATAAAACTCTCTACCCTCATCAGTCCACAATTTCTTAGGTTTTCTCTTACTTTTATTAAATATCTGTTGAAAAGCTAACATAAGAGTATTACCTGTTTTGTTTTATAAAGGGACAACCCACGCATATCTACTCCTCAAATCAATAACGGTTAAAGCATACTTGTACCCCTTATCATTATTGAGTTCAATCAAATCAGCAGACCAGATATAATCAACTTCCTTGGAATAAACTTTCCTTCTCTGAAACTTTGTGAATATTGGTTTATGTAATTCATCAGCTAATTGCTCTTCAGTCTTAATGGCATCATTAGAGCCTATAAGTTTTTTGAATTTCCAAGTCCAAGTTTCAATTTAGCACTAATCATCTTCTTCACGATGAACCTATCAACTTTTTCTCTCAAGGTTGGATTTTGTATCAGAGACAAATTATATAACATTTCTCTATCGGCTTCATGCTTTTCTTCCAACGTTGTGGTATTCCCATAATCAATATCGTGTCTCATGCACACTTCATCAACTCTATTGATTGGTTTACTCCAGGATTTAGGATTGTCTGCCTCATCTAATCTTTTATCCAAGTTTGTGCCTGGACCACAGAAAGAATACCCTGGAAGATGTAATTCCCCTGGTATTCCAGTAGTTGTAAATTTACTTCCTGATAAAAACTTTTGTATATCTCCTCCGAGTTTGTGTTTGGAGATAAATTGATTTTTTTGAACCACACACCGAACATATACCTTTTTGTATAACCCTGTTATTTTTACTTTTAATATATGAAATATTTTTAGTATTAGTTTTCTTTTTACATTTGAGACAATAACTCATTTATTTATGAGAAAAATTTCTGCAGAGTGCAAAAACCTTTTTAGTTTCCAACATGCACATTTGAATCTTAATTTTTAAAACATAAAGAATCCTTAGAAATGCCTTCACTCTCTCCTCCATTTATTTAAGAAAAACTTGAATTAAAATACATGTCTTCTCGATGTCGATAGTCTTGTCGAAAGTATTGTAAATAGACTTTTTAATTCTTTGTATTCCTCCCTGGTGAGATAAGTTAATTTCTTTAATACCTCTATTCTTTTTTGAATCTCACTGGTTTCCATATTTTGATATTTATTCATTCTCTCTCTTTCCTCCCTCTCTCTCTTCTCTCTTTCCTCCTTCTCTCTCTCCTCCTCCTCCTTTTCCTCCTCTTCCCTCTCTTCTTCAACTCCTTCCTCATCCCTTACTATACTTGAATCGTTTACACCCCATAGAATATTATACATATATTCATCAGGATTTCTTGTTATTCCTGTATCCAAAATAATTTTTTTACAACAGGATACCAATAAAATTTCTTTTGAATTTCTAAAAGAGCCTTACCTTTTCTTAACCTTATAATTTTTTCATTATTTAACATTCTAATTAAATCTAAAGTTGTTGGTTTATCAACATCAGCATAATGCCAATCTTTTATTGAAAATACCTCATTCTTATGTTGTAGAACATATTTATTAAAATACCGAATACCCTTTTCTTGAAGGTATGCTTGAACACAGAAATGATAATTTTCTTGAAGCCTTCTTGCTGTCATTTATGTATTAGAAATATATGTTAGAATAATATTATGGCACGAAACACCTCCCCATCTTCCCATAGTTAAATCATTTTGTATTTCCTTACTTATTATATATAATCCTGTTTTTTCTGTTTTCATGAGATAAACAAGGGCAAAACCATTATTATATTTACCCTTATTAAATTCTTTTATTTGTTGTTTACTAATCGTGGCTCCACAAAACTCATTCTCGATACCAAGTGGATAATATTCTTCCTTACGAGACTGATTTAATTGTTCCAGGTCTTCGAGGTTAATTTTAAATGACCAATTATACCCTAAATCATTCATATCATACCCCCATTGTTCTATTCTCATACAAACGATACGCCCTTCTTTATAAAAATTTATTTTAATTCGAACTGTGAATTCTGTATGACCTGGAGATAATATCAACACTTCTGTATCTTTAGAATACACAGCCGTTTTATTTAAGTATATATATATTGTGATAAATCGCTTAATCTCACCAAGTCATTTGCGTCAGTCGGGCTTGGATAATTTTTTAATTTATAAGCATTTTTCATGTTAATATTTTTGTTTATATTATATTTATGTCGTTCAGCCTGTGCCTTTGTGTAATAATTTGATAAATCAATATCCAGTTCTTGAGATACACCAAAGATAGAACCATCTTTACCAACATAAGTCAATTATATTAGATTAAAAATAATATCATAAAATTTTTTATTTTTGTTGAGTTGAAATAACACATATAGACATAATTGACCACAACACTTGGAATTTAATTCTTGGACTTGAAATGTTTGATAAACACCATTCTGTAAGAATTTTATGACTTCAACAGGTGGTGGAAGACCAAAACTATCAAAATAATATTTGTCTTGACTATTAAAAATACAAACCCAATGAGAACCGTTCCCATCATTATCTTCTAAGTTCATAATAATATTCTTTGTATGTTTCGACACATTTGTTAATTCATCTCTCATACAAATAACCACATTATGAATTTTTAATTTCTTACAATATTTGGCAAGTTGTAAATTTGATGTTGTATTCTTTCCAAATTCTTTCAACCACTCATCAATGCTCATTTATTTATTAGAAAGATATAATCCATTACCTCTTTTCGTTAATTTTACACCTGCTTGTGCTATAGAAGAAAGCATATCTCCAACTAACAATCTCGCTTTATCAGGCAGACCTTCAAGTTTTTCAGCAAAATCTACAATTACACCACTTCCACTAATTTGTTTCTCCAACTCTTTGTTATGTCTTTCCAATTCTTTTTGAGCCTGGAGTTGAGCCTTCCTTTCGTTGGCAGTTTTGACCGCTGTTGAAATACCACCCGTCAATGCTCCAACCGCACTTAAACCAGCAAATAAAGGAATTAGAAATGGGAGAAATCCTCCACTCGTCTCTCTTATTGAATATTTTTTCAACATTGGTTTTGTCATTTTAATTTTAAGTGAGCCAGTGTCATTCAAGATTTTAACCTGTTCTCTTGTGAGCAAAACATCAATTCTTACTGCTCCTTTTCTCTGAATTGTATTAACGTTAATCGTACAAGGCTTTTGATTTTGAACACAAGATGATAGTTTATGAAGATTGATTTGATTAACATATACCCCAGTTGGTACTTTGCCACTCATTTATTTAACAAAAAATTATGTGAGACTAATCATCACACCATTATCTGTATTAATCTGCAATTCTGTTTCTTCCAAAAGCAAACAATATGTATCAACTTCTTCACTCTCTCCTCTTTCAATGTATAGGGAAGTATCCACTCGATTAGACTTTATAGTTTCTTTTTGAGCGCTCAGGTCAAACGTATAGATTGTATACAAACTTTTAAATGCTGTCATATCCAAAATAGGTTCTTTATTTCCATTACTTTCACACACCTTTTGGTAAGACTTGTATGCTTCAGCAAAATCATTTTTTTCCCAATTAATTTCCAATCTATCTCGTGGATAAAATGTTCCATCTAGAGAAACGCGAAGTTGTTTCACCTTAGCATTATCACTCAATGCATTATTCTTATCAGTCGCAGTATCACCATCTGGCTTTTTAAAAATGATCCACAGATATCGTGGCTTCCTTCCAGAACACCCAAATTCCACGTGTAAGTAGTTTGATTGAGTTTAACGTGTTGACATCTTCTTTTGAGGTATGATACACTGAGTGGTTTTTTTGAGTTAAGTCTTCGATTCAACATCTCTTCTGTTTTAAGATTAGGAGTATATTCACTGATATACCAACTCATCTCCTCAATTACAAATTTATTCTGATCACCAAAAGCATTACCAACACCAAAAAGCAATCTATTTTCATTATCATTCCTTTGTAGTTGAAATCTAATTTTAAGACCATACAGAACTTTATCATAATCACAAAATCCAAATATACCTTTAAGAGGAACTGCCACAGTAAAACTATTTTCTGCTTTTGTATCATCATTATACATTCCTTTCCTTTGAATATATCCAGGGTCTGTGTTTGTTCCCGTTGACATATCAGGAATAAAACCTTCGACAGACCCCTTTCCCATTCTATCACTGAATGTATAGAGTGTAAATTTCATCATTTCAGATACAGCAGAGACATAATCAACCGCTTCAACTTCTTGTGTTCCAATATACAATCGCACACTATCAAACATTTTCCAGAAGAAATCATTTACAAGTGTAGCGTTTGTGTTATTCCCAGCCTTAGTGAATTTAAATTTACACAACAAGAAACTTTCGGAGAGATTCAAATAGGTTTGTTGATTATTTATTTCAAAACTTTTTGTACCATTTGTATTCCAGTCTGTTCCAGTTATTGCATTTACCTTGAAGTAATCTTCTTTTTTAGTGGAGTTTGAGATAATAATAGTATCATCCAAATCATAGATACTATCAATTGCTTCCATACTTGTATTTATTTAGGGAAAAAAGATGTTAAAAATTTTGAAACCCTGATCCAAGTATTTGAATTATTTTCTGTCGTTCTTGGGGGGACAACTGAGTTTTACCTTTCTTAATTTCTTTTATTGCTTGTAATTTATGAGATTCTTTCTGAGCATCTTTTATACTCTTTACAGCACCTGCTACATTTCCCACAGCAGAAGCAGTTGAACCAATTAGGTCTTTATGTTTAAGAATAGTTGAACCAATACCCATGAGAGTATCAATTATCCCATCTCCTCTAAATTGATGTCCAACACCCCTTTGTCTCTTAGGTTTATAGTATCCTCTACCAAGATACATACCTTCACCCTTGTAGTACGCGCGAAGGAACATCCCATCCCCTGTAATTATTTTATATTTTCCCAACTCGTGCTTCCTCACAATAACCATCGTATTTATTTATTGAAAAACTTCACGTAGGTGAATTCTGATGGATATAACTTCTCCATTAAAAGAAATCACACGATTATCTTGGTCGGTTATCCTAAAATTTACTCTGTGTATGGTTTTTCCTGACACAGGTAGATAAACCAAATTTTTAGGCTCCATATTGAATTTATAACCAATTGGGGTTGAGTATGCGCTGAATGAAAATATTGTATTTGTTTTTAATCCATCATTATAAGCACCATCAATCAAATCACAGTGAATTAACACCGAATTTATTCCTGAGGATATTTGAATGACATTATCACTGTAAAACGTCCCATTAGTTTCAATCTTTTTTGAGGAGAAACCTAATAACTCTCTAAATGAATTATCAATTGTGAAATCAACCTTGTAGTTATTTTTAACTTTAATCGTTGATTTTGAAGTATGTTTTTGAATGTTTATAACAATATTTTTTGGTTCATCACCCTGTTCTTTCATAAGACGAGCAATTTCGGAAGATATTTGAGAAATCTCGTATGCTCCGGTGAGACTGTTATCGTTTTGTATCCACTTCCCGGATTATAACTAAACTTGTCATTTTTCTCGGTTATATTAAATAAGGTATTATAAGTCTCCATGGACAATAAAGATGCCTCATATTCTTTTGTTGTGTCAAGTTGTAGTGGGTATGGGAATGAAGATGTGTGGTCGCTTGTTGTGAAATTAAAACTCAGGATTGTGCTTCTCATCTTATTTAATATGAGTTAAAATGTCTTTATATTGAGATTTATTAATTATTTTCATGTTCATCAACTGGTCTAAAATGGCTGATGCTTCATTAAAACAATTGTTATTTCCAGCCTTCTTACTGCCGAACAACAATAACAGTCTATTAACTAATTGCGATGGGTCATTTGGAAGAAAACTAATACCTGAACCAAGGATACTTAAAGCCTGAATAATGTGTTTCTCCTTCTCATTCTTCCTACTTTTACCAGAAAGAATAACCTTATAATTTAGAGTGTTCAGCAAATCAATATATACTCTATCATCATTATTTTCCATATCCAATGGTTTATCAATATACTTTGATTCATCCCTCACAGTTGAACCTTGTCTTCCATCTTTTGTGAGAAGAAACATTAATCTCGGAGTTAGTTTAACAGGGGGTTGAGCAGAACTTAAGAACCTTAATTCATCATTAAATATCAATACCTTTTCTTGAACAAGATGAAATATTGCTGGTTGTTCTGTTGGAATGAGTCCTGCTTTGGTTTTTGAATCCGCTGAATATTCATTGTTTTGAACAGCATTCACAATATAATCAGGGGGTTGATTAATCTCTTCCAGTTGTTGAAATAAACCTTCATCATCATATTCTAATTCTCCTAAATGCTCTAATTCTTCCTCCGTCATTTGACTGAAATCTTTTAACATTTGAAGCTTTCTAGGAGTATATTCTACTGTGGGAACTGTGGAAACATCTTTCATTTTTTCTTGGGAAGTTTTTAAAAGTGGTTTAAAAAATTTCTCTTGTTTTTTTTTCAAATGCTTCTTCGCCCGTTAGTTTCTGTCTGCGTTTCTTCTTTATGTCTTCCTGTTGTTTTACAACTTTTGAAACCAACTCTTGATGTTCCTTAAATCTTCTTGCTCTTTCTTTTGTATCCATTTATTTATTGTAAAATATCATTTAATGAATTGTAAAGATCAACAGGGAAATTTTCCTTTTCTTCATCATTCAAGTAGATGTGTTCAAATAAATCCTTTTCTTTAAATATTTCATCAAATTCTTTATTAACATTAATGCGAGTTGTAATTTCTTCTTCACTAATCCTTGCATCTCTGCTTTTCATACGTTTGTGTTGAGTTTCTTCATCAACATCAAAACCGAATGATAAAATCTTCACTCCGCTCAGATATTTAATAATTTGTCTCGTTCCTTCTGGATTAGTTTCTAATATCCCAACACCACCAGATTTTAGTTTCTTTAACTCACTCTTACAATGTGAATATTTTGTTGTACCAAGAGAAACCTCCTCAAATATTTGTCCTTCATTCCTCAATCGCATATGTTCCTCCACTGAAATATAGTGATAATCTTCACCTTTTACTTCTCCAGGTCTTATTGCTCTAGTTGTTGTTGATACAATGCGTATCACGGGGTGTTTTTAAGTAAATTTACAATATTCTCATTTGTACTACACAAGAACCTTGATTTATGAAAGTTTTTTCCAGAAGCAGATTTACCCACAAGATTTATAATAATAGTTGTCATTTATATATGTAATTGTTTATAAAACAAAAAATATATCCCTTAATATCTCATCTTGTTTCACAACAATATATTTATATTTTTCAGTCGTGTGCTTCATATAATCCTCAAATTTCTTTTTACTACATAATGTAGAACAATTATCTCTCCAAAAATTATTGATATCTATTGAATTTAACTTGAATAAAATAAAAGTATTAGCATTGTTTCTGATGGAACGACGAGGAAGTTGGAAAGTACGATTGACTAAGATAAATACAATTACAAGAAGAATGTCTCCCTCTTGTGTAGTAGCTGTCCATTACCGTTTGGTTTCTCTCATTAACACAATCATCAAAGATAACGAGGTTCTTTGATTTATCCAAATCTTGGGGAGACGGTATATCATCCGTATTATCACTAAGAATACAAGTTATAAGATTTGATTTCTTTTTACATCTCTGTGTATCACAAAATAGTTGAATTATATCTTCAATGTTATAATCATTTAGGTTTTTTGACGTTTAAATAAACCTATTATATCTTCTTTTTGAAGACCAGCATTAAAACCTTGTGAGAGTAGTTGATACTCTGGTTGAAAACTCGACTTTGTGAAAATTATTAAATTATCATAATCTAAAAAGTTGGGAGTGAGGAGCATTTTTAAAAGTAAGCAGGTTTTTCCACATCCACTTGAACCAACTATGAGACATCTTAATGAATTTGGGAGATTTTTATGGTTGTTAAATTTTATCTTATTTTCCCAAATAGGTAAAAAATCATTCATTTATATATTTGAAAAACAGGTTATTTAATTTATTATTGGCTTTTTTAGAAACTCTATATTTTATCCTAAGTTCAGGTTTAATTTCAAGATAATCCATTATTTTATTTATACAATATCTTGTGTTGATATTTCCCTGAAAATTACATCCATGAATAATATACAACAACAATCCTTTGAACATTTCTCTTATACGTTCAGTTTCTTCCCTTGTAAGGAAAGGTGTGTTATCATCCTCATACTTTACATTCATTTCTCTAATCAATCTTGTAAAGTAATTCATTTTTGGTGTAAATCTAAAAGAATTATTTTCCTTTTTATATTTTTTATTATCATTAATTAGAAGATAATCACAGAATATACATTGTTTATAGGCTTTTGACTCTGTGTTTAATCCCTGTCTTTCACACGCAGGACAATTCTCAAATTTGTCATATGGAGAATCAGGAAAGTCTAGCATATTTATAAAGTAAAACTTTACTTAAACTGAAATTCATCTATACTTTTAGTTGTATATTACCATCGATATCGATATACTTTTTCACGTTATCAGATTCAACGACAACATTTTTTATATTAAAGGTAATTTTAAAATTATCGTTAACTACTATTGAACGAAATGTCATTTCACCTGATATATTAACATCCTTTATTTCATCAAGATTTACATCTTTAGGGTTGTTGAAAAAAATACAAATTTCTCCTTGCATATTACAGATGGTCTTATCTTTTCTTTCTAAAGCTTCATCCATAAGGTTTTTGTTCTTTGATACTTTTTCTTGTTTCATTGCTTTTTCTAGTTTTGAATATATTACTAGAAGGAGAGGAGAAACTTTTGTTAGAGATACTTTAATTGATGTTCTACCAGGTATACTAAAAGCCCTTCCACTGAAGGAAATTGAAGAACTCATATTATTTACCATAATAGTTTTTATCCAATAGTTGTTATATTTATCTTTGTTCAATTTTACATCCTTGACATATTTCTCAGTATCTTTAACAGATGAAGAGATTGATTGAAACTTGTCTTTTGTGTCTTGAAACATTGTATTTATTAAGTGAAAAAGTTGGAGGATAAAATGTTTTTAAGCACAGATTCACCTATAAATTAAACGAAATTTTCATCAAGAAAATTTTAGTTTAAGCAAAGTTTTATTCTATAAATATGGTGAATACAACGTACTGCGATGTTTGTAATCACGAATATAAACATTATAGAAAACACCTCCGAACCAACAAACACACATTTAATCTATTTCATCAAATATCTCCTCTTGAGTTGGAAAGAAAACATTGTGATATCTGTTCAAAGGATGTTTTGAAGAGTAGTTATAATCAACATCTTCAATCACAAAAACACAAGAAAAATGAGTTTAAAGTAAAGGGAGACTATTATATTAAAAACACTGATGAGGCATTTAAAGGGCATATAAAAATAAGGATTTTTCAATTTGGAGAACCCAGTCCATCATCAATAGCTGAATCAATTGAAATAGTGAAACCCGATGTTGAAAAATTTATTAAAAAGACATTAAAAGAAATAAAAACTTTAAAGTTTTATATGGGAGTGAAAATGAATATGAAAAGACAAGATGAAGAACAAACTCCTTATATGAGAACAGATCTTCATTTTATAACATCATTTCAAGATTTTTTGAATAGTGGGGTTTATGAAGAACTATCAAGACAAGAGGAGGATGTTGATAATACAGTGGTAGGAAGTGGATTCAATATTAAAAAAATCATCATTTTAGATATACACATTCTAAAATCAAAGCCTCTTAAAGCTTCTTCTTATATTGAATTACCAAAAGAAATAAAACTAAAGAAGGCAGTTGTTAATATTAAGAACAATGATAATAAATGTTTTCTCTGGTCTGTTCTTGCTCACTTACATCCACCAAAATGTAATTCAGAAAGAGTAAAACAATATATGAAATATGAGAATACCTTGGACATTAAAGATTTTAAATTCCCAATGCCATTAACAGATATTCCTAAATTTGAGAAAAAGAATAATCTTTCTATTAATGTATATGGATTAACGGATACAAACAAAGTTCAAATATTAAAAATTTCAAACAACTATAAAAATGAAGAAACACACATTGACCTTTTATATTTTAGTGTTGGAAAGAATTCACATTACACATACATCAATAATTTATCAAGATTAATCTCTTCTCAGGTATTCAGAACAGCAAACAAAATATATCCTTGTAAGCGATGTCTTAATTCATTTCATACAAAAGAACGATTAGAACAACATTCAAAATATTGTAGTAATCATAAATCAGCTGTAATTACAATGCCTAAACCTGGTGAAAAGATTTATTTTGAAGATTATAATAAATCTATCATGCACCCATTTGTGATATACGCTGATTTTGAATGTATCCTTAAAAAGATAAATACTGCTTCTCCTAATCCAAAAGAACCATATACAAATAAATATCAAAAACATATTCCTTGTGGTTTTTGTTATTATATCAAATCATCTGTTGGAGAAAAGTATAACAAACTTGAACATTATCGTGGAAAAAATGCTTCACAAGAGTTTGTAAAACGATTAGAAAAGGATTGTATAAGACTCACTAAATTAATGAAAGAAACAAATGAACCGATGAAATTAACCAAAGAAGAAAAATTAGAATTTAGAATGAACAATATCTGTCATATTT
>NC_140964.1:23107230-23142230 GCF_056783735.1 Eptatretus burgeri
GCAGCTACAACACAGGCCTGCAGTGGCGGCCCATGCACCGTGTTTGCGTCCATCCATCCATCCATTCATCCATGCATCCATCCATCCGTTGTGTTCATTGCGTGTGCCACTTGAGCTGGCACGGAGACTGTGTTGCGCAGCTCATGCGCCGTTGCGTTCATTGCGTGTGCCACTTGAGCTGGCACGGTGACTGCGTTTGCACAGCTCACGCGCAGTTATGTTCACTGTGTCCATGCTAAAAGGGGGAGGGTCCTGGACTGCGTTTGAGCAGCCAGCCACGTTCCCTGTCACCTGCATTACTTGAGCCAGAGACTGCGTGCGAGCAGCCTGGCTCCCTGCTGACTTTTGTTTTTAAAACTTTTGTTTGGTGCGGGTAAGACCCTTCGGTCTCGTGGGCCTTTTCAGTCATCCACGGCCCACGACCATAAAGGTCTACGAACCCCTTCTACCCCCTTGCCTGTGAGGGAGGTCTTTGTTTTTGTATGCATGCTGTGGCGCCGTGTCCTGCCAAGTGGAAACTGTGTAAGTGCTTGTAAATCATAATTATAGTCGGTCGTATTGCTTTTGCATTGTATTTGTTGCTTGTATATTGCATGATTTCTTTCTTGTGTTGTGTGTGCAATATGTGCTTTGTAATAAATGTGCTTGTGTGAAATGTATTCCGTTCGTCGTCTCTTTCCCCATTGAAAGTGCCATCTTGCATCACGTAAGGGATTGATAGTGGGTTTAGACACCCAGTTAATAATTATCTGAACCGTCGAGGTCGGCGATAACTCCGCTCGGTTATCGCTGCAGCACGGAACGAGCAGCATAAGCGGTTCGTGTCTGGAGTCGACCTGCGGCGTGGTACAACTGCTCGGTACGCTACCCGTGCGGGTACTAAGGTATATCGACATTCGGCGATTCACCCTATTTCGCGCAGGTAGAATGCGGACTGGGTTGTGGTGAGGTTAAATCCCCACCCTTGGCTAACTCCTTGGCGGTAGTTCCAAGAGAGTCACGACTGAATTGTCCGTTCCGGTGGGCGACGCGTCGCGATTTGAGTTACGTGGCCGATCGCACGCCGAGCGGGTGAGATTCGTAACAATATATATATATATATATATATATATATATATATATATATATATATATATATATATATATATATATATATATACATATATGTAGGCTGTCTTTGGGTTTCTCACTCTCTTGCCGCAGGCAGGTCGGTGGTCTTTCTGTCTTTAATAGTCTGCTATATGTCACCCCCCCCCCCACCACCATATATCTGCAGGGTGCTCAGAAAAATCCCCTTCTACCAAAATCAAGAATCACAGCTCACCTCCACTCTTTCATTCCTCTTTTTTCTTCCTTTCAAACAAACTCCCACACCCTCTTCAAACCCACTCTTCTCTCCAGGTCTTCAAAACAGCTGTTCACCACCATCTCTTGTCTTCCCTCATCCAAAACCATGACCTTTTCTACCCCCGCGAATCCACCCCAAACCCACCTCCGTAAAATTCCCTGCTTTCCTTCCTGAAAGTTCCTGTCGTGTAAGAACCTGAAAGTCCCTGTTGTCTCCACCTTGTTTACCTTGTGTGCACCACTCCATCCCTCTGCCTTCCACAGATCAACTCATGTCTGTTCCACACTGTTTTTTCCTTCCCTCTCCCACCCCTCTTATCTCTTGCTCCCCTTGTTGTACGTTGTGTGTGTCAGTTCTCATATGGGTTTCAACAGTGTATACCAAAAAACCGGTCGGCCAGCTCGTGATCGCCAATTCCCTGAAAAAATTCAAAATCCTGCCGCTTTGAGTTAACTATCCTGCAATGGAGCAATCCATCCAGGACTGGTTCGAGCTTTGAAATATTTATTGACTTGCCATGAATATCCCGGAGCTCTGACAAGAGCATCGGCCTCCATTTTAATGTTTAACATCATCTGTCCCGTTTTCTTGTGAAGCCACCAATGTTAATGGGAAATACCAAAATTGCAAAATATTTACGTTTATTTATCTGACTATCACAATATACAACGGCCATTGCAAAATATCTGGACACCAAATGTAAGAATGAATAAAAATAAGACAGCGCTCCTGATCGGAACTTTCAAAACAAATGTGCAACGAGGCATATGTTTCTTCATTTAATGTTCATCCATTAATTCACCTCCTTTGTGTAAAAGAAACATTTCCTCATCATGGATTTGTTATTCTAAAGCAATAGGGTTATTTAGACGAGCTCAACGCAAAGTGCTACAATAATTCCGGATTATGTCTGATCGAGAAAATTCTGGCCGTGGCTGAAGGCACCATAAGCAGCTTAAGGTTGTGTTGTTGGCTTTAGGACATCTTTAAACGTTCAAGGCACATGAAACAAAACACAGATGAATGAGGATTCTGAAAATGATAACTTCCCAGACACATTCTCTGTAATGGCTGATGATGTTTTTCGTTCATTTTTACCCCACTCCACACCCAGTGTTTTTTGTCAAACTGTTTCCAATATCCAGTCCCGACTGTGTCCAGCCAAATTGACTGATATACTCTGTTACAGAGCGTTGGCGCTGATGAAACAGTTTATTGGTGATGGCCATGCTCGGCAGTTTCCCATCCCTCTCCCAGCAGAAGTTTGGTCAGGAATTTGGCATTTGGCCATTGTGCTGGCAATAGCTCACCTCTTCTTTGCAAATGACACGATGGGATCTTTAACATCCACTAACTACTGTCGTTGGCAGACGGGACACCAGTTTAACGTCTATCAGAGGGACGGCACACATATTGATGCATCACCCTGCTTATGAAACACCTGGGTGAAAGTTTTTGGCTGGGTCAGGACTCGAACGCAAGCTGGAGTATTTAGAGGTAAGTGTGCATACCACTAGGCCATACTGTCAGCCCGGAGAGTCAAAATGATTAATAAATGTCGAAAGTTAGCTATATAGTGAGAATAGTCCTGATATATACAGTTCACATTCACCTGAACACATGCTGGATGCTTAATGGATAAAGTGGCTGGGTTAAGATCTTAAAGGTCTGAGTTCAAGTCCCCCCCCCCCCCCTTCATGCCATAAACAACACCAGGAAGGTTGATTCAACCTGTTATCCTCCTGAGGTTGGCAAAATGAAGATCAGTTCTGGGAAAAATAATCCATTTGAGTATTCAGCATCAGAATAGCAATCTGTCCAGGATTAGTTCCCCACAGCCAGTGAAAATGCCTTTTGTGCCTGATGGCATGAAAGGAGGTTATTATTTTTTATTACAGCTAACGGGAACATGTGGAAATTCCACACAATGTAAAATGTGATTTTAAGTCCTCAACCCCCTACCCCCCCCCCCAAATCACCCAACCCCAAGTCCTCAACTCCCCTACGAACTCCAAATCTTCAACCCCCACTCCCCACTGGAAATCTTCAACCCCCCTTTCCCAACTCTCTCTCTCCCCCTCCTCCCTTCTATTTCCAAGTCCGTAACTCCCCCCTCCAAAAATCCAAGTCCTCAACCACCTGTCCCAGCCCCAAGTCCTAAACCCTCTCCAACCAAAGCCTTAACTGCCCTCTCTTAACCCTCTATCTCCTCTCTGCCTCACCTCCACCCCAACTCTCTCTTCTCCCCTCCCTTTCTTCTTCAAGTCCTCAACTTCACCCTCCAACCTCAAGTCTGCAACCGCCCAGCCCCACAAGTCTTCAACCCCCTCTCTCCCAACTATCTGTCTTCCCTTCCAAATTTCTTCTTCAAGTCGTCAACCCCGCCAGCCCCAAGTCCAGATGCCCAATCAACAACGCTATGTCCTGCCTCCCCCTTTCTTCTTCAAAACCTCAACCCCCATCCCAACCCAAAGTCCTCAATTCCCCTCCCCCACCCAGCGCATCAACCTCCCTCTCCCAATATTCTGCCCCCCACCCTCAACTCTCTGCCCCTCAACCCCAACCCTGACCCCATCCAACCCACAACTCTCTGCCACATCCCACCCCATCTCTTTGTCCTCCCATACCCTTTTCTTCCTGTTCTTAACAACATTACACAAGAATACACAAGGAACTTGGGCACAGGAGTTCATTTGACCCATCACTTCATTTCATTCACATTTATTGTCCATGTGAAACATGGAAAATTTTAATGCACTGACAATTAAATTGAAAAAGGCTGCATCACATCCTCACAAATTTCTTACTGATGTTAACATTCCTGTTCTGTTTATATATTTACTTTTAACATTGTTTTTAATAATCATCTAATTCGCAATCTCATGAAACGACGGAACCTCGCGATTCTTCAGTAAAAATAGCGGTTCAGTAAGCTGACATATAAACAAAAAACATATCAGGTCATTCATAAACGAAAAAATATTATGCAACTGGAACTGTTGGGACAAAGTTGGAATGACAATGACAAAAGTTGAAAAAACCTGAATAATGAAATGGGTTTTATGATCCCTGGGGTCAAGTGATTTGAGAGAAAATCGTCAGACAGACACAACCAGAGAGTTTCTAGAACACCTTAACACATGGAGTTTTGAGAAATAGGACATGGGATGGAGGTTCTTTTAAACTCTTGCTTTGCATTTCTGAGCACGATCTGTGTTTCCTTCGAGCCGCCTTTTTGTTTTAATACAGAGCCAAGGCTCGTGGAGAAACGAGTACACTGAACAAATCAAGATGTAACAGAGCAAAAGGAACACTGGAGAGAGTTTGAATGGGTGCTGGTGGGGGGGGGGGGGGTTGAAGAGACCAACAGCAGAGCTGAAGGACAAGATAGAGGGAGACTTGCGCAAACAATGGGTGTGGGGAGCAATGGGGGGCAAGAAACGAAGCATGGGGTGGATAAGGTGGATAAAGAAGGAAACTCAGGAAGGAAAAACTGGAAAATTGCAAGGAAGAGGGTTTGGAGTGGAGTTAATGAGGTGAGAAAATATCATAGTTTTGGATTGGGTCAGGTCAGGTATGGGAGCATGCACCAGAGCAGCACATCGCTGCATCCACTTTCTGCTGGTACTCCAGGGGCCTCCCTCTGGCCATCCTCCAGGCAGAGGCTTGGTCCATCCCCATCTCCTTGAGATGCTGATCAACCTGCTGCAACCACGAGGCATGTGGTTGGCCCGTTGGCCTCCACCACTCACGAGGCTCCCTCGCTGAGAGAATCTGGTGAGCAGGATCAGCCTCAGGAAAACGAGCCACATGTCCACACAGCCGCAGCTGACGCTCAGACTATGCAGGTAACAAATCTCATTGGAGTCTCTCTCAGAAAGCGCTCGTTGGACACAACGTCAGACCAGCGATAGCCAAGGATTCTTCAAAGAGACCTGGTGCCAATGGAATTAAGTCACCGTCTCAGATCCCTGGTCAGAGTCCAAGTCTCACATCCGTAGAGCAAGACTGGAAGCACCAAGGACTTGAAGACTTGGACTTTTGTCCTGCAAAGGGACCGGCAGCACCACAACCCATGATCCAGTGAATCCATGATTCCCCAGGCCCGACCCAGACATTTTTTGACCTCTGGCGCACAGCCAGCAGGGACATGAATATCACTGCCAAGGCAAGTGAATCCCTCCATGACCACAATATCCCAACCACAAACAGGTACGGACAAGATAGCAGTACTCTGAACTGCAAGAGAGCAGATGTCATTAAAAGCCTGGATCTTAGTTTTGACCCAGGAAACCTATAATCCCAGCAGCTCTGACAACTCATTCAGCACCTCGAGGGTTCCCAAAAGGATATCGAGATTCTCCACAAGATGACTGAATCGTCTGAGAAATCAAGGTCAGAGATATTTACATTCCCAACTGGTGCACCACAGCTTGATCTCTCTGACATCATCCCCAGAATCCATTCCATACAAGTTCTGAAAAGTGTGGGGGCCAGAACACACCCCTGATGAACTCCAGTAACAACTGGAAATAAGTCAGAGATGGTACCACCACATTTCACAGCACTCTCAGTACCAGAGTAGAGTTCAGACATGAGATCGATTAGTTTTGGTGGCACCCCACGAAGACCAAGAATTCTCCAGCGGGCATCCCGATTCACTGAGTCAAATGTTTTACAGAGAACAACATAGGCTGCAAGCAGCCCCTGCCGAGACTCTCATCTGCATTCGGTAAGCACCCGAAGAGCAAGGATGCAGTCAATCATTGACCTCTTTGGTGTAAAGCCTGACTTCTCTGGATACTGGTGCTCAAGCAGATGGTGGCGAAACCTATCAATAATTATCTGAGCAAAGACCTTGCCCAGCACTAAGAGCAGTGTCACCCTTTGGTAGTTGTTGCAGTCTTGGCGATGACCCTTCCCTTTCCAGAGAAGGACAACAAGGCCCCTCTTTCAGTCAGTTGGGTTGATGCCTGTGTTTCAGGTAGAGCACAGATCTGCATGCAATGACACAAATGTAGCATTTCCACCAACCTTGAGAAATTTAGCATGGATCCCACAGATCCCAGGACTTTTACCCCATTTCAACCGGTTCACCGCAGCCTGTATTTCCACAAATTACGGTGGATCACAGGTGATTGGAGGGTCAGTAACAGTAATTGCAACACCCCTGACGTCCAACTCGAGAGCTGTTGGACAACCTGGTACAACCACTCAAAGTAACCGGCCCAGTGGGCTTTCACTTCAGATTCCTCTGTTAAGAGCCTCCCACCCTCTGCTCTAAATGCAGTGCACTGAGGGATGGACTTGGATGTACGCAATGCATGAATTCCCCTGTAAGCAGGACAAGAATCACTTGACCACAGGTGATGCTCTTCACCCTCAAAAATTCCTTGCACATAAGCCTCATTGTCCACCCTCAGCGCACGTACAGTTTTATGCCTCAGCTCCCTGAACAGATCAGCTCTGCCATTCAGCCTGGACCTGCGACTCTGGTCAATGGTATCCAGTGTCCCTGGAGAGACAAAATTATTCTTCGCCCTATGGTGAGTTCCAAGACATCTACTGGCAACATCAAGGACGGTGGTGTTGAAGGCACTCCGCAACTCTTCAGGATATCGCAAAGAACCCAGACCCCCCCAAATCTCCACTCAGCTTGTTCGCAAACTCCTCAGCAACCCTCTCATCCTTGAGCTTGCCAACATCCAGCCTTGGCTTTTATGGGACCATTCTCTTGGATTTAAGGTGCAACTTCAGAGTTGCTACAGCAAGCCGGTGGTCAGTATTGAAGAACAGCTCTCCGGTAGACCCTGCAGTTTTGGATCATCCTCCAGCAACCATCAAGGAGCACATGGTCAATCTCCTTTACCACAATGCCAGAGTTGGAATACCAACTCCTGCGATGAGCTTGTGGGCGCTGAAACCATGAACCGGCCACCCGAAGTCCATGACTTCTTGCAAAGTCAAGGAACTTAATGCTATTCAGGTTCACAGTTCCAGACCCATGGGGACCAACACACGTCTCATAACCATCTCTATCCGTTCCAGTCGATGCAGTGAAATCCCCCAAGACGAGAAGTGTATCTCGCTTGGGGCACTGATCAACCACAGACTCGAGCATGGTAGAGAATGCATCCTTCACGGTGAGATCACTCGCCTCAGTCGGAGCGTAAACAGAGACCAGGGAAATGACACCGAAGGAGTGATGAATACTGAGTCTCATAATACACTCATTGACCGGTGTTACCTCAATTATCATAGCAGTCAGCTTATTAGACACAGCCACAGCAACTCCTTGGGCATGGTAACCATCAGAGTGACCAGACGAATTGTAGATGTAACCAACCACCATGATCTCACCACAATCCGGTCTCCGAACCTCAGAGAGTGCTGCAATACTGATCTCCAAATGCTTGAGCTCAGAGGATAACAGACAGGTGATCATCCTCTCTTCGGGATAGGACATTCCTGGGAACCACCCGAAGGGACCACCTCAGGATAACCCAAAGAGACTGTCATTTGGTGGACGACACCTCAGCACCACTCCGACACACTCTCCCGCAATCTGACCCGGAAATGTTACCCTGTGGTTTCCCTCCTATCATCAAAGATTGGGGGTCCCAAAGGCTTTGCCCCAATCCCGTCATCCGGTCAGCTGTCCTGCGAATGGAAGTTGCACAGAAGGTACTCCCACGGAGTGGGTTTTCAGATTTTTTTTATGCTTTGAGAATGTTTTGCAGAATGATGGGTTTTACGGTGGCCGGAGTGCAAATCCTGCGACCAACCTCCTAATAAAAAGCAACCCAAATGCAGGAGGACGTCCGCAGACACAGTTGGGTACTAGATATGGATGGCCATTGGCTCACAAGGAGCTCCTCCACCCTTTGGCAGGTTTTGTTTTTAATCCTGCTGGGTGTCCATATCCAAACACCCTCCTTACCAAAAAACCTGGTGGGGAAGAAGGTTTAGTCGCCGCCAACCCGATCATGGAACAGGTTAGTACAGGTTTACATGATACCTTTAGCAAGTCACAGATCTGATCTGGCCTGACCTGACAATGGCTTGTAAGTGGCCTCAATTATGTGGTGTAAACAAGCCTAATTAAGCCAAACATATAGAGGTGATATGACACCAATTCAGTTGGGACCCTTGGTAGAAATCCCTGGTATTCTTTGTGAGAGTTATAAAGGCAGAATCCCACCATCAAATAATTTTCAGCACTGGAAACCAAATTCTGTTGAAAAATGAACCAAAGGTCTTCTGGGAGACTTTGGAGAACGTGTGACTATCTATGGTCAAAACTCGTGGAAGTGGAAGAGCAGAAATGGAAAGAAGAAAACACAAACAGCAGAGTGAAAGTGAGAGTGAGATCAAGGGCAAGGAGAGCAGGACACATGCGTGGTGAACAACATGCACGTAAGTTGAATGAAACACAGCAAGAAGAGGAAGGGGAAAGTGAGGATGAAACAGGAAAGGAACAAACCAACTGACAACTAACAAATGAAAAGAATGAGGGAAAAGCAGGGGGGATCACTCTAACCTAGAAAAGAAAAGTCCTTGGGAATGGGGTCATTTGGGCTTGAAGAGATCATGAGTGTGGTTGGGGTAGTGGTGAACAGCTGTCTCTTGAAGCCCTGGAGGGAAGAATGGAACTGAATAGACTGGGAAAGTTGGTTCCACAGATGAGAGAAAAGAGGAACAAATGAGTGGAGGTGAGCCGTAAGCCTGGATTTTGTGAGTTTAACAAGAAGATTGTTACTGCCAGAGAATCTTGAATTATCATCAGTCAGAATACAGAGTCACTGCTGCTTGCCTTTGTTTGACTAAGTCCACAATTTTGTCAAAAGCTGTGGAGGCCCAACCTTGTCTCATTAGAGCTTTTCCCCGTCAATAATGATTGCAGTGTGCCAGTGAGATGCAAAGATCAGATCAGACAGCAAGAGGTCTCAACAGAAAATAGCTTGCATGCTCCATCAGTACCAGCAGATGCAACCGATCTTCAGAATATAGGTTTGTGTTACTGCTGAAACGGGTGTAAAGTATAACCATGTGAACTTCTACATCCTCTCACTAAAGAGCTTATGCCTGTTTTAATTATAACCTCAGGGGCTGGTGCTGCTGGAAGAACGAAGTCATTGGATCAAATCATTTCTTGCTGCTTGAGCGGGTTTCACACAGACATTAATTTTAAATGGATGATAATATGACCCATAAACCACCTGCCATGCTTTGTTTTTGTTCCTTCCAGATGCCATTTCATTATCAACGACTGATTCTGCTTTGATTTAATTTTCAAAAGATTGCAACTGTGCAAAAAGCATTCTTCTATTTTGAACTAACAATGCTGTCAACAATTTCATGATCTAACAGAGCTGTTACAGGATCATGGCCAGCGTTATTAAATCTGCACCAGCATTCTCTCCAGCAATCCTTCCTCCCTGTCAAAATTCCCGAAATATTCAAACTTGTGAACTCCAACACTGCTATTTCACTTTAAACTGTGAAAAATGTAAATGCACAAAACAAAGCAGCCCCTGCTTATTTGGGCCATGTGGATGTGACAAGTGTCCCCTTTAATTCTCTTTGTGGGGTTGTGACCTCACTATTACCTGGCCCAAGCCTGATATAAGAAGGCCATTTTAGAAATCCATGATAATTCATGTTCTGTACCATTAATCCACATCTGCAGAGCCTTAATTGCTTTCCTGCATCAGTGACCTCAAAATCAAACATTCACCGATTCAGCAGAGTCAAGGAGTGCTTTCCAGAGGTAAAATATTGAAATGTGATCAGCCCATTTTGAATTTCCAGAATTTATCCTACTTTCAGATTATAATGCATTGAAAATAAAAACTGTTACAGAAATATTCTTTGAGGACAATGAATGTAATCATTATAAGATAAGAACAGTACATCCAGGTTTATGTAATGTCCCTTCACAATTCGTATCATCTTATTGGAACTTGCATTGGATGCTCATCATGGAATCATCATGAATGGAATTTCACAGGGATGACCGATTGTGGTTACAGGCTTGGAAGGGATGTATCAGGGTGTGAGCCCAAAGGCCTATGATTGCAAACGACACTTGAGGATCTTTAGCATTTCAGAATGCTGATGGGGTCAGCTGGCCTATTGTGCCATCCAAAGGACACCGCCTTCCACAATGCAGCATCACATTCTGATGGCACATTATAACAGTTTTAGTCAAATCGATTCCACCCTATCAAGGATCAACCTGAATACCCGATTTTCAGGAATGTAGACGTCAGAGTTGGTAATTCGGAACAAGTCCAAGTTACATCTGCTTCCTATTATGTGTCATCAGCGGTTCTTGAGTCCAAGCTTGAAAGAATTTCCGCAAACCTTGCAGGTCAAAAGAGAAAGAAAGAGTCCAAATTGCCCAATAATCATAGAACTCTGAACGCTCAATTCATATTCCCAGAAATGTGGCTTCTGAGGTTACCAATAATGATATTTTCCCATTCTTCGCTACAAACCGTGCATCATTCTCTTTTATGTTGCACCATTTATCGATCGCCCATAGCCAGCAGCCAGAAGCCCAGAGCCATTGCAATGTGTTGAGAGATGCATGGAAACAAGCTATGAATCCTGCACGAAGAGCCGTATGTTGAAAACGCCATCGCTTGGCACGATGCCATCTTCAGTGGAAAGAACTTTGAATGTATTTTGCATAAAATTCAAATATTGCTGAATATTTTGTTATCGTTGAGATTAAAAAGTACGGTTTCAAAAGGCATCGCGTTATGCATGCACATTCCTTTTCATCCTGCTGTCAGTGGGTATCATAGTTTCAAATGGAACCCATGATTGTCTTTTCACCGCACAATACAGTACCATGAAGAGCATCAATAAAAGGCGCATCATTGTCATTCCATCCTTGTCGGACTCTGCATTTTGTGTCAGGCATAATAAAGCTGAGATATTGAGGTCAGCGGATTGAGTTAAACAATGTGCAAATACTTGTGAACACGAGGGCAGCGGTGACATAACAATGGCAACAACAGCAATAATTGGGAAGGGAGATCAAGGGTGGCATCATCATTACAGCTTCCGTTCTGAACCTGAGAGGTTGATGGTTCAAACTCTGCCCTGGCTGACTGAGTCATACTACAAAAAAAAAATTGAATGGCACTTGGTAGAGCACACACCTCCACCTGGGTGAATAGTTTACATTGTGCATCCTACTGAAAGGCCTATCATTATAATCTATTTGACTGTGTTTGTCAGTGGTGAAGAATCACTTTTAAAATTATAGAATGCGGATCTACATCTGGACTTTAACCAAAATCTAATCAGCTTGGCACATGTCCAACTCATCCACCAAGTTTTGTCATAACTCGTCCACAACGTTTTGAAATATCATGCAATACAGTACGTACATCGTTTTTTGGCCTTATCTCTCAATGGTGAAGAATCACTTAAAAAAAAAAAATTTCAACTCTCGGATCTGGATCCGGATCTTCGCGGAAATATAATCAATCACATCCTTGTCACACATCCAACCTGTCCACCAAGTTTCGTCCGAATCCTTCCATAACGTTTTGAGATATCCTGCTGACAGACAAACAAATAGGGGTGAACACAAAACCTCCATCCACCATAAGTAGTGGAGGTGAAAATGGTAAATCCTTCTTCCTTGCTTGATGCTTATCATTTAAAGGATAGAGTATGGGGGAAAAAAACCCCCCAAAGATTGTTATCCATGGCAAGTGGCGAGGAGTAAATTGCAACTTAGGATCCGTCGGAATCGATGTATTTTTCCATATCGATATTCCGGAGGGGTCATACCAGTACATACCGGATGTAATGTCAGTCATGAGTCATGACATTTGTTAGTGAGTAAAGACTGACGATACCATTAACGTTCTGAGCGGAGGTTGTGGGCAGAGCTCGGAGAAAAGGTTCTGGGTGCAGCTCAGAACGGATGCAGATGAAATTCTGGGAAGCCAAAAGCTAAGGCACTCTGTGAAACTTACAGCTTCTGCAAGCTTACATCTTGTTGTAAAGCTTATACTGCATTGCGAGGTTCATACCTGCGAAGTTTACATCGTGTTTTGAAGCTTACACTGCGTTGTGAGGTTCATATTGAGCAACGAGGTCATCGGTGTGACCAGGCCCATTCAACGTTTTTCTACATACAAATGCTACTCTTTAAGGAGGACTAAAGTGGTCAGTTTATCTCTCTATGTCGCTAATTGTTTGCCTTCATGGAGTAAGAAGGATTGGAAGGTATTTTGTACGCGTTTTCATGTAACCGCATTGCACATCACGTACATTCGTGCCATTTGAGGTCTGTTTCCTGTTTGTTTGACTTACTGTATTTGATTGAAATGGAACTGGAATGCATTTCTGAAGTATTGTTGTCATAAAAACATCATTCCTTTACAATTTCACGGAGCTTCCGGAGCTCTTCAGAGCTTTCATGGAGCTTTTTGGAGCTTCTTTGGGAATGAATAAACAGCTGAAGGCTTCTGTTTGAACACTACTCCCTGTGTCTATATCTGTGTATGACATCCAACGAACCTGCGATACTACAATTACGAAACTCCTAATGGCAGATAAGTGCTTTCTGTGACTTCCTTGCTGTGGCCTGTGGCTTGCTGTCATTATAACGGCATATCCATGTTATTTCAAAAAACATAAAAAATAAAATAATTAAAATGTTTTACGCAGCTTCCAAAAATACGCAACAGTACAATGGTCTATTACATATTCATATATGATGCAGACATCATTGACAAACCGTAATTTTTCAAAGTATTCCCACAAGGGGCTTCCCCCTCCCCCCCATGATGAGAACGGTTATTTTACTTCCAACTTCAACTTGTATTAAAAATGATTTTGTCTTAAAGCGAGATCAGTATTAGTAATTGGCACAGGTCGAGAATTGAGATCCATCGCTATCGCTGCACCAGTATGACTATCACAGAATGCTGTACCGTTATCGCTTCCACACCGGTCTCGCTTTCATACCGGTATTGCTCTCGCGGATCACCGACTCGACAGATATTTCAAAAGCACACCCGATTCATATGAATAACCAATTGACAATTGCTTTAAAACCAACCACGAGGGCAAAGAAAAACATGATTGCTTGTACGGAGCTGATGAGCTCAGATACTGAAGTAGAAAAGTTAACCACATGCTTGTCAAAGCAGACATCTCTCTGGCTGTTATTAGAGAACCACCTCAGCACCAGAGAGTCTGGCATTTCACTCAGGCTGACTGGCAGGGTCTTCAAGCAGCCATCCATCTTCGAGATTGGTCTCCCATCGCTACTTTCTCCAACATCAACTCATCCTGGGAATTCTTTCAAAGAAACTTGCTCTCTCTCATGCACAGATTTATCCCCTCTCGTCTTCAGTTGTCCTACACTTCCTCCCGCCGATGGTTCACTGACGCTTGTGGTGAGTCAGTTGTCCTGAAACAACTTTCCTTTCCCTAATGGAAAGCAAATCCAAATGAGGGTAATCTCAGTTCCTTTCATAAAGCTCGGAACAAGTGTGTGTCCTACCCTCAGGAGAAAAAAACATGTTTTTCATTTCAAGTTTGAACTCTCAAACCTCTCTCCCTCCTCCAAATCCTGGTGGCATCTAATCAAATCTGTTTCTGGTGTATTTTCTCCCTCCATCGCCTCCCTTACCTCAAATGGCCGCACTGCTGACACCGCATGTGAAAACGCTGAATGCTGAAACTCAGTGTTTGCATCTAAATCATGTGTCCGAAACCCATCGCTTTCTGTACCCACCTTACCCAGTCGCACCCAGCTGTCCCTGGACTCTGTTCTATTCTTATGACAAAGTGGAGAGCTTGCTGTCAAACCTTGACTCAGATTCTGCAATCGGTCCAGATGGCATCGGCATACGTGTCCTAAAAACCTGCTCCTCTGCTCTTGCTCACCCTCTCTCTCTCTCTCTGTTGTATTCACCCTCTGCTTTGTTCAACGTCATCTGCCATCTGCTTGGAAATCAGCAAATATTACCACTCGGCATTAAAAAGGTGCAAAAACAGATCCTTGCAACTGCAGACCAATCAGCCTACTCCCAATCATCAGCAAGGTTATGGAATCCATCATCGCTTCAGACATTAAATCCTTCCTCTTCTCCAATGGCTTGATTTCCGATCATCAATTGGGTTTCAGACCAGGTCACTCTACCCTGGATATGCTGCTTTTGCTTTTCCAACAATGGATGGAGGTCCTCAATGCCAGACATGAAATCAGAGCCACGCCCCAAGACATATCGCGTGCTTTTGACACAGTCTGGCACCCTGCCCTGCTCACCAAACTCTTACTATGGCATCCAAGGCCATCTCCACTCATGGCTCAAAGACTTCCTCTCCTGTCGCAGCCAACATGCCACCCTAAATGGAGTTCTCTCATCCCATCTTCCTGTCCAGGCTGGAGTTCCTCAAGGCAGCGTTCTGGGCTCTGTTCTTTTTCTGGTTGTCATCAATGATCTCTCCCACTCTCTGGAAAATCCTCTTTATCTCTTTGCTGATGACTCCACCCTCTGCTATACCATCTGTCATCCCTCAGAGCGGCAAGCAGCAGCTTCTTCACTCACTGCAGATCTGGATAAAATTAGAAACTGGTCCAACATGTGGAGCATGTTTTTCAATCCTGACAAATCTCTCACTCTCACTATGTCTCTCCAAAAATACTGTTTGGAACCCCCCCCCCCCACTCCCATCTACTTTCTCAACAATCCTCTTGAAGAAGTCCTTTCATTCAAGCTCCTGGGCCTCATTATCTGCCACGATCTTTCCTGGGAAAGCCACATTTCCAACCTGGCCTCCAAAGCCAGTCACTGACTGGGCATCCTCCATCATGCAAAGTCCTTCCTCAGCCCACCTGAGCACCTGCCGCATACAAAGTTTTCGTCCACAGCCTGATAGAGTATTGCTCTCCTCTCTGGGCTGGTGCTCCTACCTCTCACTTTTCTCGGCTTCACGCTGTGAAAACCAAGACATTTAGGATCATTTGTATCTCCCACAATGAGGCTAAGTCTTTGTACCTCTCACTCTTTCACCGCAGTCATGTTGGTGGTCTTTCTGTCTTCTACGATCTCCTCTCTGGTTTCGCCCACTGCTCTGTCTGCAAGGTCCACCAGCAACCCCCTTCTGGTAAAACTACCAAAATCACGAATCACTGCTCACCTTCACTCTTTCATTCCTCTTTTTCCTCACCTTTGGAATAAACTCCCTCACTCGATTCATTCCCATTCTTCCCTCCAGGTCTTCAAAACAGCTGATCAGCACCACCTCTTATCTTACCCCATCCAAAACCATGATCTTTTCTACCCCTATTAATCCACCCCAAACCCACCTCCTTCAAATTTCCTGCCTTCCTTCCCGAAAGTTCCCTGTCGTGTAAGGTCCTGAAAGTCCCTGTGGTGTCCATCTTGTTTACGTCGTTTTCCCTGCCCCATCCCTCTCCCTTCCACAGATCTCCTAATGTCTCTGTTTCCCAATGATTTCTCCTTCCCTCATCTGCCCCTCTCGTCTCCTGCCCCCCTAGTGTGTTGCGTGTTAGTTCTCATATGAGCCTCGACAATTTATACAAAAAAAAGAAAAGGTTAAAACATACTGCACTTACTTCCTGGTATGTCTTGACGTCATACGTTTCACTGCTCCTGTTCCACCTTTCACCGAGACGCTGAGTGCATCAAAGCTTTTAAAATCACCTACCATATTTAAACATTGTAAACACCTTTCTTACATTTGTTGGCAATATAGCGGTTTTTTTTTCATTTCAATTTTGTTCGGTATCCCGGTATATTCAAAATTCCAAGATCGATAGGTATATCGATAAGGAAAATTATATCGATATAACCGGTATATCGATATATCACCAAATTCTATTGTAACTTGCACCACTGAATGTTGAGAGAAAAGTGACGTCATAAAAGATGGCGTTGCTGGTACGCTGAGTGCTCCGGGAAATTATGTCACTTCTTCCCTGCTCAGCAATTGTTTATTTGAGGTTGAGCAAATATATACATTTGTCTGCATGTGTATGAGTGATTTGTGTATTAAACTCCTCACGACGAGCCATAGACCCTTCAATTTTTTTTTAAATTTAATTGAACTCTAAAATTATATTTTTGAAAACAACGTATTACATAGTGCTTTGTTCAGCCTGGAAGATTAACTTCCAAAAATAATTACATGATAGAAAATATCTTTCGCATCCTAACAATGTGGAATGATGGAGATTTTGCAAGCTTTTCAGAGTGTTTTCTAAAATTGGATCTCAGGCTCATGGAAGATCTGACATCAACGTGCACACACATACAAACAGACATGAGACAACACTGCACATGACTGTTCATACAGCCGGTGACCTCGGAGGAAGTAACGTAACTTCCCCCGGTACTCTCGGCACCCACAATGAATGTAAGTGAGGTCATTTCTTTCTCCATAGTCAGTGGGGTCAGTACAAAGAAAAGTCCTCCAATGCCTCCTCTCATGGAATGCCAACCTCTGGGGTGCATCTGTGCTTTATCCTCTAAATGATGAGCATCAAGCGAGGAAGTAACGTGCACCATTTTTATCTCCGCCACCTAAGGTGGACAGAGGTTGTTTTCACCCCTGTCTGTCTGTCTGTCAGCAGGATGTCTCAAAAAGTTATGGACGGATTCTGCCAAAACTTGGTGGACAGTTTGAATGTGTCACAAGGACAAATTCCTTAGATTTTGGTGAAGATCCAGATGCGATATATTTTATATTTTTCGGAAGAAACTTAGTGGGCAGGTTGGGTGTGTGACAAGGACAATTAGATTTTGGTGAAGATCTGTATCCAGCTACAACATTAATAAAAAATTTTTTTAAAGTGATTCTTCATCATTGAGAGATGGGGCCAAAACGATATATAGCACGATATCTCAAAACGTTGTGGACGGATTATAACAAAACCTGGTGAATGAGTTTGGTAAGTGACAATAACAAGCCAAATCGATTCTGGTTCAGGTCCAGATGCAGATCCGGCCTTTCAGTGGGATACAGAATGTAAACTGTTCAGCCTGGTGGACGCTTGCGCTCTACCAAGTGCCATTCTCGTTCTTATTTGGTATGACTCCGCCAAGGTAAGAATAGAACCATCGACCTATCACACTCAGGCTAGATACCACAATGGCACATAGGCGAGCTATATTCTTGCATAATCTGCTTTCTTCCGATATTCTTGCTCAGCACTACAAGTGAAACGTGTTTACTAATGGTCCACGTCTCTGTTGCTGCAGACATGTTCTTGGCTCATTTAGAAAGGGCATTCCAAATATTTTATAAATATTCACCCTCGAACATACAAGATCAAGTAAGCACTGTAAACATTAAACAGGCAAAACCAAAGAAAGCATGATCTCAATTACATCTTGCCATTAATTTAAAGAGTATTTATAGTAAATCACTTTAGTAACCTGAACCTTATAAAACAGACTTTCTTAAACCCTGACTATTAAAAAAATTCAGAATTTTTTTTTATGGGGAAGATCTTGGGCAATTAATTTTTGCATTTATGCCAAAAGAGTAGTTCCCAAATGGCAGTCACCAACCCTCCCTAATACCCAGTAAGAATATTCTGAAAGCAACTGGCTTAACTGAGTCACAACTAGTTACTTGGAAGCCGAGAAGCAATAGCTTAGAACTCAACTGCTTACCTAACCATATTATTAATGTGACAGACTCATTCCATCCATCCATCAGGACCAGACTCTGTACAGAGCATTAGTGCTGCCAAAGCAGTCTCCTGGGCGATTGCACACAATCCTGGACAGGCCACCACTCCAACACAGAATACTCGAAATGCTCATTTTGCCAACCTCAGAAGGATGACAGGCTGAGTCAAATCCACCAAGTATTAATTCAACAGCTGAGCAGGATTTGAACTCAGGGCTCGAGGATCCCAAGTCCACCACCCTTACCATTAAGCCAACACCAGGCATGGACTCATTCAATAAAACCTCATGTATATCATAAAAAATCCAAACAATTTATACTTACAGCTCAATTTCAAAAGGCCAATCATGCAATCATGAATGGGTTTATTTCAAATGTTGAATTAAAAACATCATTTAACATCTATGAATCTGTATCATGCAAAAACAGTGATCGATGGTTCATTTCATTTACTCTCAGCACCAGCTAATGACAATGGAACATGAAAAGTTAAGCACAAAATGAAGGATGCGGCTTCCTCAATAATCCCGCTTTACTAACTTAGTAAGTGCTTTCTTTATGGTTTCCTCTCTGTGCATGGGCCCATCTGGTAAATCGTGGTCATACCTGCATCACTTGACAACAGCACAGACATCATTCCTTTAGAACAGCTTGCTTGGGATGATGGACTGTCGGACACCCTCCATGAGTTTGATCTCAACGTCATAATAAAATTTGGAACATCAAGGGTGGTTTAACATGATGCAAATTGTAAAGCATGATTACCTTGCGTACAAGAGGTAAGGAAGATTAATGGATGCCCTTGCTTTTTCCAAACACACTTTTGGGTGGAGTCGAATGGAAAACTGAGATGACCCCCAGTATACTTCTTTGGTTGCCGTTAATTACATTTGCCATAAATTGGTTGCCATGTATGCCTGGTATTGGCATAATAGTGAGGGTTGCAGGCTTGGGAACCTCGGGTCCTGAGTTAAAAATCTTCTAGGTTGTTGAATTAATACCAGGTGGGGTTGACTCAGCCTGTCATCCTTCTGTGGTTGGCAAAACAAGTACCAGTTTGCTGGGATGATTGAGCCCTTTGAGTATCCTGTGTTGGAGTGGTGACCTGTCTGGGATTATGCCCAACAACCCAGGAGACTGCTTTGGCAGCACTGATGCTTTGTACAGAGTATGGTGCTGATGGATGGTTGCCATAAATTGTTAGTTGCCATTAATTATATAATGCAAGATATGACCCACAGCATACTTCTTTTGATAACCATTGGAAGAGGTTGATTTATTGGAGCTCATATGCCTCACAATCTGTCATAACCTGTCTTGGGTGGACCATAACTACAAACTGACCCCTAAGGCTGGGCAATAACTTGGTTTTCTCCAAAAAGCCAAGTCCATTCTGGGCCATTGAGAGCTCATCACAGTGCACAAGGCCTTCATGCAAAGGACAAATGGAGTATGGCTCTCCTCTCTTGACTGATGTAAATGCTTCCTTCTATTTCTCCCTTGAGGTGATCTAATACATTTCATATCTGCAACTCTGCAGGGCACAAAGTCTCAGGGTCTGAGTTAGGTTGGTGTATGGATTCTCAATTTTCTATTGCCTCACTTCTGACCTTCTTCCACTTACCCTCTCTTCCCTCCATCCAATTCCATCCCCACCCATTCACAAACGCATCCCAAGTTTTCTTTTCTACAAGAGTGAGGCTCAAGAAAGAGCAAAATTGAATGAGATATATATATATATATATATATATATATATATATATATATATATATATATATATACACACACACACACACACACACACACAGAGGGGAACAATTTAACAAGCAAGTAAGAGGTTGGGTGAAGAAGGTTAACATGGGGTAATAAAGATCATCGGTCAGGATGGGGGATGCAATGAATGGGAAATGCACTACCTGCTTGCAACCCTTGAGGGAAGAGTGATAAACAACGGCCTATGGAGGTTCCACAGATGGGATAAGTGAGGAACAATGAAGTTGAGCTATGCCGTCAGCGTGCATTTTGAAAGTTTAACCAGAAGCTGGTTGAACATATTCATACAGAAACCTACACCTAGTTTTTCTTTAAAAAAAATTTCCTTATATATTTTTACCCAAATTTTATGCGATTACTCACCTCCATGTCCTCATTCCTCGATACCCTCATCTGTGGAACTGACTGATCGTGTCCTTTGCCTCATGCTCTTCTTTCGAGTCTTGCAACAGTACAATCCTCCATTACCATATCCTTTCTCACCTCTATCCCTACTTCATCTAAAACTATGTCATTCTCCCTCTTCCATTCTGGTCACTCAACTACTTGTTTGCGATGTAACTGTACATTTTTGTCTACATCTTCATTTTTCCCCTCAAATTAGTTTGTAAATCTCTTACCCTTTTGCATTCAGCTCGAATGAGCCGACTTCTGCAAAAAAATTGGAAGATGTAATTTGCTGAGCACCACAGAGGTCGTCTACAACCATTATTTTTGGTAATTCATCGGATTGTTTACCTATAAAAATGCTACAAAGTACTTTAAATATTTCATTGTTAAAGGCATGAACTGAAAAGTAAAGTGACTGAGTAGCATGCATTTTTCAAATGATTTCAAAGAAAGCCAATAAGAGGCAAATGTGATTCATTGTGAATAAACATGGGGTTTCAGTGGTAATTGGAGAAGATAAACAGTGGTAATTTCAGTTGTAAACAATTACATTAATATATTTTGCTCAACGTGTAGGGTCTAGAGCAAAAAAACATCAAAAGAAAAGGTTATGGCATAGTGGATCGAGCAGATATATGAACCAGCATAGTGCAGATGGAAAAAGTGATAATGATTTACTCATGCATTGGAAGTGGGGTTGTCTTAAAAAAAATTAAAAAAAAACATCAGTGGAGGAATTGTTGAAGGGAATAGTGATTAGGATAAGGTGTGGAAGTCTGTATGGCTCTCCAACCTTTCTGTGAAATGGTTTAGAAATCACAATTTGGAAGAACCTGATATATATATATATATATATATATATATATATATATATATATATATATATATATATATATATATATATATATATATTGTTGCGGATTCGCGCCCGCCGGCGTGCTGACGGCCACGTAACTCGAATCGCGGCACGCCACCCACCGGACGGACAATCCAGTCGTGACCCTCTCGGACTAACGCCGGGAACCAGTCACGGGTGGAACTTTCGGTCTCACCGCGAACGAGCCAATCAGCCCCCGCGTGGGATAGGGTTGCTCGCCAAATTCGACCTACCTAAGTACCCACGCGGAGGGTAGACCGGGCGATCGCACCTCGCCGCAGGTCGACTTCGGACACGGGCCACTTAAGCGACCCGTTCCGTACTATCGGGATAACCGAGCGGTGTTATCGTCGACCTCGACGGTTCGATTAATTATCGGGCGTATTCAGCCCACTACCAACCCTTTACGTGAAGCAAGATGAGGATTCAATGAAGGAAATGACGAAGCGAAGCGGGAAACAGTTCAACACAAAGCACATTTATTCGCGATGAACGGAAAGCACACATAATCAATTCCACCAAAAGCACACAGAAAAGAAAAACACAATTCAATTTACACAAAAAGCAAATGCGACAGTGCAGATCTAATACCGATTACGCGAGCACACGGCAACACTTATACAATTTTACTTCACAGACGGCGCCGACAACACAAACCCAAAACCAAGGAAAAGAACACCCTCAAGGATGAGGCGGGCCTGAGGCCGAGACCGGGTCGGGCCTACCCGTCTGGTGATGAGACGCGGAGCGGCGATGGTGCCTCAACTCCGCGGGCCTCGCGGGCAGTGTCTGGTAGGGGGTGGGAAAGGGGCCCCCTTGGTCGCACTATCTCAGCGCGGGGGGAAACAGGAGGGGGTTGCTGATGCTCGGGGTATAGAGGATTTTTATTGCCCCGCAACGAGCGTCTCCACCTCGGCCAGGTCGCGCTGTCGGCCTCCCTGGGGTGCAGCTCCCTGCACGACGCGAGCACCCCCTCGTCTGCCCTCGCCGCCTCTCCACAGCTCCGTCCCCTCCGCTCCGACTCCAACGCACACGACGACCAGCTCCTTCTTGCCAACTCCACCGCCCGCGAAGTCTTAACTCTCTGTTCCCTCTCGACTCTACTACTCCCTGGACTGACGAACACGGTCGCTTATATCAGCCCCGTGGCTTCGCCCTCTCATCTTTGACCCCCTCCCTTCGACCTTTCACCTCGCTCCCCATTGGCCCGAGAAAAAGTGGGCGTGAATGCTTTTGATCCATAAATTTGCATATATCGATCGCCCTCCAACGCCCTGGGGGCGGGGCCAATTCGCCCCTCGCTCACCGATTGGACGGCAAAAAGTGGGCGTGTGTCGTTTTTGATCCGTTTTTGAAGCACAAAATCCGTGATTTTGTACACGCTGTTCGGCGCGCGCCCTGCACGAGTCCAACACCGGTACCCACAAGCGGCGCAAGAACGGTGGCGATGCGACGGTTGCGAGGTGTGACGTGAAGGTCGTGGCGGTTGTGGTGAAGCGGCGTTGTGGTTGGTGGTTGATGTTGTGACTGGTGGTGGTAACAATGGCGGTTGGTCCAAATTAAAGATAGTAAAAGAAAAACGGCTATCCTGAAGAGTCGCAGCACGCATAAATGACATGTATTCCCACTAGACAACGGGTTTGGGCCTAACTACACATGTACTTACCGAGATACCTCACCTAAGGGACCTGAATGGTGGTTTGCGAATTTGGTAACCACAACACTACCCCCTCCCCTTTTTACAGACTCGTCCCGAGTCGTCAAATTTTCGTGTGCCATCATGTGTAGTTTTCCCCTAGTACATTTTACCTACGGATCCCTGAGTGCGACATTCATGGTATTCGTGTCCCCGAAATAAATAACCTGAGGGCTGCGTAACTACCTAAACAAACTCACTCACACGGACGACTTAAATAAAATTGCCGGCGCTAAGACAAACATGCCGGGGGCGCACTCATATTTACAGTACGTCTTACCTTAACTTACAAATTTTACACTAAACCATGGCCCAGGATCATTGAACTCTGCAAAAAGAAAGCAGTTAGCAGGGAGCCAGGCTGCCCGCATGCAGTCTCTGGCTCAAAACAATGCAGGTGACAGGGAACGTGGCTGGCTGCTCACACGCAGTCCAAGGCCTTCCCTTTTGAACTGAACGCAGTGAACCACAACGGTGCATGGGCTGCACAACGCAGTCTCCGTGCCAGCTCAAGTGGCACACGCAATGAGCACAACGAATGGATGGATGGACACAAACACGGTGCACGGGCCGCCACTGCAGGCCCGTGTTGTAGCTGCCAACAGGGCAGTTCTCGCAGCTTGCAAACTGTTGCCTTGCGGATCCTGGCGCACATGGAAATGAACAGGGGGGGGGGGGCAAAGCAAAAATTGAACGGGGCTGGTGAACAGGGGCAGTGGGCATGGCATGGCAAGGGCAGCAGGCAAACACAGCCCGCAGAAGAAGGCCGTTGCAGGCAAACACAGCCGGCAGATGAACTGGCCGGCACAGGCCTTGAAGTACAACAGCTGCAGATGAAGTGGGCCGGCACAGGCCTTGCAGCAACACAGCCAGCAGATGAAGTGGCCGGCACAGGCCTTGAAGCAAAACACGGCCAGCCGATGAAGTTGGCCAGCCTTTGCCGTTCAGTGGAGGTTGGTGGAGGGAGTGCGGTGGTGCTGGCCACTTGGAAGGCGGGCTCGGACCTACCTACCTGTCTCCCTCCCACCTATCGCCTTTGCCTGTCACTGTACATACCCACTCCCTTAATTTGTCAAACCCCAATTTAGCCCCAACTTATTTTTTTTTGTTGTTTTTATTTTTACTCCCCCACTATAAATCGTCCCCTAACCCCCTTTATCGTCCTTGTTCGGCTAACCTATCCTGTCACCTAGCCTACTCCCAACCCCTACGTTCCCTTCCCGGAGGGGAATAAGGGAGAGCTAGCGTCCTGTGTCGAGGCCCAACGAAGCCTCAGAATGGCCTCCCCAGAGTTCAGCGATCTATAACCAAAGTGGGTCCAGCGGCCCACAACGACAGCGAGGGGATGGATGGTGCGGAGGGGTACATCTCCTAATCTACCCTAACCATTTAACTGTTAAACTACCCCGGGGCTTTCAACAAGCGCCTCTCGCTTAAACTATTGGTTCAAACAACCCAGATTCCCGTCGCCTGTGTTGGTGTCCTCACAATTTCGGGCCTCGCCCCCCAATTTTCTCTCCGTGCCCTCACACGGTCTCCTGGCTGGGACACGTGGCTCCCTTTGGCAGGCACGACCCTCTGCCGAATCTCCCGCTATGGCACCCGGGGGCACTACACTGCCTCCGAGCCTACCAGCTCCCTAACACCGGGGAGTGCCCCCCATGGCACCTCCCCTGAAACGCACACGTGGCAGGCCGGCCTCCCGGGCCCCTTTCCGAGGGTCACCCGTGCCCACAACACTGCCCACGCGGCTAATGGCGCCCCGGGCCCCCGCACCAAGCAGGCGCACCCGTGCCCACTACTCTATCCCGGCCCCCCATGGGCCCATGGCCTACCGCGGCCGACTAGCCTGGTGCCCGGGGTACCCACTCAGCGATACTCACCTTTCGCAGCCACGCTCCCAAGCCCGTCAACAGGGCTCCTGCACCCCTCCAAATGGGTTTCGAGCCTACACTCCCACCAACAACAAAACGACCTCCATTTTTCAATTTGACTAACCCCCTAACTCACTTTATACTGACCCCGGGGTCCCTTGGGCGGGAGTCACTCCTCCCCCCAATCACTCATCGCACCATGCATTCCCCATTCGCTCCATACACACAGACCCGCTGGCCTCACTCACTCATCATGTACTCACCTCACAACTCTTCAACACACACACCGCTGAACTCTGCCAACCTCCTAACTACATCCCCTAACTAACTCGTGCTCCCACGTCATCCCTTAAACTACAGCACGTTCCTTTTAACACTACGTAGCTAAACTACGTCCTCTCTACACACTCACTGTCAGTCACTGTCTCCAAATAAATGATTTTATTTCCCATCCTAAATCTGGCTACAATCCCTCTAACTAATCCATTCCACGGACTCCATGAGGACTTACCCCTGCCCCATGAAGTCGGTCTAACTAAGCTAACCCTTCCCCCTAACTAGTTTCCATCCTGTACCCCGGCAAGGGGGTCTTCCACCCTTTGCCCAGGAATCCTGTGCACCCGAAAGTGAGGCTTGTTTTTTTTTTTTTTTTTTTCCCATGCGCAGCACCTGCGCGGCAACTCAGAGCTCGCGCACTTTACACCTGCCCGTGACGTCATGCAGCTGCACGTGTTCCTCGTCCCTCCTTGGACGGTACCATCCGGCAGAGATACCCCTCCTGCCGGATTCCAACCCCAAGTGCAGCCATGGCGTCACCGTGCGCATAAAAAAAAACACAAGCCCCACGTCTCGAGGGGTTCCCCACGCGAACAGATGTGCTTTGCCCGTTGGAGCTTAACACACACGATCGCGTGGAGAACCCGTCCGGTCCAAATCCATTTACCTGCCTAAACTTTGTCCGTCCGCGGGATCGGCAAATCCACCGCGTGCGTTTCCGGACCGGGACTTCACTCTCGCAAGCGAGCACGTGGCGGTCTCGTGCGTTGCACAGCACGAACCGCGTGCTCACTGCTGGGTGAACCCGGCACGGTCCCCGAAACAACTACAGCCGCTACTCGGCTTTCTCTCCTCTGTCGCCTTCGTCGTCGCCATTCGACCCACGCACACCTGCGTGTTACGACGCACACCTGCGTGTTACGACGCACACAGTCCACTCCATCACATTCACACCGGGAGATGCGGCTGCGTGCTCCCGCATGCCAACCGACATCTCCCTCACATACCGCTCTCTCACACACACGGTCTCCCTTGCACACAGCGACCTTGCACACGGCCGTTCACTCACGCATGCGGGGGCACTCACCCGCGGTGCCTCACTCATACTGGCCGTTTCATCCACACACACGGCCTCACTCACACACGGTGCCTCATCCACACACGGCGTGCTGGGAAACACGTACTCTGGCACCATCGCCACCACACCACTCACACACGGGGTCGCTTCCACACACGGGGACGCACTCACACCTTGCACCACACACACAGGGACAACCACACTGGGGATTCGTGTCCCCACAAGGGTCTCCGGGGCCTCTATACCCCCCAAGCTCTCCAAGCACCCGTTCGCAGCACTCCTCCCCTCAACCTCGCAAAGCACGACCGAACTCACCTGGTCGTGACTCGCCTCAAGGGGGCATACTCCCTCCCCTCGTTCCTGGAGGAGGCCATCCAGGTGCTCGCACTGGGTCTCTACACGCTCCGCGAGCTCACCCCCATTGTCCTCCACTACCTCCGTGTGTGTGTGTGCGTCACTTACCCCGTCCTCACCGTGCAGTCTCTCCTCTATCGTTCCCTTCCCGGCTACCGTCACTGCCAACTCTTCACCCTTTACCTCCCTTGTCTCCACTATTATTTCCGTTGTCGTCACCTCGTGTCTCGTCTCACACGTTTTGGTCTCCCCATTTAATTTTTCCCTTTTGGTCACCGTTGATTCCTCTGTCACGACCCTCGCCCAACACGCCCCCTGAATTATTTTTTCACCCGCCTCCACCGCGGGCCTGTCAGCCGTTGCACCCCCTTCCAACTCGTTTGCTCCTACACGTGGAGTCGCCATTTCTATCTCCCTGGTCACGGCCTTCATGCCCGCCTGCAGGCATCGGCCCATGTTCTGCGTCTCACCCCGCAGCTTTTTCATTTCTTCCCTCATTTGCTGTGTATTCGCATCCATCGTCGTTTTCACTTCATTTGTATTTGTATCCATCTTTTCATCCATTTTTTGTGTATTCGCATCCATCTTTTCGTTCATTCCTTTCATTTCGTTTTTCATTTCATTTGTATTTGTATCCATCTTTTCTGTCATTGCCGCCAGCATGGCGCATAACTGGGCCATGTCGGATGCACTCAGCTGAGCCGTTTCGGCAATGGTTGGGGAAGGGTTTTGGTGGAGAGGGGGGGGGAGGTGTCATACACCGCGGCTGCTGCCGCACCTATTTCGGGCTCTGGGTTCAGTTGGGCGAGTTCATGTTCCTGCACGGGCATTCCATCCTGGGCCATGGATCCTACACCTTCTACATCCATTTCTAATACCCCCGGCTCCCGCTCGCCTTGAGACGCCATCTTGCTTCTCTTAAAGGGTTAATTTCGCTCGCTCGTAATTTGGAGGGAATCGGGGGTCGCTTCTCTCACCCCTGGACCGATTCCCGTGAATTTAGCCGGAGACAGGAGAGCCCGTTTTCCTGTTCTCCGATACCAGTGCCGCGAGGAGGGCGATGAATTTGTATCGCACGACCTGACACCAGTGTTGCTGATTCGCGCCCGCCGGCGTGCTGACGGCCACGTAACTCGAATCGCGGCACGCCGCCCACCGGACGGACAATCCAGTCGTGACCCTCTCGGACTAACGCCGGGAACCAGTCACGGGTGGACCTTTCGGTCTCACCGCGATCGAGCCAATCAGCCCCCGCGTGGGATAGGGTTGCTCGCCAAATTCGACCTACCTAAGTACCCACGCGGAGGGTAGACCGGGCGATCGCACCTCGCCGCAGGTCGACTTCGGACACGGGCCACTTAAGCGACCCGTTCCGTACTATCGGGATAACCGAGCGGTGTTATCGTCGACCTCGACGGTTCGATTAATTATCGGGCGTATTCAGCCCACTACCAACCCTTTACGTGAAGCAAGATGAGGATTCAATGAAGGAAATGACGAAGCGAAGCGGGAAACAGTTCAACACAAAGCACATTTATTCGCGATGAACGGAAAGCACACATATTCAATTCCACCAAAAGCACACAGAAAAGAAAAACACAATTCAATTTACACAAAAAGCAAATGCGACAATGCAGATCTAATACCGATTACGCGAGCACACGGCAACACTTATACAATTTTACTTCACAGACGGCGCCGACAACACATACCCAAAACCAAGGAAAAGAACACCCTCAAGGATGAGGCGGGCCTGAGGCCGAGACCGGGTCGGGCCTACCCGTCTGGTGATGAGACGCGGAGCGGCGATGGTGCCTCAACTCCGCAGGCCTCGTGGGCAGTGTCTGGTAGGGGGTGGGAAAGGGGCCCCCTTGGTCGCACTATCTCAGCGCGGGGGGAAACAGGAGGGGGTTGCTGATGCTCGGGGTATAGAGGATTTTTATTGCCCCGCAACGAGCGTCTCCACCTCGGCCAGGTCGCGCTGTCGGCCTCCCTGGGGTGCAGCTCCCTGCACGACGCGAGCACCCCCTCGTCTGCCCTCGCCGCCTCTCCACAGCTCCGTCCCCTCCGCTCCGACTCCAACGCACACGACGACCAGCTCCTTCTTGCCAACTCCACCGCCCGCGAAGTCTTAACTCTCTGTTCCCTCTCGACTCTACTACTCCCTGGACTGACGAACACGGTCGCTTATATCAGCCCCGTGGCTTCGCCCTCTCATCTTTGACCCCCTCCCTTCGACCTTTCACCTCGCTCCCCATTGGCCCGAGAAAAAGTGGGCGTGAATGCTTTTTGATCCATAAATTTGCATATATCGATCGCCCTCCAACGCCCTGGGGGCGGGGCCAATTCGCCCCTCGCTCACCGATTGGACGGCAAAAAGTGGGCGTGTCGTTTTTGATCCGTTTTTGAAGCACAAAATCCGTGATTTTGTACACGCTGTTTGGCGCGCGCCCTGCACGAGTCCAACACCGGTACCCACAAGCGGCGCAAGAACGGTGGCGATGCGACGGTTGCGAGGTGTGACGTGAAGGTTGTGGCGGTTGTGGTGAAGCGGCGTTGTGGTTGGTGGTTGATGTTGTGACTGGTGGTGGTAACAATGGCGGTTGTTCCAAATTAAAGATAGTAAAAGAAAAACGGCTATCCTGAAGAGTCGCAGCACGCATAAATGACATGTATTCCCACTAGACAACGGGTTTGGGCCTAACTACACATGTACTTACCGAGATACCTCACCTAAGGGACCTGAATGGTGGTTTGCGAATTTGGTAACCACAACAAAACAATATATATATATATATATATATATATATATATATATATATATATATATATATATATATATATACATACATATATATATACATACATATATATATACATACATATATATATACATACATATATATATACATACATATATATATACATACATATATATATACATACATATATATATACATACATATATATATATATATATATATATATATATATATATATATATATATATATATATATATATATATATACATACATATACATATTGTTACGGCCATGGGTCCCGAGTGTATTATGAGGGGTTTAATCCCCGTTTGTCCTCGGAAGAGCCGGACCTGGGGCCGCCGCTCACAATTAACTTTGTGGTATGGTGGGTTGCTTTAGAACCATGAACTCAGTTAATCACGAGTTCCAGTGCCCACTGTCTAATTATGCCGTTTAACTCGAGGTCACGTGGTTTCCTGAATGGGGAGTGCGCCCTCGGCAATGCACCAATCTCATCTTGATTAGATCTTAATTAGGGCGGCCGAGCGTTTAACCGCTGGTGCGTGCCAACTATTATTGGTCAATTTGTGTGGTAATTACCTCCCAGTCTATCTTGGTTCAGACAATGCTAGATCAATGGAAGAAAAGAGGAACGGACAAGCACGGACAGGTTGGAACATTAATAAAGCAATTTATTAATAAGAAAATAAATAAATAAAAAATCAAAATATTCGTAAGCAAATAAATAATCAATCAGGCGCTGAGAGAAAAGGGGACATAGAGTAGATGCTTATATTTATTCCTTACCTTACAATTAAACACGAGACAAGGGTACCCATCAGATCATTCAGGGGGGAAGAGAAATTCAGTCTCGCTCAATAAATAGAAGTTGTCGTACGTCAAATAAAAACGTCCTGAAATGTGTGAGCATGCCTTGTCCATTCACAGAGCCCAGGAACCTGGGATGCAAAGAATCAGGTATACCAAGAGCAGGTCTCGAGCAGAAGGAGCATTAACGCTCCGAGCGTCACCCACCACTAGGAGCCACAACCGACGGACAGCTATTAGGAGCTGTGAGGCACAGTGAAGGTCTGAGGCGCTGTGAGGCGCTGTGAGGAGCTGTAAGGAACTGTGAGGAGCTGTGAGGAACTGTGGGGTGCTGTGAGGCACTGCGGGGAACTGTGAGGCACTGTGAAAAACTGTAAGGTGCTGAGCCTGTCACCAAATCACTGTCACCGACTGACTGGTGCTGACTGATTGACTGACTGGAAAAGCCATCTGACTGACTGTCGCAAACTGATCGTCGCCAACTGACTCAAACTTTCTGACTGACACCGACTGATTGATGCCAACTCCCTCACAAACTGAGTCCTTGTCGACTGATCGGTCCAGAACAGACCTCTCGTCCTCTTTTGATAGGCGGCCCATCTGGGCGGGCGCAGACTCCAGCCAAATCCAACTCGCCCCATTTGCGAATCATTGCCGTGACAACCTGACTGTCCCACGATCACTCCTGGCCCACAACGCCATGCCTGTGGTGCTGAACGAATGGCAAAAAGCAGCCATTTGTCAGAATTACCTAGCGAAAACGTGAAGCGCTCATAAAACACCAACAATCATCATCACCTCAATTTTCAGCCCGATATGAAAAAGAGCCAATTAGCATCCATGGAGCTGCTGAACAGGGTGTCAAACGTCGATGGAAAAAGGCGGGTGTCAGCATTGGTGAAAGAAATGGGGTGTCAATGTCGACGGAAAAAGGCGGGTCTCGGCGTCGGTGAATGAAGCGGGTGTCAACATCGATGGAAAGAGGTGGGTGTCGAGCTTCCGTTGGGTGAATGGCTATCTCACGTGCATGAATGTGTCTGTCTGAGAAAAATGAGCTTTCCATAAGAGGGAATCTCTTCCTTACGCTTCTCAATGCATCCCATTTAGAATCCCACCAGACATGGGGATTGGTCTATCCTGGACATGAATTCAGGGAAATAACTATCTGAGGATCTGGATGTTTGTATGCATTCGTCGGATCGGATTCTGAAATCCGTAACACTATGTATATATTTGTATATGTATATATATTTTTTAAATGTATATATATTTATGTTTATATACATATATATTTATAATTATGTATATATATATATATATATATATATATATATATATATATATATATATATATATATATATATATATATATATATATATATATATATTATAATACCAAGCTTGCACACTAAAAACTCGGCTCGCCATCACACGATCCCGATGAAATTGCTGTGGCACTTAGCGGACATGCCGACAATGTTTGGGAAGTCTTGGCGTTCCATAGTACCACTTGCATTTTGCACAATGCGTATTTTTGTCATTCCCCGTGTACGGTCTGTCGTCTGCTACCAGCTATGTTGTACTGCTATCCCGTGCATGTGCACAGGTATCGCTAGCATATATATATATATATATATATATATATATATATATATATATATATATATATATATATATATATATATATATATATATATATATATATATATATATATATATATATATATATACATATACATATATATATATAATCTTCTTCTTCTTTCGGCTGCTCCCGTTAGGGATCGCCACAGCGGATCATCCGTATGATCCGCATAGTGATTTGGCACAGGTTTTACGCCGGATGCCCTTCCTGACGCAACCCTGGTCGCCTCTCACGACACAGGGATATGGTACACCTATTTTCACCGCGGCATACACCGGGCCCAGTACACTGGTACTCACTTCGCCGACCTTGGAAGGATGACAGGCTGAGTCAACCTCCTGGTGTGTATTAATTCAAGCGGCCAACGGGGCTTGAACTCAGGACCTTTTGGATCCCAAGCCGCTACCCCAACCACGAAGCCAACACCAGGTATATATATATATATGAATATAAGTATGTTCTATATATCTATATATATATATATATATATATATATATATATATATATATATATATATATATATATATATATATATATATATATATATATATATATATATATATATATATATATATACATGTATACATATTGTTGCGGTTGTGGAAATTTACAAGACACCATTCGGGTTCCCCAGAGATAATTTATTTCAATAAGTGTGTGTTTCAGGTTAGATTCCCCCACCGATGTATTACGGGCCTTGTTCGTGTGCCGGGCTGTGAATCTTAAGGTAGTCATTATTCTTTCCTATCTTTTATTTTCAATAAACTCTTCAACGACGCCATCTCCACAACACCGCCATCTTCTCGACAACGCCATCAACATCGAAAACACCATCACGCCCTCCTCAGCGACAGCCGCAGAGTGCCGTTGGTAGCGGACACGCTGCATAATAGGAAGAACCACATTCCACCGTCTGTGTGCAAACAGCCGTGAAGCGGCTGATTTGCATAAACGGATAAGGATGAGGTCTACCTCAGAAAGGACTGGCCAATCAGGAATGGGGTTTCCCACCAGGGGTGAAAGGGCAGAGGTGAAAGTCGCGCCAGCCTCGGGTGAAGAAACCGAGAGCGTCTTCACCCCCCCCCCCCCCGGGCTATAAAAAGGGTGAAGTCGAATCGCCAGAGGCAGTCGGGAGACGGGAGAGAGGAAGGCGCATCGGAACAGTCAGAGTGGAGAGACGGGGCTGGTGGAGGCTGAAAGGACGGAGTTTGGAGTCGCTGAAGAGAAAGGCGCATCGGAGCTCGGCGGTCTGAGCAGACGGCCTTGAGGGCATCAAGCGACGCTGAGGAATGAACGGGTCTCAAAAGAGCATCAACTCTGAAAGAGCCAACAGACCCGTTCGCTCCTCCGGGCACGTCGCCGGCCAGGTCCGACCGGCCAAGCCGTGCTGAAGGCCGAACCACGAGGGAGACCAAGCCGCCACTCAGGACTGGCCCGAGCGAGGATCCATTGCTTAGATTTACCTCAGGAATAGAGAAAAATAGGAATGAGTTCAGAGATATAATCAGAACTAACCATGAGATTCACACAATGCACTGTCCCATTCGTCTCTTCCTTCTTGTCTAATGGGTTAATCTGAACGTACATTAATAAAATAATTTTCTGGGGGTCATTGTATGTTGGACTCCATTGCGTTGGAGGGATACGGTTCCCAGAACTGCAACTATATATATATATATATATATATATATATATATATATATATATATATATATATATATATATATATATATATATATATATATATATACACATATACACATATACATAAATATACATATACATAAATATACATATGAATATGCATTTGTAAATGTATATGTATATATCATCACCCCCAGGAATGAGGAATATCAAGAACCAGGTATGCCAAGAGCCTGGTATGCCAAGAACCAGGTGCGCCAACATCCAGGTACGCCAAGAGCCAGGTACACCAAGAACCAGGTACACCAAGAACCAGGTACTGTGCAGAACCAGCAGGAACAGTCCAACTGTGACCAACCATCATTGCTGTTGTCTCCAACCGTCTGGAGCAGCGCTGTGAGGCGCCTTCACCAACCGTCAGCAGGATCTCCCACCAACTGCTAACAAGGCAGTCCTGCCATCCTTTTATAGACGACCAGTGTGGGTGGAGCCTCAAGCATGACTTCAGCCAAATCCAGCGTGCCCATTGGCATATCGCTGCGTGAGGCCTCCAACCATCCATTCTCGTGGTCATTCTCTCCTAACCGTCAAACGAGTTGCAACTTCCAATTAACACAGGCCTGGATCACTACATCATGTTAGGAGCTCGAGATGAATGCCAGAAAGCAGCCATTTGCTGGAAAAACGGATCATAAATACGAAGCGCCCACAGAACATCAGTGGGCAAGTATCACCTCTTTGTTCTGCCCCATACGAAGAAGAGCCAGTCAGCGTCCATAGAGCTGCTGAACGGGGTGTCGATTGCGTCGATGACAGAAGGTGGGTGCTTGAGGTAAATGATCCGAGACCACAGCCATGTTTGACCATCAGAATGAACTGTTCAGGAAAAGATTGCAGTGTGATTAATGACTCAAATGTCCTGGAAGTCCACTTTGTGTTGATGGAAAGGGAATAGACGAGTATGCATAAATCAATAAATATATATAAATGTGTATATTGTTTCGGATTCGCGCCCGCCGGCGTGCGAGCGGCCACGTAACTCGAATCGCGGCATGTCGCCCACCGGACGGACAATTCCGTCGTGACTCTCTCAGACTAACGCCGGGAACTAGTCACGGGTGGGCCTTTCGGCCTCACCACGATCGTGCCAATCGGCCCCCCGCGTGGGATAGGGTTGTTCGCCAAATTCGACCTACCTAAGTACCCACACGGAGGGTAGACCAGGCGATCGCACCTCGCCGCAGGTCGACTTCGGACACGGGCCACTTTAAGCGACCCGTTCCGTACTATCGGGATAACCGAGCGGTGTTATCGTCAACCTCGACGGTTCCGATTAATTATTGGGCGTATTTAGCCCACGACCAACACTTTACGTGAAGTAAGATGGAGATTCAATTAAAGAAAAGATGAAGCGAAACGGGAAAAACAGTTCAACATAAGGCACATTTATTCCGCGGCAAACAGAAAGCACACATATACAATTACAACAATTATGCACCAAAAGCAATTGCAAAAGAAACACAACAACTATGCACCAAAAGCAAATGCAACAAAAGAAACACAATGCAGATCTACGACCGACTACGCGAGCACACGGCAACACTTAAACAGTTTTACTTTACAGACGGCGCCGACAACACATATACTCAAAATCAAAAGAAAAGGGCCACCCTCAACTACAAGGGGGCAGACGGGCCTGGGGCCGAGACCGCGTCGAGCCTACCCGTCTGGTGATGAGCCGCAAAATGGCG
>NC_140964.1:23147230-23172230 GCF_056783735.1 Eptatretus burgeri
ACCCACATGACTCCCCCACCCCATCGGCCTTACATGTGACACCTGCATTTCTAACACTTCACCGACCATGACCTTCCCTGTTACCACACCATGTCCAATAAAAAAATCAATGTGTGCACCATACATTTCACTTCTTAACTTAAAACAACTCACACAGCACTTCTCCCCGATCCACGCACCAGCCATTGGACAGCCACTCGTGCCCGCTTTGTTTCCAATTACCCACTGTCCCGATTGTCACTCTAAAACCCAGCAGAACTCACAAACCCATGCCAATTTTCCCACAATTCATTTTTTTTCCACCAAAGGAGGGCACTTCGCCACAATCTTAGCAGCCGAGCATGGCCGTATATGCTCAGCCCAATCTAGTCTCCCCGACCCCCGACAGTGATCTCCGGACCCGACCTATGAAAGGGCATCTCGGATAGACCTGGCGGTTCAGCAGGAGGATTCACCCTCTCAGAGTCTAAAAGTCTATTGGAGGGTCCCTCTATCACCGGGTACCGGCAATATCGTTGCATGTGTCCTCTGCCCGCACTGGAAACAACTCCCCATAAAAGGCCCCCGTGGGTATCTGTGTAATGTCTCTTCCGGTTCTGGACCCCCTCGGCTATAATCGAATTGCTCTATTGGCTGGGCTGGACCCCGCCGCTTTGGCGCACTAACTACCAGATTACCCTTTATCAAACTTGACAGTTTCTGGAAAATTTCCTGAAACATTTGGGTAATGCCAATTTCTCCCAGCCCCCCTCCCTGATCCTGGATCTCCGCCTGTCGGATCGTCACCGATGGCCTCTCTGGAACCCGACCCGGCCGACTCCATGAGGCCAGCCTGGCCGCGCACTCGGCCGCTCGGTGAACGGTGGGTGGATCCTGTAACTCCACTAGCGCTCGGACCTCAGGGTCAGGAAGAGCAGCTAAAAATTTCTCTAGTGCCAGTCTGTCCCATGCCTCCACTGTAAGGTCCCGATACGCGATCCTGACTGATTGGTAAATGTCCTGTGCCAGCTCCTGCACTGTCTCACCCGGCTTTAATCTGCGGTGCTGGAGCTGGGCCCGCACCAGATCACAGTTTGCCGCGAACCCAAACCGACGGCTCAACGCCTCGCAAATGTGGGAGCTGGTCAACATCCCCTCCGCGATCACGTTTAACACATCTGCGGCTGGTCCCCACAACGTTGCCACCAAATTCCCTGTACGTTCCCACTCATTCCACCCGTTCAGTAGGGAAATGCACTCAAATTGCGTCAGAAAAGCTTCAACGCTCCCTGACCCGTCGAAATTTACCAGGGGGATCACTTTTACGGTGGCCCGCTTCTCAGTTTCTCCCTTGTCCGAATCCAGCCCAGGGATCAAACACCCTTGTGGCTGCGTATCCAATTTCAGAGCCCACTGTGGCCAAAGATGTTTTGTGGTGAGGGTCTCATGGGTCAATTTTGCCTCCTGTTCCAAACGTTGAATGGACCGATTCACCTCTTCCCGCAGGATCTTCTGGGCCCGCACAACCTCCTCCAAGGCTCCGTCGTGAGTTTGTAGCTGCTCCCCAACCAACCCAGACACTCTACTTACAAAAGACGGCTCTACCAGGCCTTTATCCAAGACTTCATCTTGGCTCATAATTTTATCTTGTTCGTCCAAACGAGCCTCCAATTCTTTTACCTCCTCCGCCAAATTCATCCCTTGCTTCCTCAGCTCTCCTCACTCTTCAACCTGCAGCTGCATATGAGCATCCACACAGGCACGATGACGTTCCAGGCTTTCATCCACTTTATCAACCCGAATGTTCGTTGCATCAATTTTACCTACCAATTTCTTCCGCATATTTTCCCCCTCCAATGTAATTTCTACCTTTGTTTCCTCCAATCTATCGTCGAATTTACTTTGTATTTCTCTCAATTTAACATCCACACACTCCTGCATCTGTTTTCATTTTCTCCATCTTTTCCCCCAATTCATCCCTCATTAAATCAATCCGTGCACCCAACTGTTCCCCCATTACCCCCAATCGATCCGCCATCTCTGCCCCCTGTGCCGTCATTTTTGCCCTCTGTGTCACGAATTGATTTTCCATTTGTGCGTCATTTCTGCCCTCTGTGTCACAAATTGATTTTCCATTTGTGCCGTCATTTCTGCCATTTGTGCCCCCTGTGCCGTCATTTTTTGCCTCCTGTGTTGTAATTGCACTCATTAAACGTTCCAACATTGTCCAGATCGTCATCGTGCCAGTTTCCGGCGCTGCTGGCTCCGTTACAGGCGATGAAGCACGGTCCACGCTCGGAATGGGGGAGGTTCCAACCCTACCCCCGTCTCTCCCTTCTTCCCCTGACTCGCTGCCAGACACGTGGCCTTCCTCCTCAAACATCTGCACATCCGCCATGGTGCAGAAGTCCCGTTTGCCGCCAATTAATTTAGATTTGAAAAATCCCACCAAAATTTTCCCGCGCTCGCGCGCTTTTCCGTAGTAATTTTATATTCCAATTCGTGGCGAGATTTTAATCTTGGTATATTCTCCCGATACCAAATATAATTTAGAGGGGTTCGAATATCCAACACCCTGACACCAATGTGACGTCCACGGGACTTGAACAGTCCCGCCAACGTAGAATGAGCCGAAACGATGGAGGCGGTTTATTTATTTATAACTCAAACATGGCGGTTCTAATCGCTCTACCGCAAACGGGAGGAGGAAGGTGGCACGAGTCGCTTTTCACCGAGTTGATGATGTTTATTTGTTTTTATTATTAACCAGAAATAACAAGACTCGGCAAAAAAAGGGATCCGGGGCGATTCGACGGGATGGTGTGGGATCGGGCGTGGGGAAAACACAGACAATTCCAATGAATATACAATTTTCAAACCCTCTAAGGCGCCAAGTACACACACACACACACACACACACACACACACACACACACACACACACACACACACACACACACACACACACACACACACACACACACACACACACACACACACACACACACACACACACACACACACACACATACACACACACGTAGCTACTTCTGGTGGTCAGGCTGGACCGTGGTGTGGACGCAACTGTCCCTGGATCGGCATCGGACGAGCTGGCCTTGTTCTCGTCAGGGGGGCAGGAAAAACCGTGGTGCTATCGACCTCCTGGTCCTGGCCCAAGTCCGCTCACAGCTGCCAGGGAACCAGTTCTGGCGCCAAGTTGCGAGCAGGAGAGGGAGGCAGGTCCGCCCGCTGTTCGACCCCGTACTCCGAGTCAGCAGAACCCCAGAGCCGAACAAGGTGAGGCACGATGCTCAGCAAGGCTCCAAGACACGATGAAGAACACGATCGAATCAGCACAACAACAAGTACGCTTCCCGCGCAACAGCCTCCACACCAAAAAAAACATGATCTTTTTGTCCCGATCTTCTTCCTCTTCCTTTTCGACCCCGAACAGAACCTTTTTATCCTCCTGTCCTCGTCACTTCCAATCGAGCCGTTTTATTGGCCCACCGCCGTCTCCTTCCGCCAATCGTGATCACGGGGCGGAGCCATCCACAGCCCTGTCCTGTGACGTCATGGCCAGCCTCCAGGGACCACTAAAAGGGGTTTACGCAGACACACTTACCCTATCCCGTGTCCCTATCTAATTACGTGACAATTATCATTTCCCCCTTGAAGAAATGAACATTTACGAGACAACTTATCACCACTGAATTGCTACTTATTACATCGAGATCCTGGTAAACTCGAACAGCATGGCATACCTAATTAAACATCCTAATTACCCGTTGAATGCATACCCCCCCCCCCCTCAAACGTAACAATATATATATATATATATATATATATATATATATATATACATATATATATATATATATATATATATATGTATATATACATATACGTGCACACACACACACACACACACACACACACACACACACACACACACACACACACACACACACACACACACACATACACACACACACACACACACACACACACACACATATACATCTCTCACCTGTGAATGGAGGGAATAGCCAATCAGGACTCACTTAATCAACCAAACCCAGGTGGCTTGGATTACAAAATAATTTACACTTCCCACCACTCCTCCAGCCAAAGAAGTTACATGAAGCGCATACATCAGATTGATCAGTTTTGGAAGCACCGCACGAAGACCAAGAATCCTCCAGAGGGCATCCCGATTCACTGAATTCAATGCTTTGCAGAGATCAACATAAGCTGCAAGGAGCACCTGCCGAAACTCTTGTCTGCGTTCATTGAGGACCGGAAAAGCAAGCATAAGGTCAATCGTTGACCTCTATGGTGTAACGCCTGACTACTCTGGACGTTGGTGTTCAAGCAGATGTTGGCGAACTCTGTCAATAATTATCCGAGCAAAGACCTTGCCCGGCTCTGAGAGCAGTGTCACCCCTCGGTAATTGTTTCAGTTCTGGAGATCACCTTTCCCTTTCCAGAGAGGGACAACAAGGCCCCTCTTCCAATCAGTTGGGATGATGCCTGTGTTCCAGCAGAGCACAGAACTGCATACAAGATGTGTACAGCATTTCCACCAGCCTTGAGAAGTTTAGCATTGATGCCACAGATCCCAGGAGCTTTACCCAACTTCAACAGGTTCACCGCAGCCTGTGTTTCCACAAACGATGTTGGATCACTGTTGATTGGAGAGACAGCAATAAGGATAGTAACCCCATGGGCATCCAACTCAACAGCTGGTGGATCAGCCTGGTACAGCTACTCAAAGTAACCGGCAGAGTGGGTCTTCACTTCGGACTCCTCTGTCAAGAGCCCACCACCCTCTGCTCTAACTGCAGTACACTGGTGGACAGGCTTAGAGGAACGCAATGTGCGAATCGCTTGATCACAGGTGATGCTCTACCCCCTCACAGTTTCCTCACACATAGGCCTTCTTGTCCACCCTTAGCGCAGGTACAGTTTTACGCCTCAGCTCCCTGAACAGCTCAGCTCTGCCATTGCGCCTGGCCCTTCGACTCTGATCAATGGTATCCAGGCGACCTTGAGCAAATTTTTTTTTCTTCATCCTCCGGTGAGTTCCAAGACATCCACTGGCAACATCAAGGATGGTAGTTTTGAAGGCACTCCACAACTCTACAGGGTCTCCCAAAGCACCCAGACCCCCCCCCCAAATCTCCACTCAGCCTGTTTGCAAACTCCTTACCGACCCTCTCATCCTTGACCTTGTCAACATCCAGCCTAGGCTGGCATAGTACCATTTTCCTGGATTTAAGCTGCCACTTCAGAGTTGCTACAGCAAGCCTGTAGTCGGTATTGAGAAACTGAACACTCTGGTAGACCCTGCAGTTCTGGATCATCCTCCAGCGACCATCAAAAAGCACATGGTCAATCTCCTTCAGCACACCACCAGCATTGGAATACCATGTCCATTAATGAGCTTGTGGGTGCTGAAACAATGAGCCAGCCACCCTAAGTCCATGACGTCTTGCAAAGTCAAAGAACTTAGTGTTATTCTGGTTCATAGTTCCAGACTCATGGAGACAAACATATATGTCTCATAGCCATCTCTATCAGTTCCAGTTGATGCATTGAAATCCCCCAAGACAAGAAGAGTATCTCATCTCAAGGCCATCTCCACTCATGGCTCGCAGACTTCCTCTCCTGTCGCAGTCAACGTGTGGCCCTAAATGGAGTTCTTTCATCCCCTCTTCCTGTGCAGGCTGGAGTTCCTCAAGGTAGCGTTCTGGGCCCTGTTCTTTTTATGGTTTTCATCAATGATCTCTCGTACTCTCTGGAAAATCCTCTATTTCTCTTTGCCGACGACTCCACCCTCTGCCGTAACATCTGTCATCCCTCAGACCGGCAAGCAGCAGCTTCTTCGCTCACTGCAGATCTGGATAAAATCACAAACTGGTCCAACACGTGGAACATGTCTTTCAATCCAGACAAATCTCACACTCTCACTATGTCTCTTCGAAAGGACCGTTTACAAAACCCCCCCATCCACTTTCTCAACAATCCTCTGGAAGAAGTCTTTTCTTTCAAGCTTCTAGGTCTCACTATCTGCCATGACCTTTCCTGGGAAAGTCACATTTCCAACCTCGCCTCAAAAGCCAGTCGCCGACTGGGAATCCTCCGTCGTGCTAAGTCCTTCCTCGGCCCTCTTGAGCTCCTGACCACTTACAAAGCTTTCGTCCGTAGCCTGATGGAGTACTGCTCTCCCCTCTGGGCTGGTGCTCCTGCCTCCCACCTTTCTCGGCTTCACGCTGTCAAAACCAGGGCATTTAAGATCATCGGCATCTCCCGCAATGAAGCTGAGTCTTTGGGCCTCTCACTCAATCACCGCAGGTTGGTCGGTGGTCTTTCTGTCTTCTACCGACTCCTCTCCAGCCTTGCCCCCCCTGCTCTCTCTGCGATTTGTCCCCACCACATTTCCACAGGGCGCTCAAGGTCCGCCAACAACCCCCTTCTGGTAAAACTACCAAAATCACGAATCACTGCTCATCTTCACTCTTTCATTCCTCTTTTTCCCGCCTTTGGAATAAATTTCCTCACTCTATTCTTTCCCATTCTTCCCTCCAGGCTTTCAAAACAGCTGTTCACCACCACCTCTTATCTTCCCCCATCCAAATCCTCGATCTTTTCTACCCCCGATAATCCACCCAAGCCCACTTCCCTCAATTCCCCTGCTTTCCTTCCTGAAAGTCCCTGAAATGTCCATCTTCTCTTCGCCATGTTCCCCGTCCCATCCCCATCCCTCTCCCTTCCACAGTTCACCTAATGTGTCTGTTCCCCACTGTTTTGTCCCTTCCACTCCCGCCCCTCTTGTCTCATGCCTCCTTGCTGTGAGTTGTGTGTTAGCTCTCATACGAGCCTCGACCATGGTATACAAAAAAAAAAAAAAAAAAAAATCTGCGGAACTGAGCAACGACAGACTTGTGTGTTGCATAGAATGCATCCTTCAGTGAGATCACTCGCCTCAGTTGGAGCATAAACAGAGACCAGCGAAATGACACCCAAGGAGTGACGAATCCTTCATCTCATAATACGCTTATTGATCGTTGTTACTTCAATTGTCATTGGTTTCAGCTTATTGGACACAGCTGCAACAACTCCTTGGGTACCATAACCATCAAAGCTACCAGACCAATAGTCGGTGTAACCACCCACCATGATCTCGCTGTAATCCGGTCACCGAACCTCAGAGAGTGCTGCAATACCGATGTCCAAACGTTTGAGCTCAGATAACAAAGACACGTGATCATCCTCTCTTAGGGATAGGATATTCGAAGCACCCACCCGAAGGGATTGCCTCAGGTTAGCCCAAGGATACCACCATCTCGTGGACGACACTTCAGCTCCACTCCAACACACACGACTGCAATCTGACCCAGGAAGGTTACCCTGTGGTTTTCCTCTTATCATCAAAGAGTGGGGGTCCCGATGGCTTTTCCCCAATGCCGTCTTCTGGTGAGCTGCCATGTGGAGAGCAGCTGCACAGGAGGTACTCCGATTGAGTGGGTTTTCAGATTTCCTTGTGGTACATTTTGTGGAATGAAGGGTTTTACGGTGGCTGGAGTGCAAATCCTGCCACCAACCTCCTAAAAAATAAAGTAACGCATGTGCAGTCAGATGTCCGCAGACACAGTTGGGCACTAGATATGGATAGCCGCTGGCTCACTAGGAGTTCCGCCTATATAGGAGCTCCGCCTATATATAGAACTCCACCAACAACTATATTTGACAGGTTTTGTGTTTAATCCTCCTAGTTGTCCATATCCATGCACCCTCTCACCAAGAAACCTGGTGGGGGAAACGGTTTAGTCCCCGCCAACCAGACCATGAAACAGGTTAGCACAGGTTTACATGGTACCTGTTGCAAGTTTCAGATTATAATCTGGTCTGACCTGACATTTGGAACACTGAACAATTGAGCATAATGGCACAACGTGCATATGTACTTGCAAACACCATCCGTCACTTCGCTGACGTGAATAAGAGGAGTGGAGAGAAAGAGGGAGAAAGAGGGGAGAGAGTGAAGATTTGGAGGGGGAAAGGGAGAGGAGGGAGGGGTAGTAAGGGGTGGGGAGCGAGGAGGGTGGAGTAAGGGATGGCAGCATGAGGTGAGAAGAACGGAAGGCAGACATGCAGTGGATCGTTAATTTCAATTCATATCATCTCATCAAAACTATTCTGCATAGAATAACCGTGAAAATTGGAAACAAAATAATGTCTGAAATCCACTTTCTTCCAGTCATACTATAAACATGGCACAGAAACAAACACCGCCAGGACATGTCCGGAGATAAATCAGTCTCAAAGACCACTTTTTTTCCTTTCCAATATGTTTATACATCATAATAGTACACCTGCACTGAAGTTGTGCACCTGATATTTGTTTCATGTTTGTTGACCTACTTTTTTTTTTTTAGGATTGTGACCTAATTAACAAAAAAACATGTTTTTGATCACAACTTGAATAATTTCACTTCAATTTTTAAGATCTTGAGTTTTAAGGATAGATTGTCGATGGGGACGCATTTTCTTTGATTGCATTCTCACCCTAAATGTTGAACGTTTCAGTCTGTCTATAAACACTTCATTCAATATTGTTGTCAGCTGGGCGTCACGGCGAGCACTACCACTAGATGGAGCAGTAGAGTCGGCTCCACCGAACACCTGGAATCTAGATCGTACCTTTCCGATAACTCCGAAGGTACGGGTCCCTTACAGGAGTGTGAATCGTCAATAATTCAACCACGTGGGACAGGGATATTTGCCAAACTTCAAAATACCTAGAGGCCCACGTGGCGAGCTAGCGAGGAATTCACACCCTTGACGGAGCTCGAACGGGACGAGCCGTTACTGTGCTCGACCTGTGCGTAACCCGAGCGGATGGTGACCGAGGTGCCAGCGGTCCAAATGCACAACTACGGCAGCAACCGCCTTTTTAATCCCCCAACACGCACCGTGCTAAACCAATGAAGGAAAGGACAAGGACGAGCTGAAACATTTAACAAAATGGATATTTATTTACAATAGGGGGGATGGAACACACAGAGAGTAGAGTTAAACTGACTAAGCAATGCAAATTATGTACAACAAAGAGCACTTAACAATTCCTACTTACAGACGGGCCCACAGACACACACACACACACACACACACACACACACACACACACACACACACACACACACACACACACACACACACACACACACACACACACACACACACACACCCAAAAGAAGTGATGGCTGCGGCCTTTATTGAAGGTTCCCAGGTCAAGGGAAGATGAGCTGGAAACCAGAACTATCTCGCACCTTCCCGCCTCATGCGGTCTTCGATGTCCTGTATCGGCGGGACTCGAACCCGCAACTCGATGCCGCTGCAAGCACCGGGTACGGAGGGCAGCATCGAGCTCTAGCATGCTCCTACGGCATGCGATGAGACCAGAGCCAGCGACAGGACGAGACCAGAAGCCAGCGACGAGACGAGACCAGACCACCAGACACCGTGCCGTCCCGTCTATTCCTTGTCTCTGGTGTCGGGGGTGGGAAGGAACGTGTCTCACCCCTCCGCACACCTCATTCGCCGGGGAAATCGGTCGTCTCTTCATGATTGGTCGGGGTCGTCGGGGCGTCTCGATCTCCCGCCCCCCGAAGAGGCTCAGCTGATCTTGGAGCTCGCTCTGCTTCCATTGGCTCAAAAATGACGCATACCCTCATTTCGCGCCAGGCCAGAACGAAACGCTTCATGAACGCGTGAAGAGCACGGACAATGCCGCAGCAGTGTCAGGATGGAGCGAAGGTGTTGACGTAGTTATTTTTGATGTAAAAATGTCAAAGAAAACCCTGACTATCAAAATAACTTCGTAGCATGCACACTTAATTCCCATTAGACTCGGGACGGGTTCTATCGAAAACACACACTTACCGATTTCACTGTTCCATAAGGATCTGAATGCTGAGTGCAGTAAGCTTCCTAATTCGCAACAATATATCGCTTGAACAAAACACACGATTTTGATGAAACTTGGCAGCAAGCTTCATATCTGATACTGAACGAAGGTACAGTATATTGACCACACCAAATTCTGTTCTCATTAAAGGGGTCTATGGGGGGGTTGACCCCCAAAATATGTATTTACTCCCTTCTCTGAAACTGCACACAATTTCAATATAACTTGGCCACAATCATTATCACCCGTGATGTACAAAAGTTCATGGCATTAAAAAAATCAGGGTCAAAGTGGCTCTGCATCACGTTTGAGTGACCGTTGCTCCTGATCCAGGTGAGCTTCAGGATGTGCAGTCCATTTTTTATTTTGTTTTATTTTTTACAAGGCTACTTATGGCTGGTGGAAGGCCATTTTCCAAATAACAAGGTAGATGGTTACTATTGGTGATACTAAATATATTTATCACAACTTACATCATGTTTGTGTGACTTACTTTATTCAAGAACCAAGATGGAGACAATCCCAATTGGATAGTGTTCAGAAATATGAGATAATGAAGCAAACATGCAGACTTTTTCTCCAAACTTTGACTTATCAAGCTTTCAGGTGTCATCATAATGACGATTGCCTTTCACAAGCAGGTTGCCTTGCAAATGCCTGATCCATCAGCCTGATTGGCACATAGGTGAGTGAATGCATTGATTGATAAATGGATGAACACACTCAAGCAAGCAAAGTCCTTTTGGCGTCCTAACATATGACCAGTTTTAGAGCGATGATGATTGTAACAAATAACCTTTTTGACTTGCACTACACAAGTTCAAAGACAGATTTACTTCTGAATTTAATTATACATATCACATTCAATTGTGTTGTACATTCAAACTCCAGAGATCAATCTCTCATTTGAATTAATCTAATTGCACTGTGTTAAGAACTGACCAAATGATTTCCTGCGTTTTGTGTGTAGAGATGCGTTTGCTGATATTACGAGGCTGAAATTTTGGCATAAATCTTTCCTTTTGTCCTAATGAATTTCACGCAAGCAACTATATTCACGAAGAGCCCAAAAGGAAAATACCACTGCAATTTAATATACTCTGCTAAAGATGGCTTTAAAATTTAACAAACATATAAAGTATGGATTTGAAAGCTTCCAGCTGTTGTACATTGTGAATCTTCAAAGTAACCTGAGGCTGTGGCTGAAATAATTGAGAAATAACAATTATGAATCAGTGGAAAGTTGCAGGTGGAATTCAAGCTCTTATAAAGAATAAGTATTACTTTCTGCAGGAATCGTTTAATTCTCCCAAGTTACATCCTAAATAGTGATAGCCATTGGTGTGTGAATCAAGTTATCGCTGAATTTACACAAATGACACAATGGTGAGAAACTTTTCATGATATCCTGCATGCCACTCGCTGTGTGCACATGAAATTCAGCCAATGCATCACCAATAATTCTCAAAACCATGAAAATTTAGATCATGATTAAATGTCAAGAAAGAATATTGTAATCTTGTGCATATTACAAACACTCACTGTGTAAAAGGATCCAACAAGGGGAGGCAGTGTAATTATTACAATACTTCTGGAGCTTGAAGTAATGGACTTTTGTAGGATAGTGAAATAATTTCCGCTGTTTCTTACATCTATACATATACAGTATACACCATGCGTCCAAGAAAGGATTTGCCTGTAATCAGTAAACAGATCATAATTGACTGCATTATTGATGAAATGTTCATTGACACTGATGATATGGATTCATGATTATTACATAGTTTTGAATGCACACAGGTGGGAACTAGTTATCTGTCATCTTCGACACCTCATTAGGGGAACTGGGTACCATCGTTATTTTGCTCAGCCACACGCTGTCTTGGTCTTCATCTTCTTCTTCTTTAAGCCTCAATCTTAACAGTTTTGGGTCAGTCACTCGGATCCTCTTTTCAATTCTCCTCTGTCTTCTGTATCTTGTCTTGATCCCATATTCTTCAAATCTCTTTCCACTACATCCCTCCACCATAATCGGTATTCCTCTTGATATTTTCCTTCTAAATGGCTCATTCCATACTCTCATGATTGGTTCCTCATCCTGTCTTCTCATCACTTGCCCCAACCACAAACTCGTCTCTCTTAATTTTTTCTGGAATACATGCAACTCTGGCTCTCTTGCATATCTCCTCATAACTCAACCGCTCTCTTCATGATACTCTGAGAATCTAGCTAAGCATTCTCATTTGTCCTCTCCAGCATCTCCTCTTCCATTTTTTCTTGAATGGTGGGGCAGCATAGCTGAAAAATCTGCAATAATTGTTAATTTAGTGATACAGTACAAGCATCAAATTTGTCACAGAGATGGACCAATATTGTTACGTTTGTATGGGGCAGGGTAGATATTACTTTATTGCAGTTAGAAATATATGGAGTAGTATGGTCCGGGTATGAGTAGTTAGCCAATCTCAATGTGATTAAGTTGGAAAACATCGCTTAAGAATGGTTTGCTTGAATGTGCACCAGGAGGGTGGTGCATTGTAATAAATAGTTAGGGTTTAAGGAAAGGAATCATACATATAACCACTTGTATGTCCCACAGGCTGAGGCGCCAAGGTGAGGCTTAAGTGAAGAGATGGAAGCGCGTAGCTTGGGTCACCTCCTGAGAAGGGTGGATTCATGCATCACCTCCAGAGGGGCGGAATTTTCATTACCCAAAGGGGTGTATTTTGGGGTCTCTTGCGGGAGCCCGTGAGAGCCAGGAGAGTTGGAGTCTTCTTGGAGGAAAATTGGTTTGGCGTGAAGTTAGAGGAGGAGAAGAGAGATTGCACCAAAAAGAGAGGAGATTGTGTGGAGGGAAAAGGTTGGTCTGTCCCTGCTGCCTGCCTGCCTTCTCATGTTCCTGCCTTTGTCCTGTGTCTGCTTTGTTGTCCCTGGTTCCTGCTCCTGTCTTCATCGCCCTGCCTCATCGCCTGTTCGTCTCTCCAGCCTGTGGACCTGATTCCTTCTCGTCCACCAGCAGAGCTAAGGCCCACCCGGTTCTCATTCCCTTTCCCCATCTGTGAACAAGTGTGGTGCATGGCACAATAGCTTTTATTCTGCTTTTACATTACTATTTATTTATCGATTCTATTTTCCCCCTTTCTTCCCCAATAGTGCCATACCTTAGCGACAAAAAGGACAAGGATCGTTACACGGTGGACAAAAGCGCCATTTTTTGCACCAGAGCTGCACATGGGACTTATGATTTAAAAAAAAAAGTCATGCTCCAAAGAAATGGACAATGGGAAGGATGCTTTATGATGTCATAATGACGTAATCACCTATTATTTACCATATAAAACTAAGTCAGTAACAAAATTGCACCATAAAATGCTGTGATGTGATATTTAAGACATTTTCCTCCATCACCATTGCAAAGAAGTAAATAAAGCTACTGCAATGAAATTTTTATAAAAAAAAAAAAACAGTTATAAAGTGCTTCCTGAACAGACCACACAGTTATGCATTAGTCACATATTAATGTATCCTAATGGTAATACCAGACTTCCAATGTGAGGTGTAATAGATATTGTAAGAGCACACTTTTATTATTTGTCTCATCTGTTTCACGAGAATATTGCATTGTATCATCACCAGGATTTTTCATCCAGAGATGATGTCATAATGACATCATAGCACCTAATTGGTCAGTTTTGATTACAAGCAATGATTAACAGCATGTTCCTTGACCTGGAGAACATACCTACAGCAACTTAAAACCTAACCATAGCATTCTGTGATCATATTTTCCTAAACTGTTTGTATTATTATGTAATTAAACATAATGACGTCATAAAAGACCCTTCCAGCAAGCCAATTATTTTTTTTGGAGCATGACTTTTTCTTAATTTGTAAGTTGATGCAGTTCTTTGGTGAAAAAAATGGTGCTTTTATCTGCCGTCTAACGATTTTTTCACGAAGATACCTCACTACAACTCAACCCATCATCGTCTCCACCGTCACATTCACCATCCCCTGTTATTTGTTTGGGAAATAAACCTGTTGGTTTTAAAAGAGTGAAGAGCCTCGTGTGCTTCTTGCAATTCTCGTGAGTGCAAGGCCACCATTAATTGATGTGTCCAAGGGAGTAAAAGCCAGTTCGGTCCATCCATCCAGCATTGTTCTTAATCGGAGTGGACACGACAATATACTGAACAGATCTGGATATTGAGGCATCGAGGATTCGGCCCATGAAGGCCGTGGCAGCCATTTGACAAAATGGTCGCAGGACGACAGAGCAACTTTGTGTAATTGATCAAGTAAGAGTAAGTAGGTGGTCTAAGTGGGATTAATTGAACACTGCAAGGTTAATGAAGACTATTTTTAGTAATAGATATTTAGAAACCGCACATTAATGTAGTTTTATTAACATAATTAACATTTACTGGACAGGAGACTGTTTTGTGCTGAAATGTCTATGGCACACACAAGCTACAACAAAATCATTAACTTTAACTCAAACTCTAAGTACCCCCACAATATCACAATTGATGTTTCAACCATGCATCATGGGATACCAGATTGTTAGTGCTGAGAACACTTTCCCTCTCACACACACAAGGCCGTGCACGGAAGTGCAGCCTTTTTGCAACTGCATCACTTCAAACATTCCTTCTTGCATTTGCAGGACACCAGCTCTTTGGAGGTCTTGGTTGCCTCAGGTAGAGTCATCCAGTGTGGCTCATCCATGCCGTTATAAGTTTTGGTGCAGCCCTAGCTGGTTGGTGAAGGAAGCTCTTTAACTGGCATTGGTAGCAGAGTCTGTCCCCACACATGATATCCCTGGTAGGTCACCCACTTTACATGCTGCTCAAGAGCTACCCTTGTTGGTGGAATCAACTGCACGCTGCTCTTATTTGCAAACAGCTTTTCCAAGCTTTGGTTTTTTTTGTCAGTGCTGGTGCTTGTTTGGTCATAGAAGAGGATGACAAACCTTTTGATGCAATGCAGGATGTCTTCTTGTATGTTGCTTCATGCCGAAGACACCTTCAGTGGTGCACTGTTAATTCCAGGAGCACAATCTAGATTGCCCAGGCAGTCTTCTTACCATGCCCAGAAAAGCTGGACATGGTGTCACACCCTTTCAGAGTGTGAAAGATCAGCAATTCCCAGGCCTTCTCTGTTCCAAGCCCAGCTGCCATTTTGTGGGATGCCAAGTAATGGAAGCCTTTTCCAGTTCAGAAGGCTAGCCACAGTTCATCTACAACACTACGATGCATGTGTCAACCGTCTGGATCAGGATCTTGTAGTGGCCATGCTGTACAACATGTGACACATGCAGCAACATGCGACGTCAGCTTCCTCATGGTTGCATGGAGCGAGTTATGGCAGATCCTCCAGTGGTGGTTTGCTGAGAACTCCCTCTCCATAATTGATGACAAGAATGTGTGGTGAAGCTGTGCATTGTGAGCAGTCATGGTGACTTCAATGCCCCATCCTTCGTCAAGTCTCTCCAATTGCAGTGTCAGTGGAAGTAAACCGAGCTCACCGAATCTGACCAGGTTTTCTGCCAGTGAAGTGTATCCACCCCCCACCCCAACCCCATGTCATTTCTTTTAAACTGTAAAGGACATGTCAGCTGCTGTGCCTTGTCTTTTTGGCAGATGATGCATAGTTTCCAGTTTGTCTCACTTGGATGCGCACTTTTGTCAGGTCGATTGTCAGGTCAGGCCAGATCAGATCTGTGACTTGCTTGAGGTATCATGTAAACCTGTACTAACCTGTTCCATGGTCGTGTTGTCGGCGACTAAACCGTCTCCCCTACAAAGTTTCCTCGTGAGGAGGGAGTTTGGATATGGACACCCAGCTGGATTAAAAACAAAACCTGTCAAAGGGCAGAGGAGCTCCTTGTGAGCCAACGGCCATCTATAGGTATTGCCCAACTGTATATGCGGATGTCCTCCTGCAGTTGGGTTACTTCATATTTGGAGGTTGGTGGCAGGATTTGCACTCCGGCTACCGAAAAACTCTTCATTCCGCAAAACATTCTCGAAGCATAAAAAAAATCTGAAAACCCACTCCATGGGATCACCTCCTGTGCAGCTTCCCTTCGCAGGGCAGCTCACCGGATAACGGGATTGGGGCAAAGCCTTTGGGACCCCCAATCTTTGATGAAAGGAGGGAAACCATGGGCTAACATTCCCGGGTCAGATTGCTGGAGAGTGTGTCGGAGTGGTGCTGAGGTGTCATCCACCAGACGGCGGTCTCCTTGGATTAACCTCAGGCGGTCCTTTCGGTGGGTGCCTGGAATGTCCTATCCCTAAGAGAGGATGATCACCTGTCTCTGTTATCATCAGAGCTCAAGCATTTGGACATCGGTATTGCAGCACTCTCTGAGGTTCGGTGACCAGATTGTGGCGAGATCATGGCGGATGGTTACACCGACTATTGGTCTGGTCGCTCTGATGGTTACCATGTCCAAGGAGTTGCTGTAGCTGTGTCCAATAAGCTGACTCCAATGATAGTTGAGGCAACACTGGTCAATGAGCGAATGGGTGTAAGGATTCATCACTCCTTGGGTGTCATTTCGCTGGTCTCTGTTTATGCTCCGACTGAGGCGAGTGATCTCACCATGAAGGATGCATTCTATGCCATGCTTGAGTCTGTGGTTGATCAGTGCCCCAGGCGAGATGCACTTCTAGTCTTGGGGGATTTCAATGCATCGACTGGAACTGATAGGGATGGTTATGAGATGTGTGTTGGTCCCCATGGGTCAGGAACTGTGAACCTGAATAGCACTAAGTTCCTTGACTTTGCAAGAAGTCATGGACTTAGGTTCATGGTTTCAGCATACACCATGAAACTATTCATGCGCTAAGGGTGGACCGGTTCATGGTTTCAGCATACACAAACTCATCGCTGGACTTGCTATTCCAACGCTGGCGGTGTGGCAAAGGATATGGACCATGTGATCATTGATGGTCGCTTGAGGATGATCCAGAACTGCAGGGTCTACCGGAGTGCTCAGTTCCTCAATACTGATCACCGGCTTGTTGTAGCAACTCTAAAGTTGCATCTTAAATCCAGGAGAATGGTACCATTCCAGCCTAGGCTGTATGTTGGCAAGCTCAAGGATGAGAGGGCAGCTGAGGAGTTTGCGAACAGGCTGACTGGAGATTTGGGGGGTCTGGGTGCTTTGGGAGATCCTGAAGAGTTGTGCAGTGCCTTCAAGACCACCATCCTTGATGTTGCTGTTGGATGTCTTGGAACTCACCCAAGGGCAAAGAAGAATTTTGTCTCTCAAGGGACACTGGATGCCATTGACCAGAGTCGCAGGGCTCGGCTGAATAGCAGAGCTGAGCTGTTCAGGGAGCTGAGGCGTAAAACTATACGTGCACTAAGGGTGGACAAGGAGGCCTATCTGCGAGTAATCTGTGATGTGAGGCATCACCTGTGGTCAAGTGACTCTTGGCCTGCTTACAGGGGAATTCGCGCATTGTGTTCATCCACGCCCATCCCTCGGTGTACTGCAGTTGGAGCAGAGGGTGGTAGGCTCATGACAGAGGAGTCTGAAAAGAAGGCCGGCTGGGCTGGTTACTTTGAGCGGTTGTACCAGGCTGATCCAACAGCTGTCAAGTTGGATATCATGGGTGTTACAATCACTGTTGCTGACTCTCCAATCAAATGTGGTCCACCTTCGTTTGTGGAAACAGGCTGCGGTGAACCGGTTGTAATGGGGTCAATCTCCAATGATCTGTGGCATCCATGCAGAACTTCTCAAGGGTGGTGGAAATGCTGCACTCATGTCATTGCATGCAGTTCTGTGCTCTGCCTGGAACACAGGCATCATCCCAACTGACTGGAAAAGGGGCCTTGCTGTCCCTCTCTGGAAAGGGAAGGGTGATCGCCAAGACTGCAACAACTACCGAGGGGTGACGCTGCTCCCAGTGCCGGTCAAGGTCTTTGCTCGGATAATTCTGGATAGGGTTTGCCACCATCTGCTTGAGCACCAGCATCCAGAGTAGTCAGGCTTTACACCAAAGAGGTCAATGCTTTACCGTATCCTTGCTCTTCGGGTCCTCACCGAACACAGACGAGAGTTTCGGCAGGGGCTGCTTGCAGCCTATGTTGATCTCTGTAAAGCGTTTCATTCAGTGAATTGGGATGCCCTCTGGAGGATTCTTGGTCTTCGTGGGGTGTCAGCAAAACTGATCGATCTGATGTCTGAACTCTACTCTGGTACTGAGAGTGCTGTGAGATGTGGTGGTACCATCTCTGACTTATTTCCAGTTGTTACTGGAGTTCGTCAGGGGTGTGTACTTGCCCCCACACTTTTCAGCACTTGTATGGACTGGATTCTCGGGAGGATGTCGGAGAGATCAAGCTGCGGTGCATCGTTTGGGAATGTCAAGATCTCTGACCTTGATTTCGCAGATGATGCAGTCATCTTTGCGAAGAATTTAGATATCCTTTTGGGGCCCTCGAGGTGCTGAATGAGTTGGCGGAGCCACTAGGATTATGTGTTTCCTGGGTCAAAACTAAGATCCAGGCTTTCAATGACATCTTGGATGCTGCTGTCCTGTCTGTTCCTGTTTGTGTTGAGGATTTTGAGGTTGTGAAGAGATTGATGTTGATGTTGATGGGCCAGGACGCTCTGGATTAACGAGTTTAGTGGTTTAGGCTGGTTGCAGGTTAAAGCTGGAGTGTGCTTCAAAAAGCTTTAGATTGAGCTACTTTAGACTGAATGTTCGGTTGCTCGGCTGAATTAATAAGAGGCACGGGCATCTTTCGGTGTGGCCCCCATTAATTCTCTGGCCCCACGAGCAGTGTAATGCAGCACATATGCCTGGGAACATGTGAGGGAGTGTGGACTTAACTGGTGGTTGCAGTCATTTTTACATGACCTGCAGGATTCAAACTGAGCAACCAGAATGGACCCATGGCTGTCACAATATTTTCCTAAATTTGTCTCATAATGAAAATCGCATCCACTGTTCCCCTTCCTTGAATGAATGTGCACTACATCTCATCTGTTTTCACAATCTCCCTTAGTATTTGATCTTCAATCCTCTCCAGTATCTTCATTGTGTGCTCCATCAATTTTATCCTTCTGTAGTTTCCTCATCTTGTTTGAAATCCCCTTTCTATTTGAAAATTGGTATTATTATGCTCTTCATCAAACCACCAGGTATCTCCTTCTTACACCACACTTACTGAATTAACTTTACCATCCACTTTACTCGCCCAACACCAAACTACTTCACTAATTCGACCTCAACTTCAGATTGTCCACAGGCTTTCCCACTTTTCATTTTGCATACGCCATCTCGATGTTAGCCTCAACGTCTTTATGAAAATTACTTCACCACCAGTAATCATTCAAGCCTAACAATATGTTTAGTTATTGTGATTCTTTATTAGTGCATTTTGATTCTTTTTGTAGTTCCAGCCATCCATGCATGGAACTACAAAGTTCCTCTTGTTCACAATTAAATTTGTTAAATTCTATATGGTTGTATTTTCCTCTCTATTGCTTCAGCTCACTTTATTTACTTTATTTTCAGGATACAAAGATAGATCATTCAATGCTTAAAGTGCAAGGAAATTCCAGCTTTCCATGTTATTACATTCTTTCCTCCAAAAATCTCAAGTTGCACTAATTTTTCCATCTCAAGATCGACTTTATTTATGTGACATCCTTGTTCCTCCTGGAAAGTATGTCGAATAAAAAAAAACCTTTGACTTTCATGTTCTAGGAGTATCCTTTGTGATCTTTGACTCATTGATGGTTTTTCCACACATAAAGCGAAAAGCAGGGGTAACCCTAATCCTAGGAACATATTTTATGACCTAATCTTACCAACTGGGGTCTTTTCGGACCCCAAATCAAAAACATTCAATTCAACTAAATCTTCCAGTGTTTCATATCAATTAATAAACATGGTATTTTATTGATCAAGTCAACAAACAAAATAAAATACATAAAATCTCAAATTAACTGACCAAATGGGGACTTTTATGACCCCAACTCAGAATCACTAAATTTCATTCAATCATCCTGCTGAAGTTTTACATCAATGAGGAAACATATTTTGATGAGATGATGTGTTAGTGATGAAGTAAACAAACATAAGCATAAAATGTTTTTTTCGAGAACTTACTCGATACAAATACCATGTGAAGTAATCATATATGTAAAAAAAATGAACAAAAATAACTGGGGTATTTTTGGACCCAAGAAAGGATTAACTACATTGTAACTCTGTGCAGCAAGGTGGGACCTTAAAACATCATATATATTTATTATTGGCACATACACAGTAGGTAATGGAATTAATAAACAGTGAAATACATTTTTAAATTAATATAGAAATAACACATCAAATTGTAGGCCTGGGTCCAAAAAGACACCTGTTGGGTCGGGTTGGGGTTAAGCAATTGGTTCATGGCCGTCCTTTTGTCTACAAAAGTCATTTTATGATTGAGGAACAACTTGTTTCAATTGGATGTTGCATTTTGAATACAAATTGGAACATGAATCTGAAAACAAACCTGTCGTTTAACAGTACTTTTTTCTGAATTGGTCCCGATCGCACATGCACAGAGAGGAGCGAGATAACATTTTTACTGTTTGCCTGCCTGACAGTCAAACAAAATTGAAAATCTTTCCAAGCAGGAGACATTGTTTTTAAGAATGTCATGGTGGGCAGAAACAACAGGCACGAATACTTATGTGATGTGTTAGATGGGGTGGTGTAACAGACACTATCACTGGTGGTAAAGCGGCAGTAAACTTTTGTAATGAATTAATTTATACAACTTTTACAATCTTTATTTTATTGAAATTGAATTATATACTTGAACACTGGAGAACACAAATCACCTTTTTGCAACTTTCAAAACCCTTCCATTTAGCAGCACTTGGACATTTTAAATAAGGGTGGTGTATAAGACTGCTTCAAGACTGCAAAACTTCCGGAAGTTTTTAAAAACCATCTTTAAAATAATTATTTACTTAAATTTAATTATAGACTTTGTGCACTGTATGGGTTAATGTGTTGTATGAACTCTAGTTTTCCTCGTCATTTATGACGACATATACTTTCATCCATAAACAGATGAAATAATTCCCAATACTTAGTCATTGATTGAAAATATGCTGGAGGTGGCTTGAAGCCTTGATGAGTGATTACCCTTGAACAATGCATGTTCCAGATGTCATGAGCTACTACTTTGTAACTCGCACTAAATATGTCCACTGAAAAAGTTTATGCACAATGGTCTGTTTTAATTCAACTCAAGAACTCATCTCTATTTTGGAGGAGACACTTAAAGATTTTGCATAATGACAACAGAATTTTGCACACACTAAATTAATTTCTCCACTTTAGTGCAATCAAAGTTAGACGAAGGGCAAACATTTACAAAATGGTGCAAAATACTTACAAAAAAATTAGTGCAAAATGGTAACCAGACGAGTTCTCTTTAATAGAGGGTGGACTGAGCCTTGAGAAAGAAAGGAGAGATTGCTGCAGAGGACAGGGATCGAGATACTGAGAAAAATGATGAGGATTTCTCTGAAGGAAAGGAAGAGAAATGAGGAAATCAGGAGGTGGGTATAGTAAGGCACATTAGCAAAAGGGCATGAGAGGCACACCTGTGTTGGTTGGGTAGGGTGCTCAGGAGCAGGGAGGGAGAGTCATTTGGCAGGAAGAGAAAGGGCAGCCTAAAATTGAGGTCGTAGAGAGGGCCATGAGAGAAGTTTGGGTGCAGAGATTGGAGGCTTAGGATAGAGTCATGTGGAGAGAAAAATATTTGTGCAGCCAAACTCACAAGGAAGGATAAATTGCGTATATGAAAGTAGTAGTACTCGTTATAGTAGTAGTAGTAGTAGTAGTAGTAGTACAATCAAAAAAAATAAAGCTTCAAATGGGGAGCTTCAAAGTTTGTATGTCTGTATTTTGTCATTTTTCTCAGAGGTGGTTAAACGTATCTTCGGAAAACTTTCAGAGGTTCATCAATGAGTGCCAGGGAAGGTTTTCGGCCAAAAAAAGAAATGTTTTTGAAAATTTGTAAAAAAAAGTTGGATTTTTTTGGGTGGGAATCACTCTGTTGTTACTCAGTCTTTGTAGCTATGTGAAAAGTAATATTAAATGATTCCCGCCCCCATTTCTTAGTGGGTGTAGGGGGAAGTGTTTTAGGTCACCAGAAAAAAAAATCATTTCTTCAAAATGTCAACTGAATTTTGAACTGCACCAGGCAACAACGGGTACTCCCTGTTAGTATATTATAAAAGCTAAAATGGCAGCAATATTAACAAAATACACAATGGAAAGAAATCCAATAACAAACTGTTGCTTCTGTTTAGTACAAGTTGGAAAAATATGAGAACTCCTCTGCATCATTCCTTAGAGTGGCCTGAAAAAAGATGAAGCACATAGGTTGAGAGAAACCACAAAGATGGATTTTCACAATTCACTGCAAGGGCTAAAGGAATTAAACGGTTGACCTTTGTGTCTGTTGCTTTTCCAGGTAAACTAGAGTGGTTTTGCCTCACAGTGAAATGACATCAGACAGAGCTTGTCAACACTCCAGTAATTATATTATGGAGTCAATTTCAAAAGAAAAATGTCAAATTCAATTTCCATAGTCCAGCAAGTGTGGAATCAGAGTACAAAATATTGAACCAACAGCTGCAGCCTCATTGGATGCAAACGAACAAAACTTTAATTCACATTTAATGGCCGTGCGGTGATGACACTGGAGTGACATGACTAAGTATGTGGGTTCATATCTGGCTAACGGCAGTTCTGGTGAGGATTTGGATTCTAAGCTTTCTGGGAAGAAAATATATTATCAGGAAAATTATCTTGTTGTTGCCAGTCAAACCCATTCATTCATCAATCACCCACAGGCAAGAGGTATGATTATAATTATTATGGGATTTGACACCGGTCTGTTTTTCTATCCTTGTGGTGCCAGGAGACATTTTGTAAATCATTCTTCAATACCTCAGGATAATTTGAGATGGGAAATTAAAAGGCAGCATCACCTACATTTCACTTCCTTAAAAAAAAGTTATTATTGTTGATTGGTAATTAAAAGGAGTCTTGGTGAGAAAGAAAAAGGGTTTACAAGCTTTGTTATTGAGGTTGATAGCATAATATTCCTCTACCACAAACAAAGCAGAATAATTAATGTCATTGAATTCTTTCCTACAATCTCAGAACATATCAGAGAAATAAACATTATCAGTACAAGGGTTGTGTTTATGGGAGATGATGTCAGCTGGCAGGATAGCTTTGAGTGTTTGTGCACTTGCCTTTGGGCTAACTGGCCTGGGTTGGAATCTTAACCGAGCTCTAAACTGTAACCTTTTTGTCGTATAGGCAAGGCGAGGGATCAGTGTGTGTGTGTGTGTGTGTGTGTGTGTGTGTGTGTGTGTGTGTGTGTGTGTGTGTGTGTGTGTGTGTGTGTGTGTGTGTGTGTGTGTGTCATCGTAAAAAAAAAAAAAAATTCAGCTGGAGGATCCGTCTGCCAACACTGCTTGCAGGTGGCAGATAAATAACCCACGATGTCTTTCATGTCGTGGAGGTGAGTTAAAAATCCCAAATTTCTGCTTCCTTCAGTCGAACGTCAGGCCTGGCCAACACCTTCGTCAAAGAGTTGGGGCAAAAACCTTTGTAAAAGAGGTGGGGAAAACACTTTCCCCAGCCGACCCCACAAGAAGGTGGAATAATTTGGGTCATTAAATAAATAGTGGTGGGAGTAATAGTAATATTAGTAGTAGTAGTAGTAATAGTCGAAGTCTTTGCAAGTAGTACTATAATACAGTAGTCGCTGATGGAAGATGATGTAAAAATTCAAGAATTGGTATTTGTAGAAAAACAAGATTTTTTTTTTAAACTTCAATAAAAAAGTTCACAGTGGAATAAACAGCAAAACCTGCTCATTCTAACATGCCATTCCCCCATATACTCAACTTTGCGCTGTTTAGTCTGAATTAAATGCCTGGCCCAACTATAAACTCTCTTTCTGGTGCTCCACAGCCAGGATTTGGCATCAACAGTGTGCCATCCTTCACCCTTTCATTCCTCTTTTTTCCCACCTTTGGAATAAACTCCCACACTCTCTTCAATCCCATTCTTCCCTCCAGGCCTTCAGAACAGCTGTTCACCATCACCTCATCTTCCCCCATCCAAAAACCACGATCTCTTCTACCCCGTTAATCCACCCCAAACCCACCTCCTTCAAATTTCCTGCTTTCCTTCCTGAAAGTCCCTGTAATGTCCATCTTGTATTCCCCATATTCCCTGCCCCATCCCTCTCCCTTCCACAGATCTCCTAATGTCTCTGTTAACCATTGTTTTGTCCTTCCCTCTCACACCCCTCTTGTCTCATGCCCCCCTTGCTGTGCGTTGTGTGTTAGCTCTCATACGAGCCTCAGCAAGGTATACAAAAACCCACAATAAGCTGGCTATTCCATCTGTAGTAGTCGATTGTGGGCAGTAAAGATCCCATGCTGCCTTTAGAAACCAGTAGGCCATTGTGTGCTGATACTCATCATGAATTCTAAATTCCTGCCTTAACCTACAGGCACGGCCATGCTCCCAGAAGTGATTCCGATCAGCAGTCGCATACTGCACATGTATGAATGACTCCCCCATGTGAGTTTTTGTGGTTCTGAAGGTAATTTATACTTTAAAATATAATATCTTATCACTACATATGATAACATTTCGATTATAATAAAAAAATTAAGCAAACAGATGACAAAATCTGATAACTATGCACTGCATGTAATAAAGAAAGAAATCATGTGCCCTGAGATGTGCACGCAGCAAGCAATAAACTACACAATAGAGGAATATTTGCAAAGTGCCAAAAACATGAACAATAGATTTTAATCTGGGAAGGAATATTTCTCGTAACTTTGGTGGGTGACTTCATATTGTTGCATTATGATGACAAAACCACAATACTCAGGAGGAGGGAAGGAAAAAGAAAATTAACAAGTGGAAGGGGAGACCAGAGATAATATGTCAAACTAAATTATCATTGAAGCCAAAT
>NC_140964.1:23177230-23239730 GCF_056783735.1 Eptatretus burgeri
CTACTGTCTTTTCCCTTGAGGAATCACCCTCAGAATCAGCTTTCTCCATCTTCTCTACAAAACCCACTTGGACGACCTTCTCGCCTTGATCCAAAACAGTTGTGAAATTTTAAATAAAAATTCGCACCCCAGACAATGCTTGGTAGAATTTCGATTTTTCACAATCCCGACTCGAGATTTTATGGAGTCAAGGGGTTCAAAATATCTTGCTCCTGGACACCAAATGTTACGGATATGTAGTGAGCATACCATGCTCACGAGAAACGTACTCAGACCCACTGCCAGATCACCGACACTGAGGCCACAGAAAACTCCATGGCCTGAAGGTTGCTAACCACCCACGGACACCAGTTAAAGTAGTTCAGTCAAGCAGGGTCCTTACACCCTCTGTCGCATTACTTACTATTGGAGTTAACCTCTAACTAGGAAACAGCACCCTCAAATATATACACTGAACCATATATACAATTTACTCAAAACATTATGACCACCTGCCTAATATGCTGTTGGTCCTCTGTGTGCCACCAAATCAGCACCGACCTGCCGAGGCATGGAGTCTACAAGACCCCTGAAGGTGTCCTGTGGTATCTGGCACCAAAACATTAGCAGCAGATCCTTCAAGTCCTGTAAGTTGCGAGGTGGAGCCACCCAGGATCTGACTTGTCATTCCAGCACATCCCACAGACGCTCAATCAGATTGAGATCAGGAGAATTTGGAGGCAAGAGCAACACCGTGAACACTTCACCATGTTCCTCAAACTATTCCCGAACAATGTGTGTAGTGTGGCAGGGCGCATTATCCTGTTGAAAGAGGCCACTGCCATCAGGGAATACCATTGCCATGAAGGGGTGTACCTGGTCTGCAACGATTGTTAGGTAGGTGAGACGTGTCAAGTTGACGTCCACATTACTCGCCGGACCCAGGGTTTTCCAGCAGAACATTGACCACAGCATCACACTCCCTCCACCAGCTTGTCGTCTTCCCACAGTGCATCCTGGTGCCATCACTTCTGCAGGTAAACAGCGCATACGTACACGGCCATCCACGTGATCTAAAAGAAAACGGGACTCATCGGACCAGGCGACCTTCTTCCACTGCTCCAAGGTCCAGTTCCAACGCTCGCGTGCCAATTTTAGGCACTTTCGACGGTAGACAGGGGTCATCATGGGCACTCTGACCGGTCTGCGACTACGCAGCCCCATACGCAGCAGGGTGTGATGCACTGTGGATTGTGACACATTCCTCCCATGATCTCATAGCGTGGCCCAGCGCAGAGCTCCTGTCCTCAAGCGATCCTCCAACCCAAGCCTCCGAGTAGCTGGATCACAGGCGCACACCACTTATTATTATCTGTAACTTGTGCCACAGTGGACCTTCTGTTGGTTTGGACCAGACGGGATAGCCTTCCTTGCCCTCGTGCATCGATGAGCCTTGGGCGCCCAACATCCTGTCGCCGGTTTGTGGTTTGTCCTTCCTCGGACCACTGTCGGTAGGTACTCACCACTGCTGACCAGGAGCACCCCACAAGCCTTGTCGTTTCAGAGATGCTCTGACCCAGTTGTCTGGCCATAACAATTTGGCCCTTGTCAAAGTCGCTCAGGTCTTTACTTCCACCCATTTCTCCTGCATCCAACACAACAACTTCAAGAACTGACTGTTCACTTGCTGTCTAATATATCCCACCCCTTTCCTCCTTCGTCCACCTGTGCCTGTGTGTAAATATACACACAGGTGCCATTGTACCAAGATAATCAATGTTATTCACTTCACCTGTCAGTGGTCATAATGTTTTGGCTCATCAGTGTGTATATTTATATATACATACATAAATACATACATACATACATGCACACACCTACTCTATTATATATAGATGTATTAAATTAATCATAAGCAAAGGCTTTAGGATGACATTGCACGTCAATGGTTCTACCATTGACTTAATTCTTAGTTCACGTCAATGTCAATGCTACTACTGTTGCTTAATTCAAATTAAGCACCTCGATCCAAAATGCCATTCTTCCTGTGAAGCCAATGCAATTACGTTTTTTTTTTCTACTTGCATTAAGTAAATCCCACAATGTATAAACATGCAGCCTGACCTCACATTATGTGCATTAGGACAAGTGAACCAATAGCCTTGGATATTGCAAGGTCGGCATATACAGTACCATGAAATATGTCCTGTTTGTGAATTCACATCCCTTCCCTCCGCAGCCCTCACTATAAGGTACCTCCAGCTCGGCGTGCCTCCATTCCCAAAGGACCGCCATATTTATGGCACATTTATTCTCACGAAAACTCCAATTGTAATATTATGTCGCCACTTTTACATCGAGACATGACCTACTGTTAAAATACAAACAATTGTGCTTACATATTGATAAACATCACAGTGTATGGATAACTAGACCACTTATTCAAAACCAGGCCTAAAGAGTAACAATGATTGTACTAATTTCTTACTCAATGCATTGCTGTCTTTTCCCGGATCAAACATCGTTTCAGGCAGCCATTTATTGAAGATGATTTATTATGACTGTCAAGTGTGGCATATTATAATGCTAACAGCTAGCCTGGTGTCTGAATATCACTCCGCTTGAACTTTAATCAATAACGCTTCATAAAAGCTGTTGCAGGGTTGCAGATCTCTTCGGAGATGATACACGACTTCAAGCTGGCAATTTGCGGTTCCATACATGTGACGTCATCAAGTACTTTCATGTTCCAAGGCTGAGTTTGCAGTCAACTCATGCATAAATGCTCACTGCAGTGATGTAACCAGTTTTCACAAAGTCTGTTTTGCTTTATTAATGCATTTGTTACTGTTTACCATTGGTGTCAGTGGTCTTTTTTCCTTATTATATCCACAAACTCCTTCCACTTCCTGAGCTTTCCTGCTTCTCATCCATTATACATGTGACCAGTAAACGAAATGAATTAGTCAAACTGTAGCAATAGCAAAGCATCCTCTGTGATATGCAATTGCAGTAATGATTTATGGAAATACAATATGCTGTTCAAAAGAGAAATTCCATAATAAAGTTGTTGTTTAGAAAGTTGTTTAAAAAGCTTGGTCGGTTTAACTAAATAAACAACAAATGTTAACACAGAATTACTTCAAAAACTGCCGAGAGGGGAAATATAAGAAAGTTTTGTGCCACAGAGCATTGTTCACTATATAATAACTAACTTCCACACGATAAATATTTCAACTTGGTTTCTAAGCAACCCTCGTGCACAAGAAGGCGAATAGATGGTCAATTCCCACACAAAGTCCCACCTACTCGAAAATGAATTTGTGACCTGCATCTGCATGTGCTCGAAAGACGAATGGTGAGAGTGACTTGTGATAAAATTGATAAAAGTCCATCAGTAAAAGTTCACAGTATCATTCTTGCCAAACTCACAAACTCTATGTTCCATCTCACACCAAGCATATTCTCTGCGCACTCTCACACCAATTAAAACCCAAAGAAACTCAAGAGATCTCTTGCATGCAACAACAGCTAATGAGCCCCTCTTTCGTTTAATAAAACTCTTTTAGCCTTGAGTGACTCATGGTACGATTCTGACAATGGAACATAGCAGAAGGAACGTGGCTCGAGACAAAGTGCTGACGTATCGTTTTGATGTACTGTATTCATTCCGCTATCCGTTCGGTCAGTCATGTTCATATGTCTGATAATGTACTGGCCACATTGTGTCAATATGTCCAACTACATCGGCATTTTCTCGAGCAGTTCCTCATTGTCGTTCTCCGGGCCATTGATGAGTTTCTAACTGTTCGCTCTTATTGGTATGTGACATACTGCCACCATTTTGATTCAAGCTCAGCAGCACAAACACTCATTGCTTTCTTTACAGTTATCTTTCAGATCAACAATTTTATGAGGGGCATTCAAAAAATTAGATAAATGAGATACTCATGAAATGTCAAGGTTTTATTTTATAACCCTACAAATCGGTATATTTAGTTAGAAGACTTTCATACTAATGTATTGACAAAAAATGTGTTTCTTGGATGGTTGTATCTCATTTATAGAAATATTTGAACACCCCTTTTAAGATGTTCTACAGATTCTCCCATAGGTTTGCACCATTTCTGACAATAATAAATTCTACATTTGAAAATGAATATGGCATTACAGATCAAACGTCCAGCTCGTAATCAAACCTTCCAAATATGTGACATTTGTTTTCACACATTTTGACCTAATTTGAAGCAAAATATGGAAGAGTCCTGCGAAAATTATTTAATGATGATTCAATACATTTCACCTTTTGACACCAAAATTCATTACCATGCAAGAAGTGCAGTCCGAGATAATGGTCGATGAAGAGTATGGGTGTGGGCATTTGTTTTGTTTGTCACCCATCGGTATAAATTTAATTGCAGTCAATAGGAAAAGCATGCAGTTATTATCCTTCCATATGAGAAAAATACAAGACAAAGAGCTGAGAATTGGTGCAGGGCTTATATTCACAGCTTCAGAAGCTCATTTTGGAGACCTAATTTTGGAGAAAGGGTTATCGACCATCAAGTCCAAATAAGATAAGGTCGTGTTGTTGTCCTGACCGAATCCTAATTTCCTGCCCTGGCTTGGCCCTGGAAAAACTAATGACAAATCTGCAAATGCACAAATGGTGTTGGTGGTGATGATCGATTTCTCTATTTCAGCACACCATGTTTCCTGGCCTGGGATTTGTTGGATTCTTTGATTGGGGAGAGTCCAATTGTGGATCTGCAAAGTCTCCCACAGATGTCACACATAAAGCTCCACTTTGATGTTGCATCCTGGAAAAAAAGTCCGCATTTGATTCTCCCTTTGACACTTCTTATCTCAGCTCTTGTAATGTCTCTCCCCACAAAGCCTCACTCACCTTTCCATGGATAGCCACCAGCAGGGTCATGGAATGTTGTAGTCATGCAGACACTTATTAAGCATGTCTTTGTATCATTTATGCTGCTCACCTTGATGGTGCTTGCCATAGATCAACTGTTCCTGGAATATCTGCCTGATAATAACATGGTCCTCCATGTAGGAGAAGTGGCCACTCTATTTGTAAAAGATTGTAAAAGTGATTACACAATTCTGCAAAAACAAATGCTTTGGGGGAATACTATGCACATAAAAATGAGAGAAAACAATGGGGGCGGGGGCCTTCTATATGTGAAAGTATGTCACCACATCAACACTATCCTCTTGAGTGATGCTATTAATACATGGGCTTGTTCATGTTCCTCTGACCCAAGCCATCCACAGTGCAGGAAATATGGATGTATTCACATCATTACAGTGAAATGATATCATGTATACACGCAAACGTACAAAGTTGTTGAAAATTCACATATACGTATATATGTATATGTGTGTATACATATATATAAAAACATTAAAGCAAAATGTTTGTTTGTTTGTGACCATACTCCTCTGAGCTCCTCAGGTTAATCTGCACAAAACTTTATGGGATAACAATATTTACCATGGTGCACCTAAATAGAGGTTATGAACAGTCTTTTTCTCACAATTCATAAATTATAATCACCCGAGCTGCCACCTGCCGCAATCTCAAAAAAGGTAGATCCATATATACATTGCTTCATAAAAAGCCTATTTTATTTCAGATTTAAATCCGGATACCGATATATTTGATGAGGTGGTAACGTTTGATGGTCAAATATAGGCTCAAATGTGAAAAATAGCTGTCAATTAAGACCCTACCATTATCGGTAAAATCAGCGAAGGAGGAGCCACGTGACCTCTCAAATGTGCAAATCATTCAAAAACCAATTGTAGTACAAATACAACCAATAACTCAATTTAAAAGGTATTTTTACTGCTCATCTAAAGATGCAACTCTCAAGGGCAAAAAGAGAGTTTGTGGAAAAACAAGGTTGTCGTCTTAGCTAACTTCACCAAATACATACCTCACATATACATGCATCGTATCGTATCGTTTAAAAAAAACGAAGTTAACATCGTGATTTGATTTTTTGATCGTAATTTGATCAAAGATGTTTGATTAAGTTCATCACAGATACTTAATCTCAAATGAAAAAATGTTTTGGATGTATATTATTTGGAGAAATCAATTCAATGAAAAAATTCAGTGAGGAGATATTGTTGTCGGTGGAGCCGATAGTCTTGGCAACCATAATTTTTTGATTTTCAAATGGTTTCTGGTCGCGATCACAGGTGAGATATATTTCATTTCTTACAATATTAGCAATATCTCCAACCTGTTAATGATGTCTTACGCAAGAGGCAATTCAAAAATTACGAAGCTCACGCATGGGGTTTGGGGTTTGGAGTTGGGGTGGGGGTGTATCCAAACGTTATTGGGTTTTACACTTACAGGGGGTTGGGGGATGTTTCCAGACGACCATTTATGTTACATATTAAAACGAGCTGTAAAAGGACTTTTTGGACGTGTCTGGGTGAGCTTTCCTGTAACCTTGAATGAGGTTTTGATTGAGCATTTTTCTATTAGCCATGGTTTTGTCAATAGATCTCACTGTAAACTGGTCGATGAAAGAAAGAAAAAAAAAGAAGTGACACCTCCCTGGGAAGAGGAAGAAGAGGCTGCAGCAGGAAAATAGGCTGTCCGTCATATATATATATATATATATATATATATATATATATATATATATATATATATATATATATATATATATATATATATATATATATATATATATATATATATATATATATATATATATATAGTCATGCGCCGCTTAACGACGTTCCGGGCAACGACGGATCACATATACGACGGATCTGCCAGCTCTGAAAGAAAAAAAAATGAAAAAAAAATGTCGCTGAAAAATTCCTATTGCAGAGTGATGTCGTCGACGAAGCGCTGCCAGTCGTATAAAAATAGCACATACAATTATGTACGCTGTACAGTACATAATACTTCATAATAATAATAAACGACAGTGTGGCCCTGTTATAATGCGATCGTTGAGGTCCATAAAATGTCATCACGAAAAAAGCAGGGTCGTGCTAAATCGGGATTCAAGGAAATCGGCGTTCAAACTGAACCAATGTTTCCACGTTTTCCTTCTAGCAAGTAAATAACCTTTGAATTGAAGAATTCCGCGAATAAATCGTTGTCACAGTCGAAATTAAAACACACATTTCTTTTTGGTGAAGCTTTTCATGTTGTTAAAACAATCGCACTGTTCCAAAAAATATACATCACAATTGACAGGAGCTCGTTTCATCATTTATAAATTATAACATTGATGCAATGATTACGTATTTATAAAATCCAAACGCTATTTATTCATCTTTCTATAATCGATGCTAGAGGAGATTGTAAGCTGCTGCTAACAACACCGAAGGCCGTCATGAACAGCACAAAGGTAAAACAAAACGTGTCTTCCGTCTCTCTTGGATGTGTGTTACAATTTCCGACAGTATTCAGTACAGTAACATGCTGTACAGGTTTGTATCCGAGGAGCAATAGGCTATACCATATAGCCTAGGTGTGTAGTTTTGTGTAAGTATGATTTTCGAAAACGAAAACGAAAAAAAAAGATATTCGCACGACGACGTCGCTTAACGACGCGTTTCTCAGAATGTAACTCCGTCGTTAAGTGGCGCATGACTGTATATATATATATATATATATATATATATATATATATATATATATATATATATATATATATATATATATATATATATATATATATATCAAAATGGTTTTTTTGTTGTCTTCCTGCTTTGAGCTTTATGACCCTTAAAATCCTTAAAACACTTTAGACCCCTTTTTGACCTTTTAAGACCCTTAAGCCACTTTAGATCCCTCTACACCCTTTAGAGAATCAAAAAAAGATTCCCCCCAAAATAGTTTTTGACGATGTTTTTCCTGCACCATTTGCATCACATCACAAGTTGCAATGACGAATCAAAACTGATATCCCAAAGTGAAACTGATTTTGAAAAATGAAATTGAAACTACTGATCTATGGATCATTGAATGGAAGACCAAAATGAAATGCTGTGAGAAATACCAAATGGAAATTGCCAAAAGTAAACCTATGGGGAAGTATAGATAGCGGGGGGCAGGTTGGGGATTGAAGAAGCAATGTGGAAAGGGAATGTGACTCACGTCACACGAGTGGTCCCAAACTTCATCGAACAACAGAACATTCCCACACTTCCCTGGCTAGATGTTTCACCAACCTTTCTCCAATAGATCATGCGTGGATTTAAATGGAACGACGATTGTGCAGTCTTCAAAATCGGGCAACGACATTGACCCAATTGCAGGAGGCCTTGGAAAAGATCTGGAATGACATCCCTCAAACCTTCTACAACCATCTTGTGTCCTCAATGAGGAGCTGTTGCCAAGTGTATGACAAAGCAAATGGAGGGTACACCAGATACTGAGCTGTGAACTGAATTTTTACTACACCCATCTTCGAGCCTCTGGAGACATGTCAGCACACGTGTGTTGGCATTCTCAAATCGATTTCCTGTTTTACAAACACTAAATGTTCTTAGGACCAAAGAACGTGATGTGTTTGTCTTCATTTCACAAAAGTGTAAATGATGTACAGGTACTTTTTTACCCGTGTGTGTGTGTGTGTGTATGTCTATATATATATATATATATATATATATATATATATATATATATATATATATATATATATATATATATATATATATATATATGGATATACAAAATATTATATATATGAATATACAAAATATTATATATATATATATATATATATATATATATGGATATACATAAATATATATATATATATATATATATATATATATATATATATATATATATATATATACATATATATATATACATATATATATATATATACATATATATATATACATATATATATATATATATATATATATATATATATATATATATATATATATATATATATATGGATATACAAGTGGGGTATGCTTACACAAAGTGGAAGTGTCGAACCGTGCTTCCCCATTGTCTCGGGTTGCTCATCTGCATTTGATTTTTCATTCATTTATTTTTTTTTTAAATCATATATTTGTATGTTCATTTACAGATGTTTCTGACGGTTCGTCATTTTTTCCCCTGATGCATCAGCTTCCATGACCATCGCCATACAAAATTACTGCACTTTCCCATTGTCTTGGATCGCACACCAGCATTTTCTTCGGACCAAACAACGTGATGTGTTTGTCCAAATATCTCATTTCACAAAAGTGTAAATGATGTACAGGTACTTTTTTACCCACAGGTGTATATGTTTAACAAACCCTAAATATCCTTAGGACCAAGTTTGGTGCAGTTGCAGTCCACATAAATGTTCCTGCTTACATTTTTCCTCATCTCCCTTTGTTAGTGGTAGGGAATGTGCTGTATCACACTCATCCTTCCCAGCCCAACCTTGTTCGACAGTTCGAAAAGTAATAGACGAGACACCTTAATCAAGCTTTTTATACGATAAGAGACCCATTTGTACATATGTTATTGTCTCTCTGTGTGTCAGCCATCAGCACACAAAATTACTGCGCTTTCCCATTGTCTTGGGTCACTCACCAGCATTTTCTTATTTATTTATATTTTCATTTTTGGATGTTGTGCGACAATTCTGTGAGTCTTCCCGGTGTATCGGCTTGGCTGTCCATCAGCACGCAGAATTTCAGCTTTCTACGTCACCCAGAAGGTACCGATCATTGATATCAGTCAGTCAGTCAGTGAATCAGTGGCGAGTAAGAGCTTTATATATTTGGTATATATGTATGTGTGTGTGTGTGTGTGTGTGTGTGTGTGTGTGTGTGTGTGTGTACACATACACACACACACACACTAGCAGGGTATACGAACCGCATTTCCCCATTGTCTTGGGGTGCTCACCTGCATTTGATTTTTTAATCTTTATTTTCGTTTTTATCTTGCCAAAACGAAGTTTTTGCAAGATATGTTAGTCAGCTGTATGTTTTTTTTTTTGTTTTTTTGGAAATTTTTTTTGTTTGTCTGTAATCACGTATCGATCACTCTGCAGAGCACAGTTATCATTGGAAATTTTTGTAACTTCGCACATCAGAGTCCTATAGAGGTCCCTTTCAGCGCATAAAATTTTCAAGGTCAAGGTCAAAGGTCAAGGTCACTTTGTCGCAAATCAGGGGAGTCGACGAAACCCTTATTTTTTGAGTAATTTTGATCAGATCATCTTCAAACTTCATGGGAATATAGTTCATGGTCTGGCGCTCAGCTGATCAATTTTTGGTGGTGATCGGCCTTGACCTTCATGGTTAGTGCTGGAGGTCGAAAGTTTTTGACCCCAAGGTCAAATTTTGAAATCTTAGATACCATATCGAGTAATATCTCATATGAAAGCGCTTGATAAGTACTTTCCAGATCTGTCAAAAGTTTGATGCTATGACGTCATTTGATGACGTCATGACGAAAAAACGGATTTTTCATGAAAATTTTATTTCTTCAGTTCTCATCAAAATCTCTTGATATTTCATGTACAACGGTCCTGGAGAGATACCATTAACCGTACGAAAATATAAAGGTCAAGGTCAAAGGTCAAGGTCACAAGAAGGTCAAGCATCAAGGTCGACGAAACCCTTATTTTTTGAGTAACTTTAATCGAATAAATAAGTCACTCATGTTCACATTTTGGCAAGATACTGGTCACCCTGGGGGTGACATTGGTTTTTTTTTTCATTTATTTATATTTCATTTACGGATACCTTCCGATGGTTCTGTGATTTTTCATGGTGTATCGGCTTCGATGTCCATCGGCACACACAGTAACCATGCTTCCCCATTGCCTCGGCTCGTTCACCTGCATTTTTTCATTTATTTATATTTTAATTTTTGGATATTGTACAACGATTCTGTGATTTTTTTTCCAGTGTACTGGCTTCCATGGTTATCTCTCTCTCCGGTTTGCAACGTTTGGTGAGGCATAGCACTCCCCACCCTCCCCCACCCCTCCTTCCTCGCTTCCCCTCTATCCTACCTCCTCCATTTATACTCCCATCAGCGAAGTGACAGTTTGTATTTGCTATATATATATATATATATATATATATATATATATATATATATATATATATATATATATATATATACACCCATATATATATATATATATATACACCCATATATATATATATATATATATATATATATATATATATATATATATATATATATATATATATATATGTATATATATATATATATATATATATATATATATATATATATATATATATATATATATATATATATATATATATATATATATATATATATATATATATATATATATATATATATATACATATACACACAAGCGATACCTGTGCACATGCACGGGATAGCAGTACAACATAGCTGGTAGCAGACGACAGACAATACATACGCATTGTGCAAAATGCGTATGTATGACAATGACAAAAAATACGCATTGTGCAAAACGCAAGTGGTACTATGGAATGCCAAGACTTCCCAAACATTGTTGGCATGTCGCGAAGTGCCACAGCAATTTCATCGGGATCGTGTGACGGTGAGCCAAGTTTTTAGTGTGCAAGCTTGGTATTATAATAGAGATATTTATATACATATATGCAAATGTATCTACATATATTGAAATGGAAGACCAATAAGGAATCTGAAGAAGTAAAGAGCAAAGATGGAGTCATCAGGAGGAACCTGCATCGGATTCTGGTTTCAGCTGCTACTCTACAACCCTCAAACCCATCCTGCCGCAGCCAAGTGAGCCTTACAGAAAAATTTCTGCAATAATTCACTTCTCCTTGGAGAGATAGATAACAAGTCAGATGAAGAGAGTAAAAGAGATGAAAGAGGAAAAAAGCAAGAATTAGAATGAACAAAGAAAATTGTGAATTAAAAAGAATTAGAAAGAAATGTGAAAGGAACAAAGAACAAAGATGTCAGGAAGAACCTGGACAGATAGATTTCAGCACTTACTCCCCAGGCTCAACGCAACATATATGTATGTATGTGTGTATATATATATATATATATATATATATATATATATATATATATATATATATATATATATATATATATATATATTGTTGTAGTATTCGCGCCCGCCCGGCGTGCGTTTCACCAATAGCAGCCGGTTCGCCCAACGAACGGACAATCCAGTCGTGACTTTCTGCAATGGCGTCAGAAACCAGTCACGGATGGGTTTTCAATCCCACCACAACCTTGTCCGTACCCTACCTGAGCGCTACAGGGTCCGATCGCCAAATCTTCGTTTTCCCGAATTATTCGCGCAGGTAGATTACCGAGAGGTTGTACCTCAACGGGACCGCTTGGAAACGAGCCGCTTAAGCAGCTCGCTTCCTTTTGGGATAACCGAGCGGGGTAATATCGCGCAGTCCCGTTGGACCTGATCACTTTACCGGCTATTTAAAAACCAACTAATATTCCGCAATACAAGATGGCATTTCAATGGGGGCATGGACACAACGAACAAGTTTACATTTAAACCAGCACATTTATTTACTCTACGTATGCAGGAACAATCATGCAGTCATTCAAAAACACCAACATGCACGTATACAGAACAAGCAATGGATGCGGCACGGCACGTGGGCAAGACAAAGAGCTACAACCGTCTATGAGTAATTATTAATGTACAGTCACTTACACAGTTTTACTTATGGGACTCGGCGCCACAACATTCATTCGAAAGAAAAGCAGGAAAAAGACCCCATCAAAGGCAATGGGGTCAGACTGGACCTCTTGGGTCTTTATGGCGTGGGACTTGGCAGACCGAACGAGTCCCACGAGACCGTTGCAGGTTACCTGCACCCTCGTGGTGTCTGGCTTGGGTGACCCACAACGTCCCGTCCCCACAGCAGCTAGCATAGCCGCGGTCGAGCTCGGGCCTTGCCAAGCGGCCGGGTGATTCGGTCTCAGTCGGCAACTCGTTTGAGAGGAACGAACGGGTCTTTTCTCTCTTAGAGTTGATGCTCTGTAAGAACCCGTCCGTCCCTCAGCGATGCTCGAACTGCGCCGAAGCCCGATCACCTCGGACCGCCTGTCGCTGGCTGGCGAGCTCTCTCCACACGAACGCGCGGTTCCGCACGACACAGCAGGTAATGCTGCACCTCCAGCTCACGTCTCCTTCGCGACGCCCGGACTCTCCACCGACTGCAAGCTCCAAGCTCCAAGCTCCCGACTCCCCGACCTCTCCAGACTGACTCAGACCGACCGATCAACTCGACTCGACTCGACCCAACCCAACCCAACTCAACTCAACTCGAACCCAGACCTCCACCAACTCACGCGGACTCCCCCAACTGCTCGTAACGCGACGCTCCGCCCGTCCTTATATAGGGCAGGTGAGACGCGGTTTGGCCTCCGATCCTCGACCTCTGGCCTCTGACCTCTGCGCGGAGAGCGGACGTGCGCGAGATCACCAAGCTTGATCTGACGAGCAAACGTCCCGCGTCAGCCTGCAGCGATGCCGCTCGATGCGGACTCGCCGCGACTGGCGCAAAGATGGCGTCGTTTCGGAGACGAAGGTGAGGCGATGTTTGTGGTGTGGAGATGTTGACGATTGCTGGCGAAGTGGTGAGGATGGCGTGGTTTGGTGAGAGGCAGGTGTGGTTGTGGTGGTGGAAGGCGGTTGGTCTGAAGCGGTTGTTGAGAGCGATGTTGGTGGTGGGGGTGGTTGTTGTAAAGCGGTTGTTGAGAAAGATGTTGGTGGTGGACGTGGTTGGTCCAAAATAACGATAGTAAAGAATAACAGCTAACTCAAAGATCACAGCCCGGTTAACATGAATAGTCCCCTTTAAACAATGGTGGCGAAATCTACATACCTGCCAACCCTACCGATTTAGCCGGTAGACTACCGATTTTCGAGGCTATCTACCGGCTACCGATTTTACATGCTTAATCTACCGATTTTTAAAATTCAGGGAAATTTTTTTTTTTAATCCTAGTTACAGAATTCGATACTGTACAGTACCTTGCAGTTTGCATTTTTCTGTCGTCAATGCGCACTGTTAGCAAAGCACAACCTCCTCATTCCACACAGCAATGCCTATTGCGAATCCCTGTTCAGCATGGTCAAAAAGATGACATCTGACCAACGGAGCACACTTGGACGAGGGAAGGAGGGGCATGCCTGTGCCAGCGTGTATCAAGACCACTATGGTATCCGCAACCCACTGTGTGGTCTATTGGCAGACAAGATCAATATCTTTAAGCAAGATGGCTGCACTTGTTGTAGCTGGAAACCATCAGAGGAGCTCCTGAAAACAGCTAAATCTGCCACGTACCAGGCACTCAATAATTAGTGAAGCTCTGGACGTTTACAGAATGAGTTCCACAGTCCCAGTGAACTTTACACATTTTGATATTGTAAAGTCACATTGTAAATTATCAGTATACTGTATTACTGTGCTTACATTTATTTTTGTACATTATTGTTTAAACCTGGTGTCATGAGTGCACTGAATCACTGGTTTTCAACATGAACTGTACACCTATATACATGGCACATGTATACATGTAGTTCGTTTGAAGATACACAGTGACATATCAGTGTAATTATTTTTGAAGTATCTCCATACAGTACACTTGTACATACATGTAATGCATTTTTTTCTGTGGTAAATATGTCGTTTTTATTGAGGAAATTGTGTGGTCTAAACTTAAATGCAGGATAATGCACTATTTTGCCATTTTTGTTACTTGTTTCAAAAATGTCATGTATTGAAGTGCCAGTGTAATTATTTTGGAAGCTGTTACTTGTTGCACATAATAAATTTGACAAGTAGGCCAGATTTTGCCGTGGTAAATAGTTGATTTTACTGAGGCTATAAAGTGGTCTAAAATGCAGGAGAGTGCACCATTTTTTTTCAAAAAATTTCCAGGGGGGCATGCCCCTGCGTCGCGCTAAAATCTACCGATTTTCATTCCAAAAAGGTTGACAGGTATGAATCTATCTGGACACGGACTTATCGGCCTCACTGATCGAGGGACCTTTATGGTGTTCTGTCAATTTCCACAGCCGTAACAAAATATATGTATATATCCTCTTCTTCTTTTGGCTGCTCCCATTAGGGGACGCCACAGCGGATCATCCATCTCCATTTCGCTCTGTCCTCCACATCTTCCATTGACACTCCAACCACCCGTATGTCCACCCTCACCACATCCATGAACCTTTTCTTTGGCTTTCCTCTTCTCGTCCTACCTGGCAGCTCCATCCTCAGCATCCTTCTCCCAATATACTCCGCTTCCCTCCTGTGCACATGTCCAAACCATCTCAATCTTGCCTCTCTCACTTTGTCTCCAAACCGTTCTACCTGCGCTGTCCCTCTAATATACTCATTTCTTATCCTGTCCATCCTCATCACTCCCAACGAGAATTGCAGCATCTTTAATGCTGCCACCTCCAGCTCCGCTTCCTGTCTTTTTGTCAGCGCCACCACCTCCAAACCATACAACATAGCTGGTCTCACTACCGTCTTATATACTGGTACGAATTCGCGCCCGCCGGCGTGTGACCGGCCACGCAACTCAAATCGCGACCGCGTCGCCCACCGGAACGGAGAATTCAGTCGTGACCCTCCTGAAACTACCGCCAGGAGCCAGTCATGGGTGGGGGTTTAACCTCACCACAACCCAGTCCGCATTCTACCCACGCAAAATAGGGTGAATCGCCAAATGTCTATATTCCTAAGTACCCGCACAGGTAGCGTACCGAGGAGTTGTACCACGCCGCAGGTCAGCTCTGGGACATGAACTGCTTAAGCGGATCGTTCCACGCTAAGGGGATAACCGAGCAGAGTTATCACCGACCTGGACGGTTCAGATTACTTACTGGGTGTCTAAACCCACTACCAATCCCTTCCGTGATGCAAGATGGAACTTTAAAACGAAGGAAAGGACGTAACGAAACGGGTCACAATTTAACAAGCACTTTTATTTCACTCTCAGACAAGCACGTATTTTACAATCACAGTTATACAAAAACAATGCATGTATACAGTCAAAGCAAGAACACAACGCAGAGTTCCAACCGAATAAAGCAATGTACAAGCACTTATTCAGGTTTACTTAAAAGACTGGCGCCACACACACATTTACACAAAAAGCAAATAAAAGCCACCCTCATAGGCAAGGGGGCAGACAGGTCCGTGGACCAAATGAACGTGGGACCTGGGTGATTGGCCAGGTCCACGAGACCGAAGGGGTCTTACCCGCTCTCTCGTGGCGCGATGGCGGGCTAGCCGCAATGTCAGCGTAACGTGCCTGACTCCGTGCCCCTGGCGTGGTCGATGAGCTCCTTTAGGTGTGCGTTGCGCAGGCACGTGTTGGTCGGTCGACACCACGGTTGGGGTGGGGAACAGAAGGGGTTACCGGCGCTATCTCAGCACAGATGGGGGGAATTGTTGATGCTCGGAGTGGAGAGAGGGGAATGGCGGACACTCCGTCCCGCTAGCGGGGCCTTGGGACCGCACCGACTCCGGCGAACTCTCGCCCCTGGGCCCTCTTCCACGTCCCTGCTTCACTCCGCGACTCGTCCCTCGACCTCAACTCCGAGCTCCATCCCCTTCGCCGTCTGATCCCCGCAAACACACAACTCAGACTCCACCACTTCAACCACGACCCAACAACGACAACCTCAACGACGACCTCTGTCTTCACTCGACCAGCCGCGAGTCGCCTTGCGCTCGCATCTTCATAGACCGGGGGAGGAGCGTGTATGTAAATTCGCGGATCAAAACGCGCTTGGAGGCGGGGCCACGCCACCCGATGTTCAGCCATTGGTCGGGCAAAAAGGGGGCGTGAGCCTCTCTTGATCCGAATTTCCTCCTAAAAGGAATTCACATGCATCTCGCTTGGGGGCGGGGCCACACCGCCCAATGCTCGCCCATTGGACGGAGGAAAAGGGGGCGTGAACCTCCCCTGATCCGATTTCCTCTCCCGTAAAGGCATCCATTTGTACTTGCGGCTCGACTAGTTCGGCAACAATCACCAAACGGGCCCTGGACAGCACGACGTTCGGTATTGACAGGTGGTGTGGTTGATGGTTGTGGAAGGAGAAAGGCGAAGGTGGTGGGGGGTTTGCTGTGGTGGTTTGGTTGTTGGCGGGCGTCGTTTGAGAATGGGGGTGAGGCGATGCTTGCGGGTGGGGTTGTGGAGGTGAAGGTAGTGGCGGTTTAGTGTAGTTGTTCGGGGCGTTGTTGGTGGTGGCGATTTGGTTGTTGGGGGGTGATTGGTCCAAAATAATGATAGATAAAGAAAAATTGCTAACTCAAAGTGTCGCAGCCCGGATGAATCACACATATTCCCTCTAAACAACCAGTGTGGACTAACTACACATGAACTTGTCGATATATCTAACCTGAGGAACTTTCTGGTGTATTGCAAATTTCCACAGCCGTAACAATACTTTCCTCTTCACTCTTGCAGCTACCCTTCTGTCACAAATCACTCCTGCAACTCTTCTCCACCCACTCCATCCTGCCTGCACTCTCTTTTTCACTTCTCTACCACACTCTCCATTACTTTGGACAGTTGATCCCAAGTATTTAAACCCATCCACCTTCCCCACCTCAACTCCTTGCAACCGCACCATACCACCACCCTCCCTCTTATTTACGCACATGTACTCCGTCTTACTCCTACTGACTATAATTCCCCTTCTCTCCAGTGCGTACCTCCACCTCTCGAGGCTCGCCTCAGCCTGCTCCCCACTCTCCCTACAGATCATGTCATCCGCGATCATCATAGTCCATGGAGACTCCAGTCTGATCTCGTCCGTTAACCTGTCCATCACCATTGCAAACAGGAAAGGGCTCAGAGTCAATCCTTGGTGCAATCCCACTTTTACCTTAAAACGGTCCGTCATTCCTACCACACACCTCACCGCTGTCACACTGTCCTCATACATAGACTGCACCATCCTCACATACTTCTCTACCACTCCCGACTTCCTCATACAATACATACATATATATATATATATATATATATATATATATATATATATATATATATATATATATATATATATATATATATATATATGTGTGTATATATATATATATATATATATATATATATACACACACCTGGTGTTGGCGCAGTGGTTAGGGCAGCGGCTTGGGATCCAAAAGGTCCTGAGTTCAAGCCCCGTTGGGCCACTGAATTAATACACCAGGGGGTTGACTCAGCCTGTCATCCTTCCGAGGTCGGCGAAATGAGTACCAGTATACTGGGCCAGTGTATACCCCGGTTAAAATAGGTGTACCATATCCCTGTGTCGTAAGAGGCGACCAGGGTTGCGTCAGGAAGGGCATCCAGCGTAAAACATGTGCCAAATCACTATGCGGATCATACGGATGATCTGCTGTGGCGACCCCGAACGGGAGCAGCCGAAAGAAGAGATATATATATATATATATATATATATATATATATATATATATATATATATATATATATATATATATATATATATATATATATATATATATATATATATATATATATATATATACATATATGAACCAAAGCCCCCAACTGTGGGAAGCGTCAGAGCATAGATGGAGTGCCATAATGGCCATTGCCACATGAACTATTAGCAACAATTGTAGTCCACCACACAAAGAGTGGAGTTGCAGTCATGCATAATCTCCAAACCAAGAGCAGGCTTTATACCGACCCAAAAGTGACATGGCCCTGAACGTGACACGCATATCCAAACTGCCACTTTGCTTTGCTCCTTTGCCAATTTTGGGGTGTAGTTCACTTTTAACTGACTTGGTCTTGGTCACCGGTAAACAATTTTGCAGTCACAAGTGAACCTGATGAGCTCAAATCAGGGCAAAACCTGGTCAGCGGCTCTACATTCCTTCATTCGTGACCATTTAAACCTCGATCTTTAAAGACCTGAAACACCCCCTTGGAAGCCAACCGGTATTGGAGGTGAAGTGGCAGTGTGCACAAGCACTTGACAGTCAGCAGCATGTCACCTTCAGGTCAGTGGAGCCTTTTTTTGGTTTCCATATGCATTGCTAACCAAATTATATCTTTCTTTGAGGATTATATCCAAAGAGCAACTCTTAATTTTCATGGAGTCATAAAAATATTTGCCACACCAGCACTTATTGCTTGTTGCTATCAAAATTAGAATGACACTCGGTAGACCGCATACCTTTGCCCGGCTCAACAGTTTACCTTTTGTATCCCATTGATGTGCCGGATCTGCATCTGGACCTTAAGCAAAATATAATCGGCTTGTTCCTGTCACCTATTCTACTCGTCCACCAAGTTTTGTCATAACACTTCTTTAACGTTTTGAAATATCATGCGACATATAGTTTTTGGCCATATCTCTTAATGGCGAATAATTACTTGAAAAAAATTCTAGTATCCAGATCCAGATCCAGATCTTCACCAAAATCGAATGTCTTGGTCTTTGTCACATACCCAATCCATTCACTAGTTTCATTCGAATCCGCCCAGAACTTTTGAGATATCCTGCTTACAGACAAACAGACAGCAGGCAAACAGGGTTGAAAACATAACCCCCATCCTCCTTCGGTGGCAGAGGTAATTACTTCAATATTCGGTGTTGTAGAATTACAATCAAGTATAACATCCTTTTAATGATTACTTAATACATTAGGAATAGCTATTACTGTTCAAAATAATATTACAATTATTGTGAGCACACGCGCGCACGCATGCACACGGAAGATAGAAGATACTTTCAGACCTGGTAGGTGTCCGTTCCACGTCCTGAAATCACCGACCCACGTGTGGAGATAGCAGCCAACAACAGCAACTTGCATGAACACACACATACACAGCCAAATTTTAAGGCAGGTGATCCAGGTGACAGCCTGGGCTGCCAGGCTCAAAGGGTGCTGGGCTTGAGCCTGCAAGAAGATATAACGAGAAATAGCAAGGACATTTGGTGTAGGAGGAGGCCATTCAGATTCGGCCCATTATGCCTGTGCTACACCAATACCAGATTAAACTAGAGGGGGAGCACTCGGTTGAGTGCAAAACCTCCGCCGCCAATACTGCTGGGTCACTCAAGTTTACCTGATATCCTATTCATTCAATTTGATATCAACAGTGCTCAGAGTTCTAGTTTGCAACTTTCCCTTTTACTTTTAACTTTTACATACTCAATTCATTCGTCATAACTAGAGTCCTTGAGACAGAAATTGATTTTACGTGGGTATATCCACCTGAAGTTCCAAAATCAGCCGCAATTATAATTTTGGCATGTTTTTTGTTGGAAATCACTTATAGGAGGAGGCCTATATAATATATAACATGTAGAAATGCAAAAAACAAAAAAAAAAATCGAAATTTTGTTGAAAAAGAAGTTGCAAAATTTTTTTTTGTCTAACAAATTTTTTTTGGGGTGGGGGGGGTTGGAAATCACTAGAAATATGTAGAAATGCAAAAAAAAAAATTCAAATATTTTTTCAAAATGGCCGCCATAGCGGCCATATTGGATTTTGGACCAAGTCCAAAATCTAATGGCATGATCCTTGGACCATACCTAATCCCCCCACCAAGTTTCCTCAAAATCCGTCGAGGAGTTTTTCCGTAATACTGTTCACAAACAAACAAACAAACAAACAAAAAAACAGAAAGGGGTGAAAACAGTAACCTCCGATCTTCGATGGCGGAGGTTAACGAGAGGGGGAGCACTCGGGAGAGTGCAAAACCTCCGCCACCAATACTGCTGGGTCACTCAAGTGAACCGTATATCTTATTCATTAAATATGATGTCAACAGTGCTGACAGAGTTATAGTTCTTTTCTCCAACATTTTTTTGGGGTGGGGGGGGGGGTGGAAATCACTTAAAACATGTAAAAATGCAAAAAAAAAAAAAAAATCCAAATTTTGTTGAAAAAAAAAGTTGCAAAAATTTTTTTTGTCTAACAAATTTTTTGGGGGGTGGGGGGGCTGGAAATCACTAGAAATATGTAAAAATGCAAAAAAAAAAATTCAAATATTTTTTCAAAATGGCCGCCATAGCGGCCATATTGGATTTTGGATCAGGTCCAAAATCTAATGGCATGATCCTTGGACCATACCTAATCCCCCCCCACCAAGTTTCCTCGAAATCCGTCGAGGAGTTTTTCCGTAATACTGTTCACAAACAAACAAACAAAAAAACAGAAAGGGCTGAAAACAGTAACCTCCGATCTTTGATGGCGGAGGTTAACGAGAGGGGGAGCACTCGGGAGAGTGCAAAACCTCCGCCACCAATACTGCTGGGTCACTCAAGTGAACCTTATATCTTATTCATTAAATATGCTGTCAACAGTGTTGACAGAGTTATAGTTCTTTTCTCCATTTTTTGGGGGGTGGGGAGGGGGGGTGGAAATCACTTAAAACATGTAAAAATGCAAAAAAAAAAAAAATCAAAATTTTGTTGAAAAAAAAGTTGCAAAATTTTTTTTTCTCTAACAATTTTTTTTGGGCGTGGGGGGGGGGGTTGGAAATCACTTAAAACATGTAGAAATGCAAAAAAAAAATATTTTTTTTCTCTAACAATTTTTTTTTTTGGGGGGGGGACCAAGTCCAAAATTTAATGGCATGATCCTTGGACCATACCTAACCTCCCCACCAAGTTTCGTCGAAATCCGTCGAGGAGTTTCTTCCGTAATACTGTTCACAAACAAACAAACAAACAAACAGAAAGGGGTGAAAACAGTAACCTCTATCCATCTTCGAAGATAGCGGAGGTTAATAAACCCGTGAAGCTAATGACTCAATTTCATTTGGGGATGGGGGGAAGGGAGAGTGGGGAGAACAAAAGTAGAAAAGTGGCTGGGGATATCACCGGTGTTAAAATAAGGTGGGGGGTGTGCGAGGATGGGTGAAGGCAGTTTTGAGGTAAAGAATACACGACATTAACTACACACCATCTCTTGACAAGACGATCTCATAGACATCACAGTTAGCACACATGTACACAATCACCCATGGATACTCAAGCTATACCGGCAAGTCCTGCCAATATCCTGTACCCCTCTGACCCCAATGTTTCTATGTACCTATCTAATTCCAATTTAAACCTCTCTACTGATTTTGATGCCACTGCTTTTCCAGGGCGACCATCCTATGCTTCTTTAATTACTCTCTGAGTGAAAGACCCCTGCCTAACTACCATCTTATCTCTTTCTGCAAAAAAACTCTTCTGCACTTATTTTGTCCCTACTCTTCATTATCTTAAACATCTCAACCCTTGCTACCACCTCAACCACTGCCTGTCATTTCATCTAGGGCTGGCCTTGCATGTGCACACATGCGCACGCACGCACCCACGCACACATGCACGCACACATGACAGAGGAAAGGCACAAGATGAAAAACCATTGGAGCCAGAGTCAGGGCAAGCCCACGGCTGGAGGAAGAGTGGTGCTCAACATACAAGCTGGTCCTACTGTGACACAGATTGAGCCAAGAGACCAAGCCGAAGCTCCAGACATAGGATGTGCAAAGAGATTCCAGACTCACCTGGCCCAGAGACAGAGAGAAAGCTTCTTGTCGAGACTGGGCTTTTATAAGTCACAAATCCAATCCTGACCAATAACTGAGGCCCATCTCCAATGTACAGCTGGGGGTGCGGGTGGGGGGAGGGGTCATCTCCCTTTGTTAGTGGTAGGGAATGTGCTGTATCACACTCATCCTTCCCAGCCCAACCTTGTTCGACAGTTAGAAAAGTAATAGATGAGACACCTTAGTCAAGCTTTTTATATGACAAGAGACCCATTTGTACATGTGTTTTTGTCTCTCTGTGTGTCACCATTTTTCCTCAGAAATGGCTGAACGAATCTTCATCAAACTTTCAGAGGTTCATCAGTGAATGTCAGAAGTGTTTTAGGCAAAATAAATAAATAAAACAAACTTTTTGCATATTTTGGAAAATAAAGTTTGATTTCTTTAATGTTTTTTATTTTTTATATTTAAATCGCTTTATCGTGCTGATGCCCTTTTGATTAATGACAGTTACATTCAAGCACACATACCTATAAATAAATAGAAAATAATTACTTGCTTTAAAATAAACCTCTTCTGGAAGTGGTCGAAGTTGGCAGTACATCTTCTTCCTCAACGTCACTATTTTTAAAGATCGGGGACAAACTTAACCCAAGTGTTTTAGCCCCCCCCCCTCCGCCCAACCATCCTAAATATACCAGTCAACGATGGGTACCTCTGCTCATTCTAAATAAGACAATGCCTGACCCTCGCAGGCAACACGAAAACCTCCTTACTGTGAATACACACTAACACAATGAAGACACGTTAACAAACACTTTCTCCCATGACAAAACCGAGTGTCTAGGCCTCTTACTATCACATTAGACGGGTTGGTTTCCCCTCTGTATTCTACCACCTCCTTTTTTTGGTCTTGCATCCTTTGCCCTATCTTTGCTTTGTCCCTCGCAGGTTTCTGTAGAGCACACACGGTCTGCTGGTAACCCCCTTCTTGCTAAACTCCCAAAATCCAGGTTTGCTGCTTAACTCCACTTTGTTCCTCTTTTTCTCTCACCTGTAGAGCCAACTTCTCCAGTCTGTTCAGTCACAATCTTTTCTTCAGGGCTTCAAGACAGCTGATCACAAGTATCTCAGGTCATCCCTCATCCAAACTCATAATCTCTTCTATCCCAAAAGAACCCATTCCCAAGCATTTCCTTTTTCCAGGTTATTGTACTTTTTCCCCCTCACCTCTTTTTGGTTGCGAGTTGGTTTGTTCCCTTTCTGTTTCATCCATATTTCCCCCTTCCTCTACTTGCTGTGTTTCAGCTTGTGTGCACCCCCTATTCACCCCATAATGTCCTTCTCCCCCTCCCCTTGAACTCACTCTCACCTCCATTCTGCTGTTGGCGTTTCCCCCTCCCCATTTTGCTCCATTCTATTCTACTCTCGCTCTTCCACGAGCTTCGACCATGTCTCATAAATAAAAAATAAAAAACTACACGGAGTATGTTCCAGGTACGCAAACATACATGGCATTAATAAAAGTATTTCCCTCTTCTCTACAAACGGAACAATATGAATAAAAAATATTGATATATTGTCTTCCAAATTAAATATATTTGCAAAGAAAAAAAAAATTAAAACACTAGTCCAGATACAAAGCACACCACCCCCCCCCCCCCCAAGCTATATAAATAAATAACAAATCCTCCATCGTACGACATTGCCAGGGCACCTTCAGCGTCCGGCGATGCGGCCGAGCAGCATTTGGAAACAGAATTGGGAGGTGCACACCACGGTGTACAATAATCGATTCATTAATTGATTAACTGCAAAATTAAAATAAATAAATAATAATCGTAAAATAATTAACTTTTTTTAACAATTGGTTAATCGCATACCAAAAGCACCACTGTTCCATCCAAATCAAACTTTTTGAAAATGAAGTAATTCATCAAAAATGAATCATTAATCGATTAATGAATAAATCAAAAATACTCTTTGTAGCCAAATCACTTGTTCACTGTCATGTCCAAATATCAGCTTCCTAGCTCAAAAGGTGCCCGAGATATTGCCCAGATGAGAAAGAAAATAAATAAGTAATTAATCACTCAGAGTGACAACTTGGCAAAACAGTACATAGTAGAATGGCACTCGGTGGAGCGCATACCTCTGCCAGGTGGAACAGTTCACGTTTTGTTTCCCACTGATGAGCTTGATCCGAAACCAAAATCCATCCACTTGTTCTTGTCACCTATTCAACTCGTCTGCCTTGTTTTGTAACAACTCGTCCACAACCTTTTGAGATATCGTGATATATTTCGTTTTTGGCCCTATCAATTTTAGCAATTAGGCCTGTGTTGACCTTTTGACCTTAAAATTAATTGGTAGTTGAATTCAGCGACCTGACATGAAGATGCTCTTCAAATTTCAAGCCAATCGGATGAAAATTGAGGGTTTTAGAAAATTTGGCCCAAATTGGCCTTTTGGCCTATTTTGACCTTTTGGCCTATGTATACCTCAAAATTAACAGGTGGTTGAATTCAGTGAGCTGATATGCAAATGCTCTTCAAATTTTAAATGAATTGGATTAATATTGATGATTTTAGAAATTGGGCTTATGCTGAACTTTTAGTTTATGTTGATCTTTTGGCCTATGTAGAACTTTTTGATCGACCAAATTTTACGAAACTTCAATGCGGGACCGTCGCAGGGTCGGTGGCATTAATCACTGAAAATTTCAGAACGATCGGTTGAGCGGTTTGGGCTGGAGGCGAGTGGACAGACAAAACACACAAACAAACACACAAACGGAGGCGATCAACATACTTGTCAAAAAAAAGAAAAATTTCCAAGTAACAAATCACCAAGAAAACAAGCAAACGGAGTTAAAACTGAATACCATCTTTCTTCAGCACTCGGTGATGCCGTCATGCATCGCCTCGAGTGGTGTGCAATAAATGTCAGCATGTTGTGGACTGTATCTTATTTCGATAACTTTGTGAATGTCTCTCATACCTTTAAACAGAATTTTCAATTGAAATTCAATTAAAAGGTTAATATTGACACCATGCATCCTGAAATATAATTCAGAATTTGGCTTCCGTGAAGTTTTCAGTGGATACACGCTTTCCAGGTTCTTTCAATTGGTTTTAGGTTAAAGGGCTTTCAATTTGCCTCAATGCACACAGCAGTGTACAACTTGTCTCGCCTGACAACAAAGAAAAGCAAATTGCTCATTCTCTTTATTTAGTTGCCTGAAGAGATAGCATTAACAAAAGCTGAACTACAAATGTATTCGATGGCATGTTCATTATTTGCAAAAGTAGTTGACGCAATATAGCACAGACAAAAAGCAATTTTGTGCAAAGCTAAATAAAGAGTGACTGCCTTGAGGCCTAGTAAGCCACAGAGTCTGCTAGCATTACACTCTTGTCTGCCTCACCTCAAATATATTTATTTCCCAAGCCAAGATTTTGAACTTATAACTCTGAACAATGGGTTAATCCAAGATCTCTTTGTAAAGTAAAAATGTACATATAATCAGCTCAATATTTAATCTGTTGGCATCACATATCTTAGACCTTCGCTCCAACCATCTATGACGGCAGTTTATTAATTTTTTTCATTCATGGTCAAGCAAGGATATAAGAGTATGACAAGTTGGGTCACTCAATCAAGATTGGGTTATTTAGACCAGTCAACCATAAAAAAGATTGATGTTTAAAGCTGTCGCAAAAATTAACCCGAAAGTGCACCACGGCAATGATGGGCCAAATGGCCTCATTTCCTCGTGTGAGGTCAGTTTCTTGATTTTCAGATGTAAAAACACATGCATACAGAGAATTTCCTTGTGGGAGAATGGGGTGGGGTGGGGTGTTACAGCCAAGACCTGAACCTGAATATTCCCAGCACGTGTGCAAGATTTGGTGGAAATTGGTCAAGGGGTGTGGAATTGTATAGAAATCAAGGAAAAGGCTTCGCACTGAAACCGACACTCACGCCTCATACAATATACGTGTGTGTGTGTGTGTCTATATATATCAGCTAAATGTTAAGCCGGGTGTTGGCTTAGTGGTGAGGGTGGCGGCTTGGGATCCTCGGGTCATGAGTTGAAGCCCCGTTGGCTGCTGAATTAAAATACACCAGGAGGTTGACTCAGCCTGTCATCCGAGGTCAGCAAAATGAGTACCAGTGTACTGGTAAGGGGGCACTGCATCAGCGGCATAGCCACGTCTCAACCAATGATGTCACCAGCAGCCACAGGCTGCACTCAATGGAGAGAGAGCTAAATGTTTGTTTGTTTGTTTGTGACCCTACTCCTCTGATCTCTTAAGGTTAATTGCCACAAAACTTTATAGGATAACATTGTTTACCATGGTGCACCTAAATAGGGGGTTTGAAGTCATTTTCTTATAATCCATAAATTATCAACACATGAGCCACCTGTCACCATCTCAGCAAGGGTAGATCTATATATACAATGCTTCAAAAAAGCACATTTTTTCCCCCGATTTCAACCCAGATACTGATATATTTGGTGAGTATGGTAATCTCTGATCGCCAAATCTCTTCTTCTTCTTCCTCTTTCGGCTTGCTCCTGTTAGGGGTCGCCACAGCGGATCAACTGTCTCCATTTCGCTCTATCCTCCACATCTTCCATTGACACTCCAACCACCCACATGTCCGCCCTCACCGTATCCATGAACCTCTTCTTTGGCCTTCCTCTTCTCCTCCTGCCTGGCGGCTCCATCTTCAACATCCTTCTCCCGATATACTCCGTTTCCCTCCTGTGCACATGTCCAAACCATCTCAATCTCGCCTCTCTCACTTTGTCTCCAAACCGTCCTACCTGCGCTGTCCCTCTAATATACTCATTCCTTATCCTATCCATCCTCATCACTCCCAACAAGAATCGCAGCATCTTTAACTCTGCCACATCCAGGTCCGCTTCCTGTCTTATTGTTAGTGCCACCACCTCCAAACCATACAACATAGCTGGTCTCACTACCGACTTATATACTTTCCCCTTCACTCTTGCAGCTACCCTTCTGTCACAAATCACTCCTGCAACTCTTCTCCACCCACTCCATCCTGCCTGCACTCTCTTTTTCACTTCCCTCCCACACTCTCCGTTACTTTGGACAGTTGATCCCAAGTATTGAAACCAATCCACCTTCCCCACCTCAACTCCTTGCAATCGCACCATACCACCACCCTCCCTCTCATTTACGCACATGTACTCCGTCTTACTCCTACTGACTAACATTCCCCTTCTCTCCAGTGCGTACCTCCACCTCTCAAGGCTCGATTCAGCCTGCTCCCTACTCTCCCTACAGATCATGATGTCATCCGCGAACATCATGGTCCATGGAGACTCCAGTCTGATTTCGTCCGTCAACCTGTCCATCACCATTTAATTGCAAACAGGAAAGGGCTCAGAGTCGATCCTTGGTGCAATCCCACTTTTACCTTAAACCGGTCCGTCATTCCTACCGCACACCTCACCGCTGTCACACTGTCCTCATACATATCCTGCACGATCCTCACATACTTCTCCACCACTTCCGACTTCCTCACACAATGCCACAACTCCTCTCTTGGCACCCTATCATAAGCTTTCTCTAAATCCACAAACACACAATGTAACTCCTTCTGGCCTTCCCTATACTTCTCCATCAACATTCTCAAAGCAAACATCGCATCAGTGGTACTCTTTCCTGGCATAAACCCATATTGCTGCTCACAAATCGTCACCTCTCTTCTCAACCGAGCTTCCACTACTCTTTCCCACACTTCATGGTGTGGCTTAACAACTTTATCCCTCTGTAATTTCCACAGCTCTGTACATCACCCTTATTCTTGAAAATCGGAACCAGTACACTTAATCTCCACTCCTCCGGCATCCTCTCACTTTCCATGACTTTATTAAACAATCTGGTTAACAACCCCACTGCCATCTCTCCGAAGCACTTCCATACCTCCATTGGTATACCATCTGGGCCAACCGCCTTTCCACTTTTCATCTTCTTCATAGCAGTCCTCACTTCATCCTTACTGATCCACCCCACTTCCAGATTCACTATCTCCACCTCTTCCAACCGTCTCTCTCTCTCATTTTCTTCATTCATCAGCTCCTCAAAGTACTCCATCCACCTTCTCAACACACTCTCCTCGCTCGTCAGCACATTCCCATTTGCGTCCTTTATCACCCGAACCTGCAGCACATCCTTCCCAGGTCAGTCCCTCTGTCTTGCCAATCGGTATAAATCCTTTTCCCCTTCTTTTGTATCCAACTTCTCATACAGCTCGTCATATGCCTTTTCCTTGGCCTTTGCCACCTCTCTTTTTGCCTTTCGCCGCCACTCCTTGTACTCCTGCCTACTTTCTTCATCTCTCTGACTATCCCACTTCTTTTTCGCCAACCCCTTCTTCCTTATACTTTCCTGTACTTCCTCATTCCACCACCAAGTCTCCTTATCTTCCTTCCTCTGTCCAGATGTCACACCAAGTACCTTCCTAGCTATCTCCCTCACCACTTCTGCTGTCGTTGCCCAATCATCCCACCCATCTTTACCACCATCCAACGCCTGTCTCACCTCCTCCCTAAATTTCATGCAACAGTCTTCCTCCTTCAGCTTCCACCATCTGTTCCTTGGTTCAGCCCTCACTCTCTTCCTCAACCTCACCTCTAAAGTCATCCTACAGACCACCAATCGATGCTATCGAGCTACATTCTCCCCTGCCACCACCTTACAGTCACTAATCTCTTTCAGGTTGCATCTCCTGCTTAAGATGTAATCCATCTGTGTGCACTTTCCTCCACTCCTGTATGTCACCCTGTGTTCCTCCTTCTTCTTGAAATACGTATTTACCACTGCAATTTCCATTCTTTTTGCAAACTCTACCACCATTTGCCCTTCCACATTTCTCTTGTTGAGACCGTACCTCCCCATCACCTCCTCATCCTCTTTATTCCCTTCCCCAACATGCCCATTGAAATCTGTTCCAATCACCACTCTTTCATCCTTGGATACACTCTCCACCACTCCATCTCACACCCCATATGTGGGGCATATGCACTGATGACATTCATCATGACCCCTTCAATTTCCAACTTCACACTCATCACTCGGTAAGACACTCTCCTCATCTCCAATACCTCTTGACATAATCTTCCTTCAGGATTACCCCGACACCATTTCTCCTCCCATCCACACCATGGTAGAACAGTTTGAAACCACCTCCAATGCTCCTAGCCTTACTTGGTCTCTTGTACACACAGTATGTCCACCTTTCTTCTCTCCATCATATCAGCAAACTCTCGCCCTTTGCCAGTCATCGTCCCAACATTCAGAGTTCCAACTCTCACCTCCACACTTCTACCCTTCCTCCTCTCCCACTGCCTCCGGACTCGCCTTCCCCATCTCCTTCTCCTCCTTCGCCCAGCAGTAGCACAATTACCACTGGTACCCTGCTGACCACTGGTACCGGTGGCGGTCGTTGGTAACCCGGGCCTCGACCGATCCGGTATGGAAATTCGTTTTGTTGTCCGCATAATGATTTGACATAGGTTTTTACGCCGGATGCCCTTCCTGACGCAACCCTGGTTGCCTCTTACGACACACAGGGATATGGTACACCTATTCTAACCGGGGCATACACCGGGCCCAGTACAACTGGTACTCATTTCGCCGACCTCGGAAGGATGGCAGGCTGAGTCAACCCCCTCTGATCGCCAAATATGGTATCAAATGTGAAAAATAACTATCAATTAAGACCTTACCATTATCGGTAAAATCGGCGAAGGGGGAGTCACTTGACCTCATGACCATGCAAATCATTCAATAACCGAACAGAGCACAAATACAACCTATAAATCAATTTAAAGGTAATTTTACTGCTCATGTAAAGATGTAACTACGAATGGTGAAAAGAGAGTTTGCAGAAAAAATGATTGCCATATTAACTAACTTCACCAAATATAAATGCATCATATAGTTGAAAATAACCAAGTTAACATCGTGATTTTTTTTTTTATTATGGTAAATTGATCATAGATGTTTGATTAATTTCATCGTAGATGTCGAACCCCAAATGAGCAATTTTTTGGAATGTGTATTATTGGTAGAAACGGGAATTCAGTGTAAAAATTCAGTGACGACATATCGTAGTGTGTAGAGCCGATAACCTTGGCAACCATTAATTTTTTTGATATTCAAATGGTTTCTGGTCACTATCACTAAAATATTCAATCACAGGTGAGATACATTTCATTTATTACAACATTATCGATATCTCCGACCTCTTAAAGATGTCTTATCTTCGGGGCCATTCAAAAATTACGCAGCTCATGCATGTGGGTTTGGGGTTTGGAGTTGGGTGGGGGTAGGTGTATGTCCAAATGTAAATGAGTTTTACACATACAATGGGTTGGGGAGTGTTTACAGAGCTGTTATGTAACGACCTTTTTCGTTACGTTTTAAAACGAGCTGTAAAATGACTTTTTGGACGCTTCTGGGTGAGCCTTCCTGTAATCTTGAATGAGGTTCTGAATGAGCTTTTCTCTATTATCTCTCGGCAAAGCCATGGCCGATGGCTCTCACTGCAAACTGTTCAATGGCAGGGAAAAAAAAGTGGCGCCACCTCCCTGAGAAGAGGAAGAAGAGTCTGCAGAAGTAAAATAGGTTGTCCATCTCTGTATATGAATCAAAAATGTTTGTTTGTTTGTTTGTGACCATACTCCACACAAAACTTTATCGGATAACAATATTTACCATTTACCATTAAAACAGAGGTTTTAAAGTTTTTTTTTTTCCTCACAATTCACAGCGAATGTAGTGAGCTTCATACTTAACGCGTGCACATGAGAGAATAGGAAACAACACAATACCCTGGCAATTTGGAATCCATGTCGTCGGCTATGACCCTTTTGTTTCCGGTTTTTGTCATGGGGAATGATGCATGCTGGGAGATCATGACCGGAAGTGTTTATTTATTCAAAAATTTTTTCCCAAAGTTAATTTTATACTTCCGAAAGTGATTTTGTTCATGACAGGAAGTGTTTATTTAGTATTTAACATTACTGGGAGTGATTTTGAAACTCTTTCCGGAACTTTTAATTTCTTTTATTCTTGACCAGAAGTGATTGTTCATTTATTTATTTATTCAATTATTTTTTCCCAAAGTTAATTTTAATAAAGATATCTCCCGCATCATCAAAAAATAATTTTTAATCACGATTTACATTATTTGATCGCTGATCCCGAATCCAGGTCGAAGTGAACGGAAATTGTGTCAAAATCATCAGCTGTGCGGCGCTTACATGTACCACAGTGTAGTTGGCAAGTACAGTAATCCCCCGTTTCTCGCGGGGGTTACATTCCAAACCTCCCTGCGCTAAGTGAAAATCCGCGATGAATGGACGCCTCCCCCAAAAAATCTATTCGTCTGGTCTGGTCGGTTTGGGAGTGATTGGGTTTGAGGTGCCGGAGATCGACTAGTCTGGTCTGGTCTGGTTTTGGGGTGCTGGGTATGAGCAGTGCTCGTCCAACGGCGGCAAACCTTTTTCCTTCCCGAAGCATATATCGAGCACCTTTACCTCAACCTCCTGGAGCGTCCCAGGACCTTCCTCTGGTGCTTCGGTTCCTTGCCAGAAGCCTTAGAAGGTGCAGGGCATTTGGGCGGCATCGTGGGGCTTGGAGAAAAAACATAGAAAATATTCAAAGTTCACAAGCGAAACTTTGTCTCGTGCGTTGTGTGACTGGTCGAGCACCACGCGTTATAATTTATTGCTTAAATAATTTATATTTTATATATTATTACCGCGATGTACCGGGGGAATCTGCAGAAAAAATTAGTTACGTTCCAAGGGAAAACCCGCGATGAACCGGGTACGCGATAGGTGAACCGCGATGAAGCGGGGGTTGACTGTGTTCATTTGTGAACAAGTTATAGGTAAAGTCAGAAGCAAATGTAAGAAGAATTCTACGTTCGCTTCTAGGCTTTGCCTAATCCATATTAGCAAACGTGGTGAGCTTCATACTTAACGCGTGCACATGAGAGAATAGGAAACAACAACAACAACAACAACACAATACCCTGGCAATTTGGAATCCGTGTCATTGGCTATGACCATTTTGCTTCCGGTTTTTTTTTTTGCTTCCGGTTTTTGTCATGGGGAATGATGCATGCCGGGAGATAAAGGCATCGTCGGAGACATGAAAGACCCAAATATCAGACATGGTGAATATTTCCCCCACTGATTTTCATAAAGATATCTCCCGCATCATCAAAAAATAATTTTTAATCGTGATTTACATTATTTGATCGCTGATCTCGAATCCAGGCCGAAGTAACCTGAAATTGCGTCAAAATCATCATCTGTGCGGCGCTTACATGTACCACGGTATAGTTGGCAAGTATACAGTTGTGAACAAGTTATAGGTAAAGTCAGAAGCGAATGTAAGAAGAATTCTACGTTAGCTTCTTGGCTTTGCCTATTCCATATTAAATTATAATTACCCGAGCTGCCACCAGCAGGAATCTCAACAATGGTAGATCCATACATTGCTTCATAAAAAGTCCATTTTCTTTCAGATTTAAATTCGGATACCGATATATTTGATGAGGTGGTAACTTTGATCGTCAATATAGCATCAAATGTGAAAAATAGCTGTCAATTAAGATCTTACCATTATCGGTAAAATCAGTGAAGGAGGAGCCACGCGACCTCTCAAATGTGCAAATCATTCAAAAACCAAACATAGTACAAATACAATCCACACATCGATAGAAAGGTATTTTTACTGCTCATCTGAAGATGCAACTCTAAAGGGTGAAAAAGGGTTTGGAGAGAAAAAAAGAGGTTGCCATCTTAGCTAACTTCACCAAATATACACGCGTCGTATAGTTTAAAAGAACGAAGTTAACATCACGATTTAATTTTTGATTGCAACTTGATCGTCGTAGATATTTGATTAATTTCATCACAGATGTCTCACCTCAAATGAGCAATTTTTTGGAGTGTATATTGTTTGTACAAACGGGAATTCAATGTAAAAATTCAGTGACGAAATATCGTAGTCTGTGGAGCCGATAACCTTGGCAACCATTATTTTTGATTTTCAAATGGTTTATTGTCATTATCACAGAAATATTCAATCACAGGTGAGATATATTTCATTTCTTACATTATTATCGATATCTCCAGCCTCTTAATGATGTCTTATCTGAGGGGCCATTCAAAATTTCTGCACGTAAACGAGTGGGGGTTGGGGTTTGGAGTTTAGTGGGGGTGGGTGGGTGTCCAAACGTTATTAAGTTTTACACTAGCAGGGGGTTTGGAGGTGTGTCCAGAGCTTTTATGTAACGACCTTTTTTGTTATATATGAAAACGAGCTGTAAAAGGACTTTTTGGACATTTCTGGGTGAGCTTTCCCATAACCTTGAATGAGGTTCTGATTGAGCATTTCTCCATTAGCCATGACTTTGCTGAGGTATCTCACTGTAAACTGGTCGATGGAAGAAAAAAAAAGTGATGCCACCTCCCTGAGAAGAGGAAAAAGAGGCTGCAACAGGAAAATAGGTTGTCCACCTCAATATATAAAACCGAAATGTTTTTTTTGTTTGTGACCTTACAGCTTTGAGCTCCCAAAGTTAATTCATGATGAAATTTTCTACGACCAGATGTTTTTTTTTTACCAAGATGCATCTAAATCGGTGGTTTAAAGTTATGAGAAGGTCATTTGGCCAATTGTTGCAGTGTTGCACTCTGGAGTGAATTTACGATTTACTACCATGAGGTAATTTTTTTTTACTATAGCTTCACTCCTTTAAACCCTGTTTGGCCTGTAGACCCCATTAGACCCTTTACACCCCTTCGACTCTTTAATACATATTTAGACCCTTTTGAGATGTATAACCCGTCTTCGACCATTTCAACACTTTTCAGACCTATAGACCTATTAAGACCCTTTGGACATCATCCATCCATCCATTGGGATCATACTCTGTGTAGGGCGTTGGTGCTGCCTCAGCAGTCTCCTTGGCTATTGGGCACAATCCTGGATGGGTCGCCACTCCAACACAGGATACCAACAAGCTGGTACTCATTTTTGCCGACTTCAGAAGGATGACAGGCTGAGTCAATCCCACCTGGAATTGATTCAATGGAAAAGCAGGATTTGAACTCAGGATGCTCGGATTCCAAGCCCAGAACCCTAACCATTAAGCCAACATCAGGATTTGGACACCTCAGACCACTTTTGCGATTTCGCCCTTCGACCCATTTAGACATTTAGGCCCATTTAAGAACCTTAGACCCTTTAAACCCCTTTTTGACCTTTTAAGACCCTTCAGCCACTTCAGACCCCTCTACAGCCTTTAGAAAAATCTAAAAAGATTCCCCCCAAAATCGTTTTTGATGACATTTTGCGGGCATCTTTAGCGTCGCATCACAAGTTGCAATGACGAATCAAAACTGATATTCCACTGAAGCTGAAAAAAAAAATTCCACCATGATCACACCAACACAATGTACGAGGGACACACAAAAACCTTCTGAACAAGATTAAAAAATACAAGACCTGCCACAGTTGTGAATATTTTAAAATACAAATCCAGTATCTACATACTACAATAAATAGAACTTCTGTGGCTGTTGCGATGTCACCAATATTCACTTGTTGATTGGTTGTAGCACTGACCAATTGGATCTGCCAATTTTTCCCAGCATCGCTCTTCGTGTCTTTGAAGGTGGGCCGAGATGGGCACCCCAGGTTGGAAACAAAAACATTAAGACTGAAAATAATTAAATATATGTGATAAAATGTTTAATTATCATATTTTTGTTTCCATTGGAGCAGTTTCTGTCAGCAGAAAACTTCATCACAATAAATGTCACAAGCATGTGTTGTATGCTTCAAATTTGATCTCATGGAGTATGATATTGTTGCTGTTCTGGGAACCGCATCCCTCCAACGCAATAGCATCCAGCATACAGTGGTCCCCAGACAGATATTTCATTAATATATGTACAGATAGTCCCTTCCCTCTTGTCTAATGGATCAAACGGGACAGTACGTTGTGTGAATCTCATAGTTAGGTCTGATTATATCTCTGACTTCATTCCTACTCTTCTTTTCCTCTTATTCCTGAAATAAATTCAAGCAGGCACTGCACTCGGGCAGCCACCTGTAAAAACTGCGGCCACACCTTCACTGTAAGAATGGGTCCTCAGGAAGGTCAACCATAGGAAAACAAACAACCTCACCAACGCCGTACAGGGCGCACGTGGTGCATTCTTTACAACCCATTTCTGAATCTAATAATTATATCTATCTCCTCTATTCAATCCAAATCTCCATGTAATATTTATATCTATACTTTTTTTCCATCCAAGTCCACATCTAATAATTATATCCCATCTTTTCCTTCAATTCCTGACACAGATCTGGGATGGCACCGTGCACACCACCGCCTTTGATAAATGACCGCATGCTCAATGGCGGCGGACCCACGTGCAGCCCCAGGGTAATTTATTATCATACACAGAGCAGGGCACAAATGGCACACATCTTGTTCGCGTCTGCACATGGGTTGCCATATCATCTTACCGTCGGTCTTCGCTGACCACCGCAGCCGCAGGTGTCTCACGCGGATGGCGGACGTCTTCTCGCCTCTCCGCCCAGCGAGGTTGCTACCAGGCAGAGGTGTGCTGTATGGCTCGGGCTGCATGGCATAAGGACAGGCAGCGCATTGACCGGCGCTGAGCGCTGGTCACCAGGGCACAGCCTGGGAGTTCTGTGCAGGGCGATTCGTGTCACGGTGTTCAGAGCGGGACGACTCCGCAGCTTGGAATCATTTTGCCAGATGTAAGGTGGAACTGCTTCCAGCCATCACAGCTGGGCTGTGTTCTGGCCGGGGCGCAACCAGAGCGTCCGATTCGGGTGATGACACATCGCTTCGGATCGTCGCCCCCGCCCCACACCACAGGGTCTCGAAAAGGACGGGTTGCGGGGCCGTTCATGCGTTCCCCGTCTGCTGGTGGTTTTCCATTCCTCTCTGTTCGCTCCTGCTGGTTTCTGCTATCCTGCCCACTTGCCTGCTGACTCCGCCATTTTTCACCAACTCACCGCTGACTCCACCCATCCGCTTGATCCTGTCTGCCACTACGTCCACTCAATTTGACTCCGCTTCTCTCCGCCCACTGGCTTCTGACTCTGCCCAACGACCCTCCTTCATGCCTGTCGGTTGCGCCCCATTCTCTGGATAGACGCTTAGCTGCACAAAGCGGGAGACGAAGCGCCAGCTGTCAGGGATGTATCACCCAGCGGAGCATCCCCACACAACGTGCTGGGTGGCGCGGTCAGTCAATCGTGCAAGGTATTGAGAGACTGTTAGCCTCATCTCCTGTCCTTTTTATTCTTCTTAACTCTTCTTCGTCGGGGTGTGTGTGTGTGTGTGTGTGTGTGTGTGTGTGTGTGTGTGTGTGTGTGTGTGTGTGTGTGTGTGTGTGTGTGTGTGTGTGTGTGTCGTGGCACCTGTCCTCACTTAAGTTAAGAGTGTAGAAGAATTATATCGGGATAACACTGCTCTGAGTCCACTTTAGTGAGTTGCTTGTATTATTGTCGCACCACACTTTTCTTCTAAACTCTGCTTTCACACAACAATAAACTCAATTAATTGTGCCACATATCTTTCCTTGCCTGCCTGTAATAAATCCTTTGTAGAAATGTTCCCAGCTCGTTTTTGTCTTTTGTTTCATTGAATCAGCATGGTCCGTATCCTAGCCTAGCCGGGACTTTCTTCCCAATGATCCATTCCTTTTAGCCGGTACGTCCTTGGCAGTGACGCTCGGCTGCATCTGATCTGGTTCGGACAAGGCGTACCGAGGACGTGTCTCCCGGTAATTAGGTCACGTGATTAATTAGGTAACCTGGTTAACCCATAGATGGAGGACCCTTGGCCACGTGGTTAAGTTATTGGTGTTCATGCTCGGTTTGCGACCCGCCACATCCCAGATTTATCCGTGTGTGACAGCCTGCAATTCCGGGGAGTCTCGTAGGAACCCAAGATGGCTTCCCTCCCTGGGGGTCTTCTCACCCGACCCCCCGCCCACAACAATATGTTGTAATCAATAAAAATTATTTCAAAAATGACAAAAATTCTGAAGTGCATTTCGAAGAATGTTCCGCAGCACACTGCCCACCGCCCAGATGGTGGGAGTGCTCGCTCGTATATGTAATTCAGAATTTTTTATTCAAATCATATCTTATATATATATAAGGCTGAGTTTGTGTCTGTGCATCATGTGCACTGCCCATTAGCCAGGCCACACCTTTCCCTCCAGCATCCCAGAAATTGCTGCCATATTTTTCGCTCTGCACAGCTCTGATTGTTCATAGGCCTCTGATGTACATTTGAAGACTGAACAAAGCATTTTCTATCATTAAATAATGGTGCGGTTTGGAGGAAACAAAGGTATTACAACTCAAATGGGGTAATGCATGTTTTGTTTGCAATGATCGCGGCAGCGGTCTAATAAATACCGTCCAATGAAGGTGCATGCTCAAAATGCAGAGAAATGAAAAAGTGGTCTTACCTTCAAATTTTTTTTTGTTTTTTTGCCCGACTTTTTAAGGCTTACAGATAAACCGATGGACATGCAATTCACATATTATCTGAAGTAAATGAACATTAAAATTGACATGGTCGTGAAATGACTGTGTCCATAAATAATTAGTCGGGAGGTCGGGAAATTCCCGAGAGATATTCGAAATGTACAAGTCCACTTTAAATAAGTTATGAACACGAAAACTCTCAAGTTATATTAAATGTGCATGTACACTTTCATACGAGGTCCATCTAAAAAGTAACGGGACTGAGCCTGCTGTGTGCTCCATCTACACAACTTGAATGAATGGGTTGCGACACAGTCTTTTGCAACATTACAGCAATATATATATGATTGGTGATGGTTGACTGCGCTCATTGTGTGATTTTTTTTCACAGGTCGTGCTTTACACGTTGTCTAGTCTGAGTCATCGCAGTACGAGTCGTGAGCAGAGAGCCAATCTGAAGTTTCTTGCCAAGCTTGGCAAAACACCTTTTGAATCCTTTGCAATGCTGCAGCAAGTCTACGGGGAAGAAAAGATGTCACGTACACCTGCATTTGAATGGCACAAGAAGTTCAAATAGGGACGGGAGGAGGTTGAAGATGATCCACTCTCTGGAAGACCTTCAATGGGCAGAATGGCGGACAACATCGAGCGTGTGAAGCAGGTGGTGCGCGCAGATCGTTGAATCACGGTGCGGATGATCGCTGAGGAACTTTCCATGAACAAGGACACTGTCTGGAGCATCATCACTGAAAATCTCGAAATGCGCAAGGTGTGCGCAAAGATGGTCCCCAAGCTGTTGCCCGAGGACCAGAAACAGCAAAAAGTCACTGTCTGTCAACATGTTATCGAGCTCCTCGAGGATGATTCAGACCTGCCCGGGAGAGTCATGACTGGTGATGAATCATTGATATTCGAATACGATCCCGAGACCAAACGGCAGAATCGTCAGTGGAAAATTCCGGCATCACAAAGACCAAAGAAAGCAAGGATGTCGAAATCGAAGGTCAAGGTGATGCTCATCACATTTTATGACATCAAGGGCTTCATCCACTTCGAGTTTCTACCACAGGGTCAAACAGTGAATCAATACATGTACAAGGCGATCCTCTGACGCCTCATGAGATTAATCCGGGACAAGAGGAGCGATCTGTGGGAGAACAATGCCTGGGTGCTCCACCATGACAACACCCCTGCTCACAGTGCCCTGAGCATCCGACAGTTTCTGGCAGAGAGGAACGTGCCAACTCTGGAGCAACCCCCGTATTCACCAGATTTGGCCCCTTGTGATTTTTTTTCCTGTTCCCCAAGCTCAAGGGGGTGATCAAGGGGACCCGATTTTCTGATGTGGAGGCCATCAAAAGGGCCGTGATGATGGAGCTCCGGAGGATTCCAGAAGAAGCCTTCCGGGGGTGCATCGAAGCGTGGAAGAAGAGGATGGACAAGTGTGTGCGACTGGAGGGAAACGATTTTGAAGGGGACAACCTGTGATTTCAATATATTTTTTGGAATAAAATTTCTGTTAAATCAGTCCCGTTACTTTTTAGACAGACCTCGTACACTCAACATCGCCTCTGAGTTTATGTACGTTTTAAAACTGAACAAGGAACGTGTTCATTTTCATTACAATGAAAATAGTCATGATTAATAATTGGTCTTTTATGAAAAAAAGAATAATAGTTTTTTTTTAAAAAAACTCCTTTTGTCGGCGTTTTGTATGTACTGGATGCTGTTGAGATGTCCAGGAGTGTGTTCAGTTATCAAGCAGCTAGGTCGTGCTAACCAAGCCAGCTTTCCTTGTCAACGGTTTTGAGCGGCGTGCTTGCTCGAGTGCTTTCGCCACTTAGTGAGCTCTCTTCAAGAAACTTGGTAATTGAACACAAGCAACTACACTTGGAAACTAACCAAGGGACAGGAAAGAGTGGGGTGGGAGGAGGCAAGGGAAGGGGTGGTCGTCTGGAGGGCCTAGGTGGGAGGAGGCAGAGGAAGGGGTGGGGTGGGAGGAGGGACTTGGCTGGTATAGTAAAATTTTGAAAAATTAAAAAAGGTGGTGTTTCTTGGTTTATTGTGAGCATTTCGTTACAATAACTTTTTGAACGCCGCTCGTAGACAGCCCCTGAAAACTTAAGTCCTTGTTTATTATCTCTGCCACCGAAGGTGAAAGGTTATGTTTTCACCCCTCTGTCTGTTTATTTGTGTGCAGGATATCTCAAAAAGTTGTAGACGGATCAGGATGACATTTGGTGGGCAGGTTGGGTGTGTGACAAGGACGAACTGCTAGATTTTGGTGAAGATCCGGATCTGACTACAATCATTTTTTTAAGTGATTCTTCACCATTGAGCGATAGGGCCAAAAATGATACATAGCACGATATCTCAAAAAGTTGCGGACGGATTCGGATGCAACTTGGTACACACGTTTGATGTGTGACAAGGAATAATTAATTCAATTTTGGTGAAGATCCAATTCCGGATCAGATAATGTTTTTTTCAGTGATTCTTTACCATTGAGAGATCGGGCTGAACTAATATATAGCACAACATCTCAAAAAGTTGTGGATGGATTCGGATGAAAGTGGGTGGAGAGGTTGGGTGTGTGACCACGACGAATTGATTCGATTTTGCTGAAGATCTGAATCCGGATCCGGATCCGGGAATTATTTAATTTTTTAAATTATTCTTCACCATTGAGGGATAGGGTGAAACACAATAATCCAGCATGATCTTTCAAAAATGTATTGGGCCCAATATCTTCTCGTGGATCAGGCATTACGTGGTGGAGGGATGCGCTCTCTGGAGTGCCCTTCTAGTTCCCTGTGTTATTATCAAGATTGATTTGCAATAATGCACATTAATTAATGAGTGAAAACACAATGGGATTGAAACAAAACCTGCATGAGCTATGTAAACCATTTTAAATGACAGATGATGGCATTGCCTTTTCTGAAGGTAACACTGCTACTAGTGACTAAGATAGAGAGAGATAATGTCCAGTCACAGACAGTCTATTTAATCATAAGATGGTTCAAAAACAGATTTGGAATTAAATAAAGAATGTGGACCTATCTTGAAGACTTGGAATCAGAAAATTGTAGAAATGTCAAAATAAGACATAGCTGGTGTAGACGATAAAGAAGCATGCCTTCTCTTTAGCGACTCCAATTCTCATTTTATGTCATCATGCCAATTGGCTTGAGATGGAAACATCATCTTCAAACTATGACCTACATGTAGCTTTATTTAATTTTCAACCTGAGCTTTCTGTGAGGCATCTGTAATCACAACCAATTGTTTATTTTTTTTAATGATGACTCCAAAAGTGGATCATGTTCTTTGTTGAAGTTGTGGCCAATTTCTCTACAAACCTTTCTACTTCCTGAATACCCACTGAGGACTTACAATCACATCCTTTGGTATTAGCTAATTACCAAAAGTGTGAACTGAACAAAGTATCATGAATAATGTATCAATTCGACTGGTACATTCTTTCGATCTTGTACACAAGGACTGGACAAGAATATTTCCATATAGGAGCAAAACACGATTCTTTCTGATGTCAAAAAGGCAGGGTCATTCACAAAGTCACTCAGTGGAGTACATAGCAAGTTATGGGTGAAACTGGAACAAGAATAACAATAAAATGGGATCATTAAGGAAACCAAAAAAAGAATAGATATAAAAGTCTGGTGTGGTCTGCTCTTTCAACACAAATTAATAGTGCGTAGTGATCTGTGAAGGCACTCTGTGTATGTTTTTACATTCCTACAACACATTAGTTTATGAATGCAGAATATCAATGTATAATGAATGATATGAATCAGTGTGAATCTGTCATTGAAGTCCAGCAACTTTATTGCAACAACAGAAAAAGCCAAACATGATCAGATGTTTGGTTACCATGTGAGCATCGATTAAGGTGCTGTCACACCTTGACGATTTCACACCCGCACAGGTACCGGCAGCGCCACACCCCATGATCCAGTGAATACATGACTCTCCAGGCCCGACCCAGAGGTCTATTGACCTTTGACTCACAGCCAGCAGAGACATGAATATCACTGCCAAGGTAAATGAATCTCTCCATGACCTCAACATCTTAAAAAAGTTAAACCAGTAGGCTGAGTAGGCCTCACCCAGTAGGCTGAGGCTGCAATTCCTCTCTCTCTCCCCCCCCCCCTTCTCTGATCAGTTGTAAATGGTTGTTAGACAGACGGATGGACACTGCGACTCATGATCACTTGAATGGCGTTCATAGTTGCATCATAGTCATCATAGTTGCGCCATAACCCACTGTGGTGTGAAGTTATTCACTCCCTGTGGTCTTAGGTCCAGGTGAGTTTGAGAGAAACCATGAATTTCTCCCTCATAGTCGGCTTGAGCCCCAAGACCGCAAAATAATATATCTGTGTAAAATATACAAGGAGGGACTCCCCAGCATTACTGGGTTGTGGGGGGGGGGGAGGGAGATTCCAGACACTGCCTGGATGGGTGAAGTTTTCACTGCCAATCAGAAGTGACCATTATATCTTGGACTTATGGTTCCGGGTTTTGAGGCGACGGCTGATTCTCTGGGGGTCTTTGCCGACTTTCTCAAAGTTAAGTTTCCGGTCATAATTTGTCTCATTTTAACTGTTTATTTTCTTACCTACATGCTTACTGTGTGTTCCCAATTCGGTTTTGTTTCAAAAATTATGCTATTTTGTGAGTTTTCGTGGATCTTGTCTTCTCGGGTTTCTTTGAGGCCTACCCATCTTTCCCATCCAGGTGTACGATCGTTTTTATTTCTATTTTCTCCCTACTACCATCCGTTCCTATTTTACCCATTTTTTCTCACCACCCCCATCTATCCCTCTCAACTACACCCTCTGTTTATTGTCTTAAAATTAAAAATATATATATAACAAAAAAAAAGAAAATCTCTTTCTCCCTCTATACGCACTAGTACCGATCCTTCTTCTTCTTCTTCCTCCTCCTGCAATCACACCATTTTCCTTCTCTTCGAGCTGACCCACTCTCACCATTTCCTTCATGGTTTCTTTCTACAACCCTGCACTTCCTAATCTTACCTAATCGTCAAAAAATATTTTGTTCCCTTGTATCCTTGTTTTCTTTACTATCCTGTCCTCCGGGAGGGAGGGAGCGGGATATTGTAATCATCCAGTTTGTTTGTTACTTAAGAAATCTAAAGATTTTGTAAGTATGTTGATGACTTCCATCATCTGTTTGTGTGTTTGTTTGTTTGTAGGCACGATAACTCGAGAACGGAAGAAGCTACCAATTTCAAATTACACCACGTGATTCAGGAGGCGATGGCTAGTGCTGATTAGATTTTGGTCAAAATCGGTCGAAGGTCAAGGTCACAGTGAGGTCAAACATTCGATTTTTGATGGTTTGGTACAGAATCATCGTAGAAACTTCTGGTTTGTGTCGCTACCTTCTCGAGAGACAGCTTTTATTAGACAAGGCCAGAGATCAAGTTGACGATTTTGTAAGTACCAGTCCATGACTGCTTGTCTGTTTGAGATTTTGTAAGTATATTGATGACTTCCGTCCTCTGTTTGTGTGTTTGTTTGTTTGTATGTAGGCGCGATAACTAGAGAACGGAAGAAGCTACCAATGTCAAATTACACCACGTGATTCAGGAGGGCGATGGCTAGCACTGATTGGATTTTGGTCAAAATCGGTCAAAGGTTAAGGTCACAGTGAGGTCAAACATAATTCCGTAAATTCAGGTGGAGAAATGGAGTAATTTTGCTTCGGTCGACGTTACGAGTTCGTTTTAACTTCGATTTTAATTTTGTCTTTGGTTTTTGCGATCGCTTAGGACGCTTAACACTCGGTTGTCGAAATTCTGGTAAAAATCGGATGTTTTGGAGACGTTTTAAGATTGTATAAAAAATATTTCACTCGCCGCATCACGGCTCGTCACATGGTGCAGCGCGCTCGAGCAGACGCCGCGTTGAGTCACGTAAAGGTTTTGCGTGTGCGTGCTCGAGCAGACGCCGCGTTGAGTCACGTAAAGGTTTTGCGTGTGCGCGCTGACAGTGTTTTTGATAAAGATGGTGTTTAAAAGTCATTTTTTATCCCAATAAAGGTTATCGTCACATGCCTAACTCGCTAAGCCGTTGGATTACGTAAAGATTGTTGGTGGATGGCCGAATATTACGGTTTTGTGACTTTGATAAAATAATATTAAATAATTGTGTGGAGAAATGGAGATTTTTGCTTCGGTCGAGGTTACGAGTTCATTTTAACTCGGATCGCAATTCTGTTTTCACTTTTGGTAACGGTTAAGTATGCTTAACACGCGGTTGTCAAAATTCTGGTAAAAATCGGATGCTTTATGAGATTTATGTCGGGTGTCGTATCTGAGGCTTAACTGAAGATTATGCTAATGAGGGGGATTGTAACGCACGGCATTACGTGCTCGTTTCAAAGTCAATTTCAATCCTGTCTTCAATTTTGGTAACAGTTAAGTATGCTTAACACTCGGTTGTCGATATTTTGGTAAAAATCGGATGTTTTATGAGAGGTTTGGTACAGAATCATCGTAGAAACTTCTGGTTTGCGTCGCTACCTTCTCTAGAGACAGCTTTTCTTAGACAAGTTCAGAGGTCAAGTTGACTATTTCGTAAGTACCAGTCTATGACTGCTTATTTGTTTGTCTGTCTGTTTGTTAGCAACTTTACGGCAAAACGACTTTACCAAACACTATCAAATTTAATCCATAGGTGGGCAATGAACCTTGGACGACCCCATTAACTTTTGGGTCCAATTGGATCAAAGGTCAAGGTCACGAAAAGATCAAAATCTTTTTACGGTCATAAGTTCATCAAAAATGGTTTAATTGGCTTCAAACTAAGACTAAAATATTCCTTGTTCTATTCCTTATAATCAACATTCAGGTTAAGGATGTATCAAATTTAAATTTGATCCCCAAAATAACTTTATGCCTTAAATGGGCAGGATTTGTTGTGCCTGGCACCACTTGTTCTTTTCTGTTTTAAAAAAATATTTTCTTTATTCATTTCACTTCTCACCTTACACCACGTCTCTCTCAACCCTTTCCTCTTCCTGTTACTTTTCATTGACCCATCAGTTTCACTCTGCGTTTACCGATCCAAATTCACCATACACCTCCACAATTTTACTTCAACCTTTACTTTACCTAATCATATGCAATCTTCATCAAAAAAAAGAATTATTTTTTTCCAACATCAGTGCCAATTCACCCCTCTCACCCCTCCTTCTCAAAGCAACCATCACACTCTTCCATTTCCAAGCTTCCCTCTCACCTTTCTCAAAAACTCCCCCCTTAACTCTCCTCACCCACACTTCTCCCTCCAATCACTCCCCCTTCTCAAAGTTGCCCCCTCACATCTGCAAAGCTGCTTCCTTCCCCTGCCCTCTCTCCTCCATCTCATCACTCCCCCTCTTCAAATACTCAACTGCCTTCTGCCCCCTCTCATATTACTCCCTACTGTACCTCAACCCAGCACCATAGAGCCTTTTCTCCTCCTCATCCAGCCCTCTCCACTAGCTCCCCTGCAATCCCCCACACTCTTTCAACAACTCTCCTTACCTCCACGCCCCCCTCCCTTCACATACACACAAAGCCTCCTCTTCCTTCCCTGTTCCTGAACAGTGAGGACCTCAAACATCCAGGGCCTTCGTTCAAACCTGACAGATCTTTCCAAACAGGTTGCTACTGACAAACCAGACATAATCTGCCTAACAGAAACTTCCCTCCTTCAAGAAGTCCATGACTCCCTAGTTACTCTCCTTGGTTACTCCCTCCATCAGAATGAGAGACCTGAGCCTCGTCCTGATGGAGGAGTTGCTCTCTCCATCAAAGCCACTGTTCCTCACTCTCCATGCACTGCTCTCACCCCCCCACACCCCCAGGAATTCCTCTGCCTATGGCTTCCCCTCCACTCCCACCTCATGTTTATATGTGTACTGTACCGTCCACAAAACAGTGATGACTCCATTTACACCTCACTATCCGAAAACATGGACCAACTTCGATCCTCTCATCCAAACTCTCTCTTCCTCATAAGTGGTGACCAAGTGACATCATGCCAGTTGGCTAGGTGTGGGGACCTCTCTCACCTGTCATGGCACTTCAGCAAAAGACTTCTGCGACTCAATGGGACTGACTCAATCAGTCAACTTCCTGACCTGGATATCAACCAGCAGTACTCCATCTTTTTTGGATCGGATTTTGACAAATTTCCCTGAAAATATTTGCTGTTCTTCCTCCACTCCAATCGGTTATTATGACCACATCCTTATCAAAGTAGACATCTCTCTGGCTGTTATTAGAGAACCACCTCAGCACCATTGAGTCTGGCATTTCACTCAGGCCGACTGGCAAGGACTTCAAACAGCGATCAAACTTCCAGACTGGTGTCCCATCTCGACTTTCTCCGACATCAACTCATCCTGGGAATTATTTCCATTTTTTTTTTTTTATTTTTTTTTTATTTTTTCCTCTCTCTCTCTCTCTCTCTCTCTCTCTCTCTCTCTCTCTCTCTCTCTCTCTCTCTCTCTCTCTCTCTCTCTCTCTCTCTCTCTCTCTCTCTCTCTCTCTCTCTCTCTCTCTCTCTCTCTCTCTCTCTCTCTCTCTCTCTCTCAAACCTCTCTCAAACCTCTCTCAAACCTCTCTCAAACCTCTCTCAAACCTCTCTCAAACCTCTCTCAAACCTCTCTCAAACCTCTCTCAAACCTCTCTCAAACCTCTCTCAAACCTCTCTCAAACCTCTCTCAAACCTCTCTCAAACCTCTCTCAAACCTCTCTCAAACCTCTCTCAAACCTCTCTCAAACCTCTCTCAAACCTCTCTCAAACCTCTCTCAAACCTCTCTCAAACCTCTCTCAAACCTCTCTCAAACCTCTCTCAAACCTCTCTCAAACCTCTCTCAAACCTCTCTCAAACCTCTCTCAAACCTCTCTCAAACCTCTCTCAAACCTCTCTCAAACCTCTCTCAAACCTCTCTCAAACCTCTCTCAAACCTCTCTCCCTCCTCCAAATCCTGGTGATCTCTAATCAAATCTATTTCTGGTGTATGTTCCCCCTCCATCCCTTCCCTTACCTCAAAATGGCCGCACTGCATATACTGCACGTGAAAAGGCTGAATGCCAAAACTCCGTGTTTGCATCTAAATCTTGTGTCCGACACCCATCACTTTCTGTTCCCACATTACCCAGTCACACCCAGCTATCGCTGGACTCTGTGTCCTATTCTTCTGACAAGGTGGAGAGCTTGCTGTCAAACCTTGACTCAGATTCTGCAACCAGTCCAGACGGAATCAGCCCATGTGCCCGAAAAACCTGCTCCTTTGCTCTTGCTCACCCTCTCTCTGTTTTATTCACCCTCTCGTTTGCTCAAGATCATCTGCCATCTGCTTGGAAATCAGCAACCATGAACGCTTGGCATAAAAAAGGAGGTGCAAAAACAGATCCCTGCAACTACAGACCAATCAGCTTTTCCCAATCATCAGCAAGGTTATGGAATCCATCATCACTTCAGACATTAAATCCTTCCTCTTCTCCAATGGCTTGATTTCCGATCAATTTGGTTTCAGAGCAGGTCACTCTACCCTGGATAAGCTGCTTCTGCTCTCCCAACAATGGATGGAGGTCCTCAATGCCAGACACGAAATCAGAGCCATGTCGCTAGACACATCGCGTGCTTTTGACATGGTCTGGTACCCTGCCCTGCTCACCAAACTCTCTTCCTATGGTATCAGAAGTCATCTCCACTCATGGCTCGCAGACTTCCTCTCCTGTCGTAGTCACCGTGTGGCCCGCCCGAAACAGAGTTCTCTCGTCCCCTATTCCTGTCCAGGCTGTAGTTCAAGGCAGCATTCTGGGCCCTATTTTTTTTTTCTGGTTTTCATCAATGATCTCTCTGACTCTCTGGAAAATCCTCGATCTCTTTGCTGATGAATCCACCCTCTGGCGTACCATCTGTCATCCCTCAGACCGGCAAGCAGCAGCTTCTTTGCTTTTTGCAGATCTGGTTAAAATCACAAACTGGTCCAACACATGGAACATGTCTTTCAATCCTGACAAATATCACACACTCACAATGTCTCCCTGAAAGGACCGTTTGGAACCCCCCCTCCCCCCTTCCTTCTACCAACAATCCTCTGGAAGAAGTCCTTTCATTCAAGCTTCTGAGTCTCACAATCTGCTGTGATCTTTCCTGGGAAAGCCACATTTTCTAGCTGGCCTCCCAAGCCAGTTACTAACTGGACATCCTCCATCGTGTAAAGCCCTTCCTCATCCCACCTGAGCTCTTGACCACATGCAAAGCTTTCATCTGCAGCCTGATTATATAATGCTTTCCCCTCTGGGCTGGTGCTCCTGCCTCTCACCTTTCTCATCTTCACGCTGTGGAAACCAAGGTATTTAGGATTATTGTATCTCCCACGATGAGGCTGAGTCTTTGGGCCAATCACTCTCTCACCACAGGCAGGTTGGTGGTCTTTCTGTCTTCTATGGTCTCCTCTCTGGTCTCGTTCCCCCCCCCCACTCTGTCTGCGATATGTCCCCTTCCCTCCCATATTTCTGTAGGGCGCACAAGGTCCACTCGCAACATCCCTTCTGGTAAAACTACAAAAATCAGGAATCACTGCTCACCTTCACTCATTCATTCTTCTGTTTTCCTGCCTTTGAAACAAACTCCCACACTCTCTTCAATCCCATTTTTCCCTCCAGGTCTTCAAATCAGCTATTCACCACCACCTCTCATCTTCCCTCATCCAAAACCACGATCTCTTCTACCCCCGGTAATCCACCCCAAAACCACCTCCTTCAAATTTCCTGCCTTCCTTCTCAAAAGCTCCCTGTCGTGCAAGATCCTGAAAGTCCCTGTAATGTCCATCTTGTGTACCCCGTGTACCCACCCTATCCCTCTCCCTTCCACAGATCTCCGAATGTCTCTGTTCCCCACTGTTTTGTCCTTCCCTCTCCCACCCCTCTTGTCTCATGCCCCCCTTGTTGTGCGTTGTGTGTTAGCTCTCATACGAGCCTCGACAATGTATTCCAAAAAATTTTTAAAAACAAAAGCACTATTGAGTCAGTACTGGCTGCCTCCACGGAGCCGAGGGCTGGTGAGAACGTGATTTCTTAAGCTAAATCTCCTGAAACATCATCCATTTATAATGTTCTGCATTACCATCAGTGAAAAAAAACAAAAACGTTTGCACATTCTCTTGGTTAAGGCCCGGTCACACCTTGACGTTTTAGCCAGCGATGGCAACGTATTAAAATGTATGTAAAACGCTGGCTTACGTTGAACTTTTGATGTTTTTTTTTTAAGATTTGGACGTATTCATAGCGACTTGGTCTTATGTATAACGCATTGGTAACGGACACAGAACGTTTCGTTGTGTTATAGATAACTTATACCGACGAATGCTGAACCTGTTGTCGGCCTACACAACCGATGCCCAACGATAGTCTAACTTAGGCATAGTGCGTTGCACGCATCGCCGACGATGTCGTGACGTAGCCTATTAAAAGGCTGACGCACAACGATTCGAATCATAACTGCCTTAGAAATGTAAGTGTCAACATCGCGGTCACACCTTGGCGATCTTGCCAGCGTATGCCGACCTAAGAAAAATGTGTCTAAAACGTTGGGGCACGTCAAATACGGTATGAGTAAGTTTGGTATACGTGAGTAGAACGCTAAAGTACGCTATCATACGTCGTAGTAAGTAGAGTACGTCAAGAAATTTTAAACATGTTCAAAATTTTACGACGTACTCGGCGTATGACACACGTTCCGCATGCGATGGGGATAAGTTGTACACACAATATGCGGACGCTTACACACGTCCACAAAGGCTACTTATAAGCTACTCATAAGTCGAAACACGTCGCGGTAATGTCTTTTTTACGCGAAACTTATTTCTAACTTATGTTTGACGTGCTTTGAACCAATTCTTTACGTAGTCCCAACACACATCGACGTATGTAGACGTATTCCAATGACGTCTTCCGGTCGACAAAAAAAAAAATGAACGTGTTTCTAGCTTACAACTGCCATATAAAGACGTGTTCCCAGGGGTTTTGGGAATTGGTATATAAAAATGGTGCTCATAAAAGGGGAACCCAACAGTGTTTTCGAGGCCTTTTTGAGCCGATGTCCATGTCAGCAGTAACAGTATCAGTATCAGTATTAGTATTAGTATTAGTAGTAGTTTGTTCATGTTGGCAGTAGTAGGTGAGTGTGAGGGGGAGGGTGTGGGTTATGATGGATCGTCCTTGCGTTTAACGATTTAATGATTTAAGTGATAAACTCAACGATTTAAATGGCTACAACCCCACTATTGAAAGTAGACGCTTGCGCTCAACAATTGGATTTTTTTTACACTCAACGACTTTTAAACGGTACCACTCAGCTATTTTCATTGTTTACAATGAACGATTTAAATTGCTGTCACTCGCCTTTGTTTTTTGACGCTGGGGTTTGGAAATTTGAAGCGTTTCTTCTGAACGTGTTAAAACGCTCAAACTCGACAATTTTAAATAGACGCTGCCGATGGACAATTGGAATCATAGCCAAGCTAGACATGGAAGTGTGAACATCCTCGTCATGCCGAAGAAAAGTTTGAAGAATGCTGCAAATAAGTGTCCTGGCCGTGGCCGTGGACGCTGACGCAAGGACGATCCATTATACCGACGTCTTTCAGCCTATGAGTAACTTAAAAGTAACGTCTGTCGACGTGTGGCAACGATCGCGTAACGTGCCAACAACACGTTAATCATAGGTTAGAAATAAGTTTCGGGTACGCTAAACATTACCTCGGCGTGTCTCAACTTATGATTAACTTACAAGTAGCATGTGTTGACGTCTGTCAACGATCGCAGACCGTGCCTACAACTTGTGGCCAGCATAGCGGAACGTGTGAGTCATACGCCGGCATACGTCGTGAAATTTCAAGCATGAAAAAATTTGAGGACAACCAAAAAGTACAACGTTTAAAGCCAACGTACAACGACGTATATCAGTGTTTTTCAGCGTGCTCTCAATGTTATCAAAACTTACCCATAACGTATTCAACGTGTGCAGGCGTTTTAGAAAAAAATTCAAAAATCGGCATACGTTGGCTAAAACGTCAAGGTGTGACCGGACCTTTACGTTGGAATAAAGATTGTGAAATAGATTGATTTGGACAGAGCAGTGACAATGCAAAAATCTCAGTATCAAAACATACTAGCGATACCCATGCACATGCACGGGATAGCAGTACAACATAGCTGGTATCAGACGACAGACCATACACGGGGAATGACAAAAATACGCATTGTGCAAAATGCAAGTGGTACTATGGAACGCCAAGACTTCCCAAACATTGTCGGCATGTCCGCGAAGTGCCACAGCAATTTCATAGGGATCGTGTAACGGCGAGCCGAGTTTTTAGTGTGTAAGGCTTGGTATTATAATAGAGATTTAAAAAAAGAATAATAATAAAAAAATAAAATCTCAAAAAGACAAGGCCCTCACAATAAGGGACAAGGGCTATATGTAGTCTCACGTCCACCATCGAGTCCATGCTGAACCCCTTCAATACAAACACCGACCTCTAAGTTTGAGAGCCATTGCCAATCCTGCTGTTAGAATCGACCTTTTCAGTCAGTGAAATAGGTGATCCTTTACTCAGAGACTTTGTGAATCTTCGTTTGTTGACCACCAGTTTCGACACCAACTCAGTTATCAAGTCTCAGAAGCCGAAGACATTCACTTTACAAGGATTTACAAGGAATTAAGGTGCAGAAGGAGGCCATTCGGCCCATCATGCCTGCACCACACCAATGCCAGATTTAATCAATCCGTTGATACCCCTTCCCTTTGTGTGCAGCCTTTTTGGCTGCTACACTGGTACTCATTTTGCCGACCTCGGAAGGATGACAGGCTGAGTCAACCCGCTGGTGTTAATCCAGCGGACAATGGGGCTTGAACTCAGGACGCTCGGATCCCAAGCCACCATCCTAACAACTAAGCCAACACCAGGCCTTTACTGACCAAGTGAAACCTACATCTATGGTGAAATATAAAAATAAATCACTCTGCTCTCTGATCAAAAACTCTTTGCAAGGCTCTTCATCATTGGCCACGGTCACCAGCTCGACATGCCTCAAGTTATATCTTATTCGCTCAACCATGCACCTCACTTCCTCTCATTAGTGTGGACGGCAGTATCACCAAGATGGATAAATCATTCATGTTCAATGCAATGCATAGTAAGGCAGAGAATGTTCTCGCCGTCTCCTTCCCTTCTGATACAGCTGTTATCATTGATGGCATTGCTGCCATCCACAGCCTTAGCTGCATACCAGACACTTTTGGCAACTTGGCCCAACATGTCCCATCAGACATAATTCAACTCATAAAAAGGTTCTATCTCTCTCAAGCAGACGTTGTGACTGACCGACATGGCACTTTCTGTAGCTCTATTTCTGTTAAGAATACTGAACATTCACGACGAGGTGCCCAAGTATTGAATGTTATCAGACTGTATAGTTCATATCAAAAAGTTCCCATCATCACCATGTGAAGAGAGTATTCACCTGCAAGAGAAGCATTCCACCAACATATTGTCATGGCAGGGGCTCGGTTATTACAGGCTGTCTGCATTAGGATATTTTGTCCTGCAAATGGCCAGACGCATTATAACTACAACTGCGATGAGTTATTAATGAATCTTTACCATTCCTCAAGGTCGCCTAAATGAGCCAAAAGTGACAGGACACGCATGGGAGGCATATGGATCAAAAACATTTCTTACCATTTAAACCAAAAATAATCACTGAAAACATGGAAGTACCTACCGCTCACATATGACTGAATGATCCCATCGAGCGTGAACATCGAAAACAAAGCATTGCGACCAGATATCATACTTCAGCTCAAAGAAGAAGAAAAAAAAGAAAGAAGAAAATAAGGCTTTGCTGAAAAAATACCAATGATTTTGGATTAAACAATGCAGAAATCAAGATAATGACCAAACATCAAGACCTCAAGAATGAGGTGAGAGGATCCTGGAAGCTGAAGAATGCCCAAGTTGTACCAGTGATAGCTGGACTGAAAGCAATGATGACAAAGAACATCACAGAGATATTAAACGGAGGCAATGCCCATGGGCACTAACCTGGTAGTGGATGGATAAGATAACCAGGCAACCACTGGTAGGCATGGATGACCCAGAAAATATATTGTCGCGGTGCTGGCGGTCTTGGTAAAATCCCCCCGACCCAAATTGTGGTGATGGGAGGTCAGCCCGGATAGCCGAATGGTTTTTCCTTAGGAGGCGGACACGATGATCCTCAGAGATTATAACGTGCACGGGAGGGGCAGGGCTCAATGGCGGAGCGACGGAGGCACAGATCGATGCACGGGGGGTTTATACTCGAACACCATGACAAACACAACTTAAAATAAACACGGGAATTTAATGACAATATAAATATTTACAAGGAACAACAATCAGAATATAATAATAAGTGAGGTAAATTAATCCAAAAGTATAAATTGAGGCACCTCTACACACAGACTTAAATGCAGACAAGGGGAAAAAGGAATCAAAGAAAACCCTTCCTTTATTCTAGCACTTAGCTTGGTCCAGAGATGGTCTTTATGGAACTTGGAATCAGTAGGCATCCTGCATGTGTAGACAGCACGCAAAATAGCGCCAAATCGCTCTCTCGCAGGCGGAACGTTCGTCAGGCAATTCGTGAGAGGTATTCAACACCAAGGCTCTGAGACCGTCGTGCAGCTTCTTCATCTATCGTACCTGCCGATACGCTCTTTGCAGAATGGCACCATCCCCTTTGGTGAAATACACCAGCCAATAGTTCCGAGGTCCGTCCCACACTAGCAGCCAATAGTCGATGGCCAGCGTCTTGCTCAGTACGCGAGCCAAATTGCCTCAGTACGAATACGAGAATCACGCAGTCTTCTTCATGCATCGAAGGAAAGCCAGCCATGAAGCCCAGTTTTTACAGGCCATCTCCCAGCTACGTTCTTTATCCACCGTGTGCGACCCTCACTCCACACTCGCGCTTTCCTTATCTATCTCTCTGATGTCACCGAACCACCGTTTCCACCCGGGGCATGGCTTGCTCATACCAAGCCTGGGAAGGTAGGGATTCTCGCCTGGTCGGCAAGCCTGCCTCACTGCTGATGTCACGCACGTCAATCATCAGCCTCGGTGGCGTGACTTCTTCCAAATTGGTCATGCAACTTGGTTGTAATGTTCCATTGCTGGTTTGCAAAGCCCCAAAAAACCCATAGGGAAAACTCACAGGGGGGCAATTACATGCTGGGGGAACTTATCCTTAATCCCTATCTAATTAACATCGCACCACCCCCCCCCCCCCCCGTGTGGTGACGTGTAACTCTTAAAATTCACAGTTTCCCTACTTAATTACATTGAGATGTCTCCTACACGTCCACGGACCAACAACTCCATTCAATCCTAACTTTCCTCTGAAATTCCTCCATCCACCCCCATAACCATAACAATATAATGGAGAAAAAAGTAAATACCTATGGACTTATTTTTAATGCCATGCAAAAACCTTGGTACATCACGGGTGATCAAGGTTGTGGTCAACTTTCATCGAAGTTGTGTGTGGTTTCAGAAAAGAAAGCAAATACATATTTTGAAGGTTTACCCCCTCCCCCCCTTGTAGAACCCCTTAGACCCCAATTATTTTTCATGTCGTGAACAAACGTTGGTACAACATGGGTGGTGAATATGGTGGTCAAGTTTCATCGGAATTGTATGTGTAGTTTTGGAGAGGAAAGTAAATATGTACATATTTTGGGGTTAACCCCCCTTAAATCCCCTTAGAGCCAGATTTTTCTCGTGTCATGAACAAACTTTGGTACATCGTGGGTGATGAAGGTTGGAGTGAAGTTTCATCGGAATTGTGTATATCGTTTGAGGAAAAAAGCAAATACCTCTTTGGGGAGGAAACCCACAAGCACCTCTTTGGGGAGGCTACCAGGTTCCCCCCCCGTAAATTCCCTCCATAGACCCATTCAAACCCTTTTTATTTTAATTACATCACGGGTGGTGAAGAGCCTGGTGTTGGCGCAGTGGTTAGGGTAGCGGCTTGGGATCCAAAAGGTCCTGAGTTCAAGCCCCGTTAGGCCACTGAATTAATACACCAGGGGGTTGACTCAGCCTGTCATCCTTCCGAGGTTGGCAAAATGAGTACCAGTGTACTGGGCCGGTGTATACCCCGGTTAAAATAGGTGTGTCAGATCCCTGTGTCACAAGAGGCGACCAGGGTTGCGTCAGGAGGGGCATCCGGTGTAAAACAAGTGCCAAATCACTATGCGGATCATCATGGATGATCCGCTGTGGCGACCCCTAATGGGAGCAGCCGAAAGAAGAAGAAGAGATCACGGGTGGTGAACGTTTTTGTAAAATTTCATTGAAATCGTATGTGTAGTTTCCGAGAAGAAGTTGCAAGTATTTGTGGACAGACAGAGGGACGGTTGTATGGACAATGCGCAATCCCATAAGCTCGCTGGAACTACTTTACAGGTGAGCTAAAAACCATCCCTGGGTGTGTGTATATATATATATATATATATATATATATATATATATATATATATATATATATATATATATATATATATATATATATATATATATATATATATCGAACTACAGTTGGAAGCTGTCCAGGGCTCAGCAACAATCCTGAAGAGAGCCCTCGGCACAAAACTTTTGAGAACAGAAAATTTCACAGTTTGGTCCATGAATCGTGACCCCTTACCGAAATAAAGGCGGATACTTTGAGCCCACCCTGGGAGAACTCTATTCCACATTCTGAAACCCACAAATGTAGACACACACACACACTGGAGTCAGTGTGAATACCAACTACAGTTAGTACAGCATACATCCCAGAAACCTAGAGTAACTTTCACTGAAAAACAATGTAACATTTATATGGTCGTTTCAGGGAGATGATCACAAAGATTATTCTTTATAAACAGCTGCCTGTGATAGGTGGAAAAAAAATTGGCTCGGTAGTTTAGAAAAGACGTTAATACGGCAAATGGCTCAGAAATCGGGCGTTATCAAATATATTTTGCTTTCAAACTCACAAAGAGAAACATTTAACCTTTGTAAAGAAATCCGATAAAATGCTTTAGAGACAGGTGCGAGGACAAAGGAAAAATGGAAAGAACCTCCATAAGATACGCAATGAAACTTTGCCACCATGGCACCCATAACCACCCGTAACAGGTATGGCATGTCCACACACCCGCCGGATTCCACACAGATCCACATCTACCCATGTGTACCACATCTGTGTGTGCTGTATATGTACCTCTATTTGGTAGCAACTGTCGACTGCACATCCCGATCAGGACACAAACTGTCCTGTACAGCTCAATAAGTGGATTAAGCACTCAAGCACTCTAACCGAATGTCTGGCTTGGTAAGTGATTACCAATTACCGTCAATACAACTATGCATCCGGAAATGCCCGTGCAATGTCCGAATTGGACAAATCAACACTTTTGGTGGGGGGGGGGGGGTCCTAACTACTGATGCTTTCACATCTGGAGCTTACATTTTGTAATTCTGCTTAGTTCAAGAGATTCTCTTGGTTATTCATATGCGTAAATGAAATAAAGCCATGAACGCTATTGTCGCCAAGCGTTTATAAGCACTGCAATATACCGAGCGATTCATAGCTATGATGAACAGACATTCGAAAATGGGAGTGAGGAAAGTGAAAAAAAAACTTTATCGTTAAGAAATCATTGCAGCCTGTTCCAAGTCAAGGCATGGTTGAGCAGGCCAAAAAAAAACATGGCGGCTTCAGACCCCAGCAAGGTTACCCAGGAAACGCCTTAAGACCCCAGATAGCGAGGTGGCTGAGGATCACCTGATGAAAGATATAATTAAATAAGGCCATAAATGATCTTTAAAAGGGGTGTTTTAATTAACCCAAACACCCAATTTTCACCCTTAAACTTCCTTGGAGTTTTCTTAGTATACATGCAAAGTTTCAGGCTGCGAGGTTTTATAGTTATGGAGCGCACACACACACACACACACACACACACACACACACACACACACACACACACACACACACACACACACACACACACACACACACACACACACAATGGTTTCGATGAATATGGGTGGGGGGGGGACAAAGATGGACGGGACGAGTATTTCGGTACAAACCATGCAAATCAAGAGACACAAAGCAGTAGGGAATATGCAAACTGAAACACAAGGATGAGAAATAATAAATAAATAAACGTAACCTACACTAGGTGCCACAGATCATACTTGGACAAACATTAAAATTGCAGGTGAGGACTTTCCTTTGGCATGATGGAAGGCGACGATGCAACCCTTATGTCAGCCAGCAACGAAGTGAGCCAGCGAAGAAGTAAGCTCACAGACGAGATAAGCCAGCCATGAGGAGTGCAAGCGATAATCAGCACCTTGAGATGTGCTCCCTGAACCAGCCTTCGTGACCTCTCTTGTTGGCACCTCGTCTTCACCCCCATCCTGTCCTCCTGCACGTCAGGGGTACTGGTGTGTCTGTTCTCTCAACCCTTCCTCATCCATATTCTATGCGGAGCTCTGGTGTGTTCTTTCTCTCCACAGTCTTTGTCCTTCTGGGCAGAGTTATTCTCCAAACTATCCCACCCATGGGGCACCCCCAATAAAATACAGTAAATGTATTTCCTTGCATCCAGGCCCTACATCACATTACACCACCATGATTGGCACACACTGGCCAGACAGATTGTGTCAGCCTTTTTGAAGTGTGTGACAGGTGTGCCTTTTTGTAATTGGAAGTCCTCACCTGGCCTCACCCACAAACAAGGAGTGTTTGTGCATACAATAATACCCTGACTATCCTGTCTATAAATTACATATGCTGCCTCATCAGGATTACGCGTCACAAAACGGCTTACTGTGACGGCCTGTTACAACAGCTAATTATCATGTGGATATTCACAGGAATTCTCTCTCACCCATACTCCATATCCTATTGGCCATGGCTGGAAAAGAGCAAATAACTAACTGACGATTGTTTGGAAGACACAATATTCTGCAATGGATGTGAACGTTCAGGTCGTCACTGTTAACGTGCAATAATGGGCAGTCTTGTCAAAACCCCCACTAGTATGCACATTTGTAAATGTCAAAAATGCATGGATTAGTTAAAAAAAAAAACACCGACAGGAGAGTTACTTGAAGCTGGTAATGAAAGGGACGATGATGAAACTGAAGTCATCAACTGATGCATTAGTATGTTTTCGTCTGCTGTCTTGTTGGATTGTGCCAATACACTTAATACAGGTAGCTTCAGATCAATTTTATCACAGAAGATGCATTCAGGGCCGAAAAGAACAGTTTCTGACTGTTTTTTTTGCGAGGCGATTGCCGAAGTGCCGCTTGAGATGGTAAGGGCTGGTTTTTGTATCCAGTTAGCAGATGAAGGGACATTGTAAAGTAATGGTAACATCCTCTGTGATAACCAATGGCATCCAGTTCAACACCCTCTTATGAAGCAGGTATCTGACTGCATGTATTCTCCATATGATAGGAAGACCATGAAGGTTCAGCTAAACGTTTATCACAGATGTCAGGCAGCAAGGCCAGTTTCTCAATGGGATCTGCTTTGATACTGCTAAATCATGTAAAAATCCCATAATTATTAAATCCCATAATTAAAATCCCATAATTAAAAATCCCATTAATATGGAAGAAGAGACTTTTTTTTAGCTAGACAGTCATCTGGACTTTCAGTGCTCGGGCATTTTTTTTCCTTTAGGCATAGTTGGGTTAGTTTCTACTTCACTATGATGTGAACCCTCCACCAAATAAGCAATATGTCTATCTACATTCTGTAGATTAGTTTCTCACCATCGCTGTTGCATGCACCTGAAACCAGAAGAAAATATGATGAAGCAATTGAGGAAAAATCCTTTACAGAGGTAGCCTGTTGGCCTGTTGTATCAATTAATCAAGCTGCCTCATTTTAGGGTACTTCTACTCCATACATAAGGTGAGTGAGACTATTCTTACCCAGGCCCAACATGGACTAAGAGTTCTACGAAGACTGGCAAACATGTCACAAGGTTACAAAATTTTACAGGAATGACCATTGCTGACACAGTTATCAGATGCCAGTAAGCAAGGCCGATACAATATGAAATAAGAGTTACAATGTTGTTGGTCAATTTATATATGGCAATTAACCACCATGGACCCAACATAAGGTATGTATATATTGTTACGTCTGAGGGGGGGGGGGTATGCATTCAAAGGGTAATTAGGATGTTTAATTAGGTATGCCATGCTGTTCGAGTTTACCAGGATCTCGATGTAATAAGTAGCAATTCAGTGGTGATAAGTTGTCTAGTAAATGTCCATTTCTTTAAGGGGGAAATGATAATTGTCATGTAATTAGATAGGGAGACGGGATAGGGTAAGTGTGTCTGCGTAAACCCTGTTAGTATTCCCTGGAGGCTTGCCGTGACGTCACAGGAGAGTGCTGCGGATGGCTCCGCCCCGTGATCACGATTGGCGGAAGGCGACGGCGGAGGGCCAATAAAATGGCTCGATTGGAAGTGATGAGGACTGGAGGATAAAAAGGTTCTGTTCGGGGAAAAAGGTGGGAGGAAGAAGATCGGTAAAGAAAGACCGTTTTGGTGGAGGCTGTTGTGCTGGGAACGTGCTGTTTTGTTGCGCTGATTCGATCCTGGATTCATCGTGTTTCGTGGCCTTGCTGAGCCTCGTGCCTCACCTCGGTTGGCTCTGGGGTTCTGCTGGCTCGGAGTACGGGGTTCTGCTGGCTCGGCCTCCCTATACTGCTCGCAACTTGGCGCCAGAACTGGTTCCCTGGCAGCTGTGAGCGGACTTGGGCCGACACCAGGAGGTCGACAGCACCACGGTGTCTCCTGCCCCTGACGAGCGCAACGCCAGCTCGTCCGACGCCAATCCAGGGACTCTTGCGTCTACACCACGGGCCAGTCTGACCACCAGGACCAGCTACGTTGTGTGTGTGTGTGTGTGTGTGTGTGTGTGTGTGTGTGTGTGTGTGTGTGTGTGTGTGTGTGTGTGTGTGTGTGTGTGTGTGTGTATGTGTGTGTGTGTGTGTGTGTGTGTGTGTGTGTGTGTGTGTGTGTGTGTGTGTGTGTACCTTGTGCCTTAGAGGGTTTGAGATTTGTATATCCATTGGAATTGTTTGTGTTTTCCCCACGCCCGAACCCACACCACCATCCCGTCGAATCGCCCCAGATCCCTCCTCTTGCTGAGTCTTATTATTTCTGGTTATAGAAATAAACGTTATTAACTCAGTGAAAAGCGACTCGTGCCACCTTCCTCGTCCCGTTTGCGGTGGAGCGATTAAAACCGCCATCTTTGGGTTATAAAAAATAAACCGCCTCCATCGTTTCGGCTCATTCTACGTTGGAGGGACTGTTCAAGTCCCATGGACGTCACAATATATATATATATATATATATATATATATATATATATATATATATATATATATATATATATATATATATATATATATATATATATATATATATATATATATATATATATATATACACACACACATTTGATAGCATTAATCATTATAGCCTGGTGTTGGCGTAGTGGTTACGGTAGCGGCTTGGGATCCAAAAGGTCCTGAGTTCAAGCCCCGTTGGCCGCTTGAATTAATACACACCAGGAGGTTGACTCAGTCTGTCATCCTTCCGAGGTCGGTGAAGTGAGTACCAGTGTACTGGGCCGGTGTATGCCCCGGTTGGAATAGGTGTACCATATCCCTGCCTCGTAAGAGGCGACCAGGGTTGCGTCAGGAAGGGCATCCAGTGTAAAACCTGTGCCAAATCATTATGCGGATCATAACGGATGATCTGCTGTGGCGACCCCAAACGGGAGCAGCCAAAAGAAGAAGAAGATATATATATATATATATATATATATATATATATATATATATATATATATATATATATATATATATATATATATATATATATATATATATATAATTCCGTAGGCATGTTTTTTCATATTTTTTCACCATTTTGAGAAGTATGACCCATAAAGCATTATCAAATATTAAAAATGATATTATAAATAGATTTGGTATGTCAAAATTGTATGGAATAGATGTTTCAATTGTATTTCGAGTATGTTTGGTTCAAAAGTTATGAAAATTTCTGTTTTTTTTGACAATTGGCCATGTCAAAATCCAAGATGGCAGCTAAATCGACCCCAAGAACAAACTAATTTTCTTGACAATATCTAAAAATGTTAAGTAGACACCTTAAGGATCCTAAAAAAAGTATGTTTCAATTAGTACTCGGGGGGGGGGGGGGTGTGTGGAGCCTATTTTGCTGCCCCACTAAAGATCTTCAGCCAGCCACCATAACCATCAAGCCAACACCAGGCTTATTGCATGGATGATCATATATTAATCTGAAAAATCATTCCAGACCATTGAACATCTTGCTTTCGCAGTTCCCTGAATCTCAATCTTTAACTCCAATCAGCACTAAAATAACAGCTGAAAATCATATCAAGTGTTATTAGTGTTTAAACCTTTATAATGAGTGATTACTAATTTGCATCAAAATATAGAAGGCAATTAATTTGTCAGTGTTGGTTTTGCCGTTTTTTGGGTCAGATACTGCATGATGCTGCTGACATATTTTCTTTGAAAACAGTAAGGAAGAGGAGTGAAACAGAGATCAAAATTACACTGTCATTTATATAACATACATCCTTTTGTATCCACATTATCTTGGCAATCTTTTGATATCACAATGAATGCATATCATTTAATACAAGAGTATGTGATGACCCCAGCAAATAATATACCGAGCAATTTCAAACATCTCTCACTGTCATTAGTCCTGGGTTTGTCAAAGAGCTGTTCTCTGTTCCTGCAGTAGAAATTAAGAATAATTGGCCAATTTTAAGCTTCAGTCCCAAAACTGTCATTAGTAAGTCTTATAAGTGGGATTATGATTTACAATAATGCCCTCCATTGTTCTTTTTCCAAAACAATTTTTTGTCCTCCCAGCATGTCTGGGTTATCCACATCATTTTTGCAAACAATGGTCAAACTGCAAAGAACCTTATAATTTACCATTAGGTGCAAACCTTTTAATTGGCATTGCTCTGTATCATTTTCATGACTTCCACCAATATAACTTGGAGCATCATCACGGCAGCTGAGAAGCCCAAGGTCCTAGGAGGTTGGGCTCCCCTCCACAACAATGGTAGTTAGGGAGGTTCTAACACAAAGCTCCATAC
>NC_140964.1:23244730-23272230 GCF_056783735.1 Eptatretus burgeri
CTCACCAACCAACCAACTCAGGAAGGACATAGATGCCAGAGGGAGGGTTCAGCGCAGGGCTACAAGATGGATTTTGGGCCGAGCTAGACTCAGTTATGAGGAGCAGCTGAATGAGACAGCGCTTTATACATAATAAAGGAGGTGGTTACGAGGGGAGATGATAGAGACGTTGAAGATAATGAAGTGTATAGACAAAATAAGTGCAGAAGAGTTTTCTCAACAGGACAGACAGTCTTCTCTTCTTGTGTATGTCAGATTATAGCTCACAGATCTAGGTATAAGTTGAACAACCAAGTCACAGCACTGCCTGGTGAATTGCCCTAAATCCATCCATCCGTTTTCACCGAGGGGGGGGGGGAGTGGGGGCTGAGGGGGAGCTGGCTCAAATCTTTTACGAACAGGCTCTCCAGGCCTGACGTTCGACTGAGGTTATGGCAGGAATTTGTAATTTGACCACATTGCCGGCGATAGCTCGCCTTCTCTTTGTGAAGGATACTATGGGATCTTTAAGGTCCACAAACAAACACCGGCAAACGGGACTCCCGATTCAACGTCCATCCGAGGATCTGCACATACATTCATTAATGAATCACTCCGCCCGTAAAACACTGAGATGACATTTCATAGCTGGGTCGAGATTCAAACCCAGGCTAGACGGCTTATACATGAGTATGCGTACCTCTCGGCCATCCTGCGAGCCCCATTTCACCATTCATAGGGATATTCTGTGCTCTGCTGCACTGATATCCCTCCCTGGTTACTTTCTGTACCGTTTCAGATACAGTACCATGGTGATGCACTCACCGTTTTGATTTCACCCAATGCTTTGTGACAGCCATCCGAGCCACTGGAATATGCTTCTGGGTTCACACATCGCTCTGCAAGAATCTTGTGTTGTTTGATGAGATGTAACGTCCTCCCAGCTGTCGTTGTTTCATACTAACATTGCCTTCTTCCTTTGGACTCATTTCAGCAGCCATTGCGCTGTACCAGATCAATGTACAATTTCACTTTTAGAGTGAAAGATTTAAAAAATATATTCTTCATTTATATATTGATGTCCTCTCACATACAATTATAAATGTTTATTCATATTTATTTCATCGATTCTATTTTTTTTGCTTTGATAAATTAGTTGTATGAGTGCTTGGATTAAGAGATCGTGATTGTAAGATCACCACAACAGGCACCAAGTCAGTTAGGCTTGTGCAAGGCCTCAAAGGATTCTTGAGTAATAATACTGTATCTGGCTAAATCGTGAAACAGGCCCAATCTCATATTGTGTTCTGGGTACCAATAGTTATATTATTGATGGTGCATCTTATTAAAGTTAGACCCAACAAATTGATCAATATTCAACCACGAGCAGGGTTCCCCAGCATTACCTGGATGGGGCTCCTGAGACGTGAGAGAAGCAGGAGAGCCAGCAGAGCTGAGAATGGGGCAGGTGGATCGAGGGCAGGAACACCGATGGGGTGAGGGTGAGAGGGGAAACTGTGTAGGAGGCAGGGGAGCCAGAACACCAGCGGGTAAAGGGGTCTTAAGGGAGCACCAGTCGGTAAAGGGGTCTTAATGGTCTTGGGGTCTTAAGTGTTTTTTAGGTCTTAAGTGTCTGAGGTTGAAGGGTCTTTAAGGTCTTAAGGGTCTTCCGGGTAATTGGGGTGTTAAGAGTCTTTGAGGTCTTCAAAGTCTTAAGGGTCTTTTGGGTCTTAAGGGTCTTCAAGTTATTCCAGCTCTGAGGGGTCTTAAATAGACTTAAAGGTCTTAAGGGGTCTTCAAGAGTCTTCGGGATCTTAACCATCTTCGTGGTACAAAGGGTCGTTGGGGTATTTGGGGTCTTAAAGTGTCTTAATTGTGTTTGGGGAATTCAATATTATTTTGGGTCTTATGGTTCTTCGGGGTCTTAAAAGGCTGAGGTTGTGGATGAAAATACATTTCGGACAATCCCTGGGTTGGACGTGGTCTGTGTGCCAAATTTGGTGGTTGTCGGCCCAGCGGGCGTTGCAAAAAACGGCCTGCGGGGTCTTAAAGTGTCTTATGGATCTTTGGGATCTTAACATTCTTTGGGATATTCAGGGTTTTAAAGGGGCTTAATGGTGTTTGGGGAATTCAATGGTCTTGAGGGTCTTATGGGTCTTTGGAGCCTTTGGGATCTTAAGGGGTCATATCTCCCAAACATGCAAAAATTCTTCTCTCAAGCACGTTATCTGATCTCAGAAGCATGTAAAAAGCATTTATGGGGGGGGGGGGGGGAGGGGATCTTAGGTGTCTTTAAAGGTTGAGGTAGTGGATGAAAATACCCTTAGGACAATCCCTGGGTCAGACTTGGTCTGTGTGCCAAATTTGGTGGTTGTCAGTCCAGCGGGTCCTTGCACAAATACACGAACAAACAGACAGACATCCGATGAATCTTATTTATTCGATTTTCTGGGGAAACTTGTTCGTGCAGGTTTGACATAGCAAAAATACACCTGCTCCAAAGAGGTCAACAATATAAACAATCCACACTTGTTTCTCGATGAAGGACAATGGCTGAAGCAACATTACGATGATGACTACTCTTAAGCACATCCCAAACTCTTAATTATTGAACATAACTTTTGAACTTTTGATTGTGACATGCACATACAAATTTGAAAAATCCCCAAAGTGGTTGGGCTTCCCATGAGCTGCATCACAAGAGAAAAGTGGGACAACCACTCGGTGGAGTGTCTACCTCTGCCAGCCTGATTAGTTTACATTTTGTGTCCCACTGATAGGCCGGATCTGGAATCGGACTTGAACCAAAATTTAATCGTTTTTTTCTCATCATCTCACCAACTCATCCACCAAGTTTCGTCCAAATCCATTCACATCTCTTTTGAGATATCCAGCGATATATCATTTTGACCCCATCACTCAATGGTGAAGAATCAGTTAAAAAATTCTCGGATCCAGATCCGGAGTCAGATCTTCACTAAAATCTCATCATTTCGTCCGTGTCAGGTACCCAAGCTCTGCACAAAATTTCTTCTGAATCCACAACTTTTTGAGATATCCTGTTAACAAACAAACAAACAGACGGTTGCAAACATAATCTGCATCCACCTTTGGTGGCAGAGGTAATTAGCACGTGATGCAAATTGGTCATGCATCACAAGGTTCTTCAATTCCAGCGATATTGATCTTACGGTCTGTTAACGTCACAAAATTTTTTTTGACATGAAATCATTGTGAATTTTACTTGTTCCTAATTATAACATTTGTCATTTGAGATATGTTGTAATAACACAATTAGCTCACCAGGTGTGCTCTGAAACTCTTCTACAATGATAGAAATCGTAAAAAAAAAGTTCCACGTACCGTCCAATTCACAAAGTAACGAACAAATTTCCTGATACACTTTAATTAATTAAAACTTTCATGTGTTAAGCACACCTCAGTTGCAGAATAACCTAATTAAGCCTCCCCGATGCAGCTATTGTAGGGTTTGTTTCTCCAATTAGCGCCCCCAATTTTTAATGTTACCACAGAGTTTATTGGATCCCCTCGGAGTACTAAACCACCATTTAGAATTTTGCTTTTCTTCCTGGACTCTCAACACTCCCAATTTCCGAAATGTATCAATTTTGAACTGTATCGTGGAGCCAGCAGGGACTTTCAGAATTAAATTTTGCATAATTAATGGGAATATAAAGCACGCAGGGTTGCTAAAAAAAATTTGACCTTGACCTCATTTTAAGGTCATGACCTAATTAGACATTTTAACATTTTTCACCATAACTCGGCGAAGGTTTGTTTGATCAGAACGAAATTTCCCTCTCTAGATAGCATTGAGCAAGGTGCATTTACGATTCATTTACATCATACCCCTCGGGGTTAAAGGTAAGGGTCAAATGGCGGTCTGACAAAAAAAGTGTTTTTTGTCATTGCTCAATTTTGCTAACTAGCAAGTTTCCGATTCCTGCAGGGGATTCTAAACATGGGAAGGATGGAAGTGGCAAAAATCCAAATTCCATCTGTCATTGAGCTGGAAAACTGGAAGCAACAATTCACATTTATTGCCACATCTGATGCAATTTAAATGCTCTAATTGTGTAGTAAAAATTTGTATTTGTGTCAAAGCCAGTGACCGCTTGGCCTCCCAAGATGTTCTTGCATCATAACGGTGGACCTGCACTAAAGTTGTGCACCTGATATTTGTTTCATGTCCGTGACCTACTTTTTTCGGATTGTGACCGAATTAACAAAAAACACATTTTTCATCATAACTTGAATTATTTTCCTCCGATTTTCATGATACCGAATTTTCTGCATAGATTTTAGATGGAGACACATTTTCTTTATTGATATTCTATCCATAAATGTTGGTCAAGTTCATATGGTGGTCCGAAAAAAAACATATGGTCATCATTCGATCACGAGCCAAGGCGAAGTTGCGGGCGATTGCTAAGGGTAAGCCTTGGTGATCGCCTTGTGATCGCAGATATCTAGTCTTTTTAGCTCACCTGGAACGTAGTTCGGGGAGCTTATGGGATGGCGTGTCGTCCGTCTGTTCGTCCGTCCCCGAATACTTGCAACTTCTTCTCTGAAACCACACATACGATTTTGATGAAATTTTACTACAACGTTCATCACTGTGTATGTACCAAAGTTTGTTCATGGCATGAAAAAAATCGGGCCCTCAGAGGGTCTATGGGGATTGCCCCCCAAAAGAGGTATTTGCTTTTTTCTCTGAAACCACACACACAATTCCGATGAAACTTGACCACAACCTTTATCACCCATGATGTTGCAAAATTTGTTCACGGCATTAAAAAAAAAAAAAAAATCGATAGGTATTTACATTCTTCTCCATAATATATTTTGTGGTTCATCCATGACTACCAGTGGTTCCCTAGTTATCTTATCCAGCCGCTACCAAGTGAGCGCCCAGAGGTATTGCCCCTATGCTTATGCTGTTGTGGCTGTGGTTAGGCAGATGAAAAGGTGACAACTACCTTAAAAGAACCTTCTTCCATTGTAACCATTTAGCTTTCCTGAGAATATGCATTTTGCCTTCCAAAGACACATATAATCAATCTCAGTCATACATTCAGCAGAACAGAACTTTAGTGGTAAATGAATGCTGTATGAACTTATTTTTGCATCGTACAATGAAAGTTGGTGTGATGTGAAGAACAAGAAAGACATGTTTAAGATTTCATGAACACTCTGGGAAAAATGACAAAAAGCCAGAATGTAAAATGCTAATGATATCTGAATTGTAAGGAAAAAAAGGTTTGACTATCACCCAGTGTTCGCATGAAACGTGATCCACATACTCAGACGGTGATGCTGAATTTTCGATGAAAGTCACTCATGTCTCCCTGGGTTCCCAGTGATGGGAATGAGTTCTACACACACTGCAGGCACCAAATATTCAACTGCTTTCATTTTTCAGACTGGTTTCTTATATATATAGTGCAACTTCAGTTTACTGCACTGTTTGGAATGCTGAAACAGGAGATGCAAATGAATGAGTAACTCTTCAATATTCTGCGGATTATTGAACTGGTATCATATGATCAGCAGATTTGGTGGCATAATAGGTGGAAACATATGAGTGTGAGTTTAGTGGTTCAAACCCTGGCTGAGTCATACAAAAGACTTAAAATGGTATGTGCTGCTTCCTTGCTTGATGCTCAGCATTTAAAACAACACAGCATGGAAAAACACCCCTGGCAAGGCAATGACAAACCATCCAGTACTGTATAACTCTTGCCAAGAAACTGCTTTGGAAACACCATTGCTCTGTAAAGAGTATGGTACATCAAAATGAATAATCATATTATCGATTGTTTTCATGATTTATCATTAAAATTTTGTCTTTTTTTAATCCACAGTGAACCTTTAAAGTGTTAGGGTATCTGCGACATTGTGTGTTGACATTCTGCCAAATAAGTGTTAAGATTTTATGCCAAGTCATGACGATTACAGAATGCGTTTTCTGGTGCACACCAGCTATTCCAGTAAACCTCATTTTAAAGATTCTCAGAAATTTGCACAATACTGTTTCATTATCAAAAGCACTTCCATCAGGAAATCAGCTATTTGGTGTCATGGAAGCAAGTCCTCTGTCATTATGCGTGTAACATATTGTGTCCTTTCGACAGCCCCTGGTATCAGAAATAATTAACAACCTCACAATGACTGAAACTGGAACCACACAGTTTTGATTGTCATGCCCTTTATTAATAGCTCATTAATTTTAATATTTTCCCTGATTTTCATGCAATTTATCTGCAAGCTCTTTGACAGAGGTAGAAAAATTGTTTTCGAAAAGCCATTGTACTTTTGCCATTTATCTTGGAGGGGGTCAACTGTTTTTCAGTGAAATGCAACGCTTTGATTTATGACACTTCTGACCGACCATTGTACATTCCAGCAAAACCATTTGTAACTATTCATCTCTACTATCGTTCACATATTCTTGAACCACTTCAACATCATTTCCTCATTTATAATCAAAACTCAAAGCAGAATATTTGTGCCTGTTGTAGGGTGAATACCTCCCTTAATTCATGGTGAGGGGTGGTTGTTCATCCTCACCACAATTGCCAATTACAGGTTTGCAAGAGTCATCAACTATGGGTATCGAACTTACACAAGGAGGTCAAGAAACAAACAAATCTTTAACCACTCAACCAAACAGCCACAGTATGCACTGCCGGATTTATGTGGTGGCCAGGTGGGGCCATGGCCCCGGAACCCCCCACATTTAGGGGCCCCCCACAATTTCGATGACATTTTGAAAATCCCTTGAAAATGTGCTTCTAAAGTTTTATTGTCGGTGAATGAAGATTGTAAACTCTTTGGAAGGATATCTTTACAAAATTGTCCGTCATTGTGAGGGTCCTTTTCAAGCTTTGGCTTTTTCAAGCCGTTTCTTCCACGGTCCACAGAACGGATCCAATGTGGTCAAAAATTCCCAGGGCAAACCTCGGGCATTGGGGGCCCACATTCGGATCTTTTTTTGGATCAATCATTGATGCTTCAGATGGGTGAGCATGACCAACTAACTACGGCACTGCCCGCCAGAGCACAGCAAGCACAGACGGAATACAGAGGTCCAGCCTGAGGAGGGGTGAAAAGGTGAAAGTCGACGTGGTAAAACTAGGACAGGCCAGCACAGCACACGGCCGGCAGTGGTAGTATTGTACACACTGAAACTGTGGCTGGCAGGGAACGCTGCCAGTACCCTGCTTACTGGCGCGCACAGCACAGTAACACGGTGTGACTCTCTATGTTCCAGGTGTGTGAAACATACTTGTTGTTCGTGATTCTGGTCCGTCCCACATGCACTCTGACGATATCTCGGTAACTCGGTACCTACCAGCTGCAGAAACCACAATGAGCAGCTTCGGTGACGACAGGGACAAATCCAGGGCTCCAAGGAAATATGACAGTGGTGCTCAAAAGCGGAAACGTTCCAAGGAAAAAAAATGAAAGACACAAGGTCATCGTCGACAAGACCCGGAAAATCTCAGAGTTTTTCTCTCCTGCACAAGCAGGTGATTCGTCCATGACAGAGGCTGGAACACCAACAGAGACAGAACAAGCGGATTTGGCAACGCAACCCCGGCGTCAAGATTTGCCCAACATCTTGGAAGGTTCCACCGATGAAGAACATGCATCAGATTAAGAAGCGCGAAATATGCTGACTGATCGAGGACCTGGCTTTGCCAACGACATTGGATGTTGGCCTCCTGAGCGACCGTCGTCAGAGATGATCGACTTGTGGTCATCACGAGATTTTGAGCCCCTGCAGAATTCGACTGGTCCCTTTGATTCATCCATACAGTTCATTGAAGGTTGGAAACGCTGCTGCTCCAATAATCTTTTTTACCGTAGACTACAAAATGGAGAGTCTATGCAAAGGTCCTGGCTTTGCTTCTCCACATCGACCGGCAAACTGTACTGCATCGCTTGCAAGCTCTCTGGAGGCACTACTGCCCTGGGTGGGGAAGGATTCAATGACTGGAAGCATACCAGTCGTTCTATCGAGGTGCATGAGCGTTCGCATGTACATTGTGCGAATATCATCCGCTTGTCAGACAGAGCAATATCATCCGCTTATCATCGTGTGGACACTGAACTCGTCAAACAGGTGAGTGTGATTGCGTCCTATTGGAGGGAGGTGCTGAAACGAAGTGTGAGCTTGATATCGTTTCTCGCTAAGCGTGGCCTGGCGTTCCGTGGATCGGATGAATTTGTTGGGTCACGGACGAATGGTAACTACATTGGTTTAACGGTCTTACTTGCAGAATACGATCCATTTTTGGCGCAGCACATTCAGAAATATGCCAACCAAGGTAGTGGCCACACCAACAACTTATCAGCTACGACATGTGAAGAGTTAGCCTCCATCATCGGGAAATCTGTTCTGGATAACATCGTCGCTCGTGTGAAAGAGGCAAAATACTTCTCTGTGTCAGTCGATTCTACTCCTGAAATAAGCCACATCGACCAGCTCACAGTTATTCTACGATACATCGAGAACGAGGCTCCAGTGGAGCGTTTCATGACCTTTCTGAGCAACACAGGACACACTGGACTCCAGCAAGCGACGGCATTACTGGATTTTTTGAAAGCCACTGGATTGGACATCGCTAACTTCCGAGGACAATCTTACAATAACGCATCTAATATAAGTGGCCGATACAACGGGATGCAGGGAATGATCCAACAGGAGAACCCTCTCGCAATATTTGTGCCATGCGTGACGCACTCACTGAACTTGTCGGTCAGTCGGCCATGGGATGCTGTAGACCTGCAGCAGCATTCTTTGAATTCGTGGAACAAGTGCATGTATTTTTTACAGCTTACACGTCGCGCTACGCCAGATTATTTGACGCCCTGAAAGCCAAAGGTCTGCAAGTACCAAAGCGCCTCAGCGACACTCACTGGTCGGCTCATTCTGATGCAACCCGAGCTCTTCCAGACGGTTACAGCGAAATCATGGATGTCCTCGATGAAATCGCAAACGATGAACAACTGAATAGTGAAACGAGAAACACCGCCGAGACACTTAACCAAACGATGTGCATGCTCGAGATAGGGTTCCATGCTGGTTTCTGGTCTACCTGGAGTTTTATTTCTGGTTTCTGGTTTCTGGTCAGACCTTGGTGGATTTGATCGTACGAGTAAAACCCTTCGGTCACAAGCTACCGATCTCAACACAGCCGTGCATCTCCTCAGGTCACTGGCGAGCTTCGTGCAGTCATTACACGATCAGTTTGATACATTCGTTGTTGACGGAGTGGAGCACTCGGGTATGGAGGAATTCACTCGCGGATCGCGTAGACGAAAGCGGAATGTTCGCCTCGCTCCCTTGGACTACGGACACACTCCAGAAGTAGAACTAGACGCCAAGGAGTCCTTTCGCATCACTGGATATGTTGCAGTGATCGACGTACTGCTGTCGCAGTTGGAAAAGCATACAAACGCTTACAGCGAGATGAGCGACAGATTTGGATTCCTGCGTGCTCTTGTTCAACTCGAAGTGGAGCAGATTCGAGAGTCATGCTCGAAGTTCGTCGAGCTGTATCGGGAAGATCTATCACCTGACCTCACAGAAGAAATGATTCAGTTCCAAGTCATGATGAAGGAGTCAGAGCCAGACTCGGGCCGTACTGAACTCGAGATGTACAGTTTTCTCATCGAGCGAAAACTCACCGATACTTTCCCAAACGTGGAAGTGCTGCTTCGGATTTACCTCTCACTGATGGTGTCGAACTGCTCCGGGGAGTGCTCGTTTTCGAAACTCAAGCTTATCAAGAACCATCTTCGCTCCACGATGGGGCAGCAGAGACTCGTCAATCTGACCATAATTTCAACTGAATCCGATGTGCTCAATTCCATGCAGGTTGAGAGTATCATATCCGAGTTCGCTGCCACGAAGTCACGCAGGAAGTTTGTCCATTGATTAAGGCACTGTGTGTATGTTCATTGATGTGGATGACACTGCCGTATATTTGCAGTAGTTGGAAGTCGGCTTTAATCACCATTTCGGATTTCTCTTGCCCAGAGGGTTTTTAGAAGTTCGAAGATTTTTAGTCGAAGTTCGAAGTATGATTAATGACAGTGCGTCGTTTGTTATTTTCTTCTATTAGTCCATCTCTATCTCTTACTCTTGTCGCAACAACATTTTTGTGATTTGATATTAGAATGAGCTCATAGATAAGTCACCAGCCATATCAATAACAATCCGTCCATCTTGTCATATTGTCAGATTTCATTGTAATTTTGTGAACATATATGCCAAATCATTCCTGATAAGGATCTGCCAAATCTATAGATACAAGTTCAGTTGTTGATGAAAAAACAGTTATAATTGAAGTTGTTGATTAATCTCCAAATTTGGGGAGCCCCCACAATCATTGTGCCCACGGCCCCCCACATGGTAAATCCGGCCCTGACAGTATGCATATGATATGATTTAAAAATTATCTCTTTCTAACATTATCAATGGCTTATAATATCTCAGATGAGTTCACAAATAAAACTCAAAATGTATTTTCTTCATTTGCAAGATTGATAAGAGAATGGATCATGTTAGTCATGTGTCCATTTACAAAAGTTAAAAAAAATACTTCCACTCATTAGTTCCTCTTTTTCCTGCCTGTGGAATCAACTTCCACATTCTCTTCAATCTCGTTCTTCCCTCTAGGTTTTCAAGACAGATGTTCACCACCCTCTCAAATAATCCCCCATCCAAGACAATGATAATTTTTTTCTTCCAACTTTCCTGTTTTCTCTCCAGATAGTTTTCTGTATCCATCTTGTCCACCCCCCTGTGTCCTCCCCTCATCATTAATCTTCCTCGCACCCCATACCTTCGAAGTCTCTCTCTATTTTGTCCCTCAAGCCGGTTGTTGTGCGTTTCCCCCTCTCCTTTTGCTGTGATTATTTTTTTTCTGTTACATCCTGATCCATTCTGTATTCCAGCTCCTCCATGAGACTCGACTGTATAAATAAATAAATAATATCTATGGATTGAGACCTCCCGCATAGCACAATGGATGGATTTATTTTATCAGGAATAAAAAAGCAAGTGGATTTTACTGGTTACAGACCTGCTACAGTTGACCACCATGGTGTAGGAAAATGAAAAGTCAAAAACTGCAATCTGAGGTGTTTCAGATATGAAGGGTTCAGGGAGAACAGCATCTGCAGAAAAATAAAGACATCAAAGGTCTAAATTTTATATATATAGGCCGAGAGAGAATTATTGATTGTGAAGATCTATTTAATGATGCACTTTCAAGACAGTGGCAAAGTGTAAGGTCAGAGAAGTGTCTTTAAAGCAGAACCTAGCAGTACAATTTGACATTTCCACGAAAGAGTGTTAATATATATATATATATATATATATATATATATATAAATATATATATATATATATATATATATGTATATATATATTATAATTCGGAGTCTTACAGTGTAATGGCTGATAGTAGGTTCTGGTTTTCAGCATTAAAATAACACCCAAGAGTTAAACATATTTAGTTAAATACAAATATTTAGAGCAACCAATAGTATAGTAGTGGACAGGGTTCCAAAACAAATATTTGAGAGCAGAATAATGAATAATTGATTAAACTGGTTGTTCTGTGCACTATTCCCATCTGACCTCCTGGCTCAAGATATTGAAACCCCAGTTTGAAATCACATGTTCTGTGTTGATTTGTTTGTTGTCTAAGATTGCATGTGATTTAGGTATGGGATCCACAATGAGCCTTATGGTGTGTATACACTGGGAGCAGGATGGCCAACCAGAAGGATAGGCAGCAGCAGCAGCATGTAGGATGTTGTGAGCGAGATTATTTGAGTTTGCTCATGCACTGTTGTCTGAACTAGCCAAGTTGTTTCTCAAACTTAATGCTAGGAGAACTTTTCAAAGACAAAAGAGAGGGCATGAGCAACTATCAAAAACAAAGCTAAAGTTTCGGCAGTGACAGTCACCCACCACATGACTCGGTCTTTTATCACCTTCAGATCAACAGCCCCTTTGTAATTAAACATCCCACTATAGCAGAGTGGAAGGCTTGTAGCTATTATAGTGTTTGTTTCTACAATTACTGCCCCTAATTTTAATGGTACCCCAGAGTTTCTTAGACCCCCTCGGAGTACTAAACCGCAATTTAGATTTTGTTTTTTTCTTCCTTCACTGCCAATTTCTGAGCTGTGTGTGAGAGCCAGCTGGGACTTTCGGAATGAAATTTGGCATCAATAATAGGAATACAAATCATGCAGGGTTGATGTAACTTATTTGAGCTTGACCTAATTTATAGTCATGACCTAATTATGACTTTAAAAAATCAACCATAACTCGCCTCCAGTTTGTCTGATCAGAACGAAATTGCCCTTTTGAGATAGCCGAGAGCAAGAAGCATTGACACATAATTCACATCATACCCTCTGAGTTAAAGTTCAAGGTTTTAAAACCCAAGGAGTAATCAACCACCATTTATGTTTTTCTCCCTTCTTTCTTCCCATGTTGCAGCTGTATTTCAGATCCGGATTGCACTTTTGGAATGAGATTTTGCATTGATAATGAGAATAGAAAGTATGCGGGGTTGACAATTTTTTTAACCTTGACCTAATTTTCAGGTCGTGACCCAATTATAGACATTTTTTCATTTTTTTCATGATAACTCGACAAAGGTTTGTCTGATCAGAACCAAATTGCCCTTTCTAGATAGCTGAGGGAAAGGCACATTTATCCATCATTTACATCATATTTCTCTGGGTTAAGGTCAAGGTCAAATGGCAGTATAAAAAATAATGCGTTTTTTTGTCATCGCTCAATTTTGCCAATGCGGAATCTCAAAGACAGCATGGCCTTCCAACATGTTCTTTCATCATAATCCTTGTGTGCTTGCAATTAATTGTGCTTCTGATATTTCATTTGTTTCCTTGACCTACTATTTTCGGATTGTGACCAAATTAATAAAAATACTTTTTTGATCATAACGTGAATAATTTTCCTCCGATTTTCATGATGTTGAGTTTTTTGGATAGATTGTCAATCAGGACACATTTTCTTTATTTACACTCAATCCCTAAAAGTTGAAGGTCACGGTCATATGGAGGTCCAAAAAATATATAGCCACCATTGTATCGTGGCCCAAGGGTAAGTTGCGGGCGACCAACAAAGTTAATGGGGGGAAGGATTACCCTTGGTGATCGCTTTGTGGTCACAGATGTCCAGTACTATCACTGATATCTCTATGTTGTGGTATTATTTTCTTCAAAAACATTGAACCTTTGTGACCTCCTGGTCCGCTTCATCTTGTCACGTTTTTTCCAATGGCCAACACCGAGAAACCATGTCACAGATATGGCAAAATCAGAAACGTCTCATTGGGCGTTTCTGATTGTAATATTATGTCATGTTATCCATAATCATCAAATGATGCATCAATTCCAGATCAAACCAAATCCACTAAACTCATGCCACTACTGTCATTGGCCGATTAAAGATGACTTTTTAATTGGCTGATAAACTCCAATATGCTGTGATATATTTATCATCATAATATGCTTACAGCAAAGACAGCCAGATGTTCCAACATTGAGATGCCATTGTCACAGTGATTGACAATTGCAAGCATGATTCAAAATGACACAATGATACCATGTTTTTCATCTTGCTCCCTGTTTATATCCAGCTTTAGATCAACGCAAAGAAAAAAAATGACAACTGAAATAATCCACAACAGCACATTATAAGCACTCATTTTTGAGCTATCTCGGCTAGGTTCGATTCGCAAATCGACTCCATATGTCACCCTGGTGTTTTCTTGGCAGGTGTTGCATCAATAATTTTGTCGGATGGGATGCGAAGCTGGGGACCTACATGCCACGATGGCTTGCTATGCGGGATTAAATATCTCATGGTGTCCTTCGATTGCAAATGGTAATTTCTAAATTCCTGCCCTGACTACTGATGGGAAGGCAATGGCAAAGAAAACAGACGGTAATGGCAAAAAAAACCTTGCCAAAAATCTGCTTTTTCAGCTGTCCTAATAAAGGCAGACCACCACTGATGAATAGAGCACATTATAACCAAACGATTCAGGAAACACTGACCGATTTGTTGACTCACTGGAGTGCTACACAGACAACTGGATACATGTATATGTCAGACAATCCAGGTTCAACGTGAACGGTACTCAGGAGAGTGCATACCTCTACCAAGCTGAACAGTTTACGTTTTGTATCCCACTGATAGGCCGGATCTGCATCCAGACGTTAACCCAAATCAAATCAGCTTCTTCTTTCAACTTAAACAACTCATCCACAAAGTTTTGTTATAATCCATCCACAACTTTTTGAAACATTGTGATATATATATATATATATATATATATATATATATATATATATATATATATATATATATATATATATATATATATATATATATGTGCGTATAAATGTATATGTATATAATTAAACATATTGTTATGGCCACGGATACCGAGTGTATTATGAAGGGGTTAATCCTCGTTTCTTCTCGGAAGAACCGGACCTGGGGCTACCGCTCACAATTAACTTTGTGGTATGGGGGGTTGCTTTACAACCATGAATGCCAATTAGTTAACCAGGCATTCCAGAGTCTCCATCTAATTTGCCTTTAAACTCGAAGTCACGTGGCCTCCTGACCAGGGAATGTGCCCTCGGCGATGCCCCAATCTTGTCTTGATTCGATCTGAAGTAAGGCAGCCAAGCATTTACCGCTGGTGCACGCCGACTATTACAGGTTATTTAGTTTGGGAATTACCTCCTAGTCGATCTAGGTTCGGACAATGCTGGATCAATGGAAGGAAAGGACAAGCACGGACAGGTTGACACATCAACAAGGAGTTTATTATGAATAAAAATAAATAAACTGAAGAACTTTATATTTCCTTGTTGTGTAAATTGATGAATTCAAATCAATCAAAATAATCTCAAACAAATAAAGAATTCAACAGGTCTTGGTAGAAAAATAGACAAAGAGCAGATGCTTATCACTATGCCGTACTGAACAATTAAACACGAGACAAGGGTACCCAGCAGATCATTCAGGGGGGAAAGAAATCTGGTTTCGGCTTACCAAGGCAGAAGTCGTGCATCCAATAAAATGTCCCAAAATGTGTGAGCGTGCCTTAGTCCTCTGCCAGCAGCCTACCTCGCTGTGCACCCAACGTCAAACCGGCTTGAACACCAATCGAGGTCACGTCGTCACCTCCAGGAACCAGGGATGCCAAGAATCAGGTATGCCAAGAGCAGGTACCGAGCAGAATTAGCAGGAACGGTCCAACCATCACCAACCATCAGGAGCTATCAGGAGCTGTAACCAACGGGCAACTGTAAGGAGCTGCAAGTAACGAGAAGGAACTGTAAGGAACTGTCACCAGCTATCAGCAACTGTCATCAACTGTCAACAATGGTCAGGAGCTGTAAAGAACCGTCACCAACGATCAGGAGCTGCAAGGAACCATCACCAACCATCAGGAGCTATCAGGAGCTGTAAACAACGGACAGCTGTATGAAGCTGTAAGATTTTGTAAGCAATGGTCAGAAACTGTCATGGAACTATAAGAAACCATCAGGAGCTGTCAGCAACTGTGAGGAGTTATCATCAACCGTCAGGAAGGTGGTCCTCCCATCCTTTTTGAGGCGATCAGTCTGGACGAAGTCTTAAGCAGACTTCAGCCAAATCCAGCTTGCCTATATGTGCATCGCTGCACATGACCTCCAACCATCAATCTCGCAGTCATCCCCTGCTCACCATTGAGTGAGATGCAACCCCCAATTAACACAGGCCCGGGCCACGACACCATGATCGAAGCGCTCGACGAGTGCCAGAAAGCGGTCATTTGCCGGATCAACCGAGCAGGACCGTGAAGCGCTCACAGAACGTAATCATTGGCCATCGCCTCCCCATTCAGACTGACACGAGCAGGAGCCAACCAGCATCGATGGAGCTGCTGAAAGGGTTGTCGGGCATCAATATAAAATGGTGGAGGTCAACATCAGTGAAAGAGAGGTGGGTGTCGAACTTCAATGGAAAAAGGTTGGCCTGAAGTAAATGATCAGCAGCGATGTTTGACCATCAGAATGAATTAAATGTGAAAACCCACAGTGTCCCCATTGTACAGTGTTGGTGCTGCCGAAGCAGTCTCCTTGGCTATTGGGTACAATCCTGGACGGGTCGCCACTCCGACGCAGGATACTCGAATGACTCAGTCATCCCAGCAAGCTAGTTGGCACTCATTTTGCTGACCTCGGAAGGATGGCAGGCTGAGTCAACCCCCTGGTGAATTAATTCAGCGGGAAACGAGGCTTGAACTCAGGACCCTAGGATCCCAAGCTGCCACCCTCACCACTGAGCCAACACCAGGCACCACAGTGTGTTTCATCAAATATCATGTAAGTCCAAAGTGTAAATATATCGTCCATTTCCAAGCCAATGTGTCCTGATGGAAAGGGGTAGAATGAGTCTCCGTTGGGCTAATGGCGATCTCTCGTGTGCATGAATGTGTCGTAAAGCAGAAAATGTTGTCCCATAAGAAAGGGAATCTGTTCTATACCCTTCTCCACAACATCAAAGAGTTAGATTCCCACCAGACAAGGGGATGGGTCTATTCTGAACATGCATTTCTGGAAATAACTGTCTGAGGACCTGCATGTTGTGTGCATTAGTTGGATCCGATTATGAAATCCATAACAACATATATATATATATATATATATATATATATATATATATATATATATATATATATATATATATATATATATATATATATATATATATATATATGATTGACCCCTCTGACACTCCTCCAGCCGATGTTGCTGCACAAGGCAACCCAAGAAGACTTACGCAAAGGAAGTGCTAATGCTGTTTCCAACCCTTCCCAGAGTTCCTCAACAACTATAAAGGCATTCACACATAGTATACACATGAGAATACCAATGCTACACACCCCCTCAGCTACCAGACCAGTTTCATCACATATTGGCAAATCATCAGCAATAGTGTAGACGGCAATGCATATCAATGAGGCTCCCAAGCATATTCCACGTGCAAACGTCAAAAGCAGTATATATATATATATATATATATATATATATATATATATATATATATATATATATATATATATATATATATATATATATATATATATATATATATATATATATATATATATGAACCACCCACATCTCTCACCTGTAAATGGAAGGAATTGCCAATCAGCTCGCACCTAATCGACTGCACCCAGGTGGCTCGGATGATATAAATGATTGACCCCTCCCGCACTCCTCTAGACAAAGTCGCTGCATTAAGCGACCCAAGAAGACTTACACAAGGTAAGCGCTAATGCTGTTTCAAACCCTTCCCAGATTTCCTCAACAACTATAAAAATATTCACACATAGTACACACATGAGAATCCCAATGCTATACACCCCTCAGCTACCAGAGTGCTTTTGATGTTTGCACGTGGTACATGCTTGTGATCCTCATTCGTATGCATTTCTGTCAACGCCATCGCTTATCATTCGCCAATAAGTGATGAAACCGGTCCGGTAGCTGAGGGGGTGTAGAGCATTGGGATTCTCATGTGTGTACCCTCTGTGAACGTCTTTATAGTTGTTGAGGAACTCTGGGAAGGGGTCGAAACAGTGTTCGCACTTCCCTTGTGTAAGTCTTCTTAGTACAGTAGATTAAGTCAACATTTCACCAGAATCGTTCAAAATGTGAAAAAAGTGTGAAAACTGGTACACATGACTACTTTTATATGCTTTTTCATGTAAGAGCAGGACACACATGATCAGACTACAATTATGGCCGCCATCTTGAATTTCAAAATGGCCACGATCAAAAACTATTTTTACGATATCTTGGTCACCAAGAGGCCTAAGCACTTGAATAAAGAGTCTAATGCAATGTTTTCACACACAAGGAATTCAATAAACACACTCATAATGCTACATTTTCAGTCTTTCTGCTTTAAAATCGAAATGAGACCCTTTCATAAACAACTAAATACTTAAAAGTGTTTGCTTGATGTTTGATATCCAAATGCTATGAGCGTGTAGAAATGGCTTTATCCAATTTAATTTTAAATATAATGTTTTGAAAGGTGTTATGATTCTAAGAGTCTGTCTGTCATTCGCTCTGAAACTATGGTCCGTGGTCGTTCCAGCTGTCAGTCGATCCATGCATTCCAGAGAACGTCCCTATGCGTGGGTCAATCGCTATCACTCTTTGCATGCATGAATATGATCTGTATTGCAATTGATGTACTAATAATCAGTTGCTGTCTGAAAATAATGCGATGTATGCATGTATAGACGTGTATAAGCAGAAATATATGTTGTAAATTGTAATGGTGGTGGACTAACATTTTTTCCCCCTTTTTTTCAGGACATTTGATACGGTGATACCATTGCACTGACATGCTATAACGATGTCCAAAAAGTGCAAAATAATCGATGTTGGTGAAGGTGCACCTTCCAAAAGACAATGCCCAGAAAAAAACAGCCTTGATTGACTGGAAATTGTGTGCAATTTTCCAACAGGACACTGAAGAAAAGCTTGTTAATCCCAGCATAGCTAAATATAGAGGAAGTGATAAAGAATGCGGCTACAAACTATTTGATGAGAATATTTTGGAGTTTCATCAAATTGATACCTTACCAGAGGATATTGACATTGTGAAGTGGGACAGTGTAGATGGCATTGAAGCCACGCTCAGAACAAACCAGGCAGTATGGCACAAAAGCTGCAGAAACAGGTTTGACAAACAAAAGCTCCAACGTGCTCAGAAAAAGAAGTCAAAAGAAAACCTGGAATATGAGACAAGTCCTGTTAAGACCAGGCGATGCAGCGTGGGTTCATTGGCAAGGACATCTAATTGTTTATTTTGTGAAGAAGATGACACAAATGAGTATCTCCATGATGCAAGGACTGACGAAATTGATATTTGAGTTCGTCGATATGTACATGTGTTATAAGATAGGAAAATGTTGGGAAAGCTCTCCGAAGGTGACATGCATGCCTTAGGTGCTTGGTATCATCTTTAATATCTGACTTCCATCACCAGCCATGTGTGAAAACATAATACTCAGCATGTAAGAGACACCCAAAGCACTAAAGTCGATAGTCCAATACTTGGTGAGCTAGTTTCGTACATCGAAGAATTCTGCCAAGATGAAACTTTGCCAGTCTTCAGATTGTCAGATATGGGGCGACTTTACGAGTCCAGATTAAGAGAGGAAGATCCAGACTTTTCTGAAAAGGTCAATACAACACGATTGAAGGACAGTCTGTTGTGCTTAAACCCAGATACGAGAGCTCAAACTCAAGGAAGAGATGTGGTCCTCATGTTTTATTGTGACATTGGAGAAGTGATTAAAATAGCTTGCTCCAACAATGATGATGATGATGATGCAATCCACTTAGTTCCTGTCACAGTGCGTCGCTAAGTTATCAACACAAGAGAAGGAGCTATATAGTAATATAGCACACAAGATACCAATGTCATCTCTTCCCAAGAGTGCAACATAGAATCTTCTCTAGCTCCATGCAACCATGAAGAAGCCGATATGAGGTTATTCTTGCATGCTCTCCATTGTGCACAAAATGGCCATCACAGAATCCTGATCAAGTTCGTCGACACTGACGTTGTTGTCCTTGCAATTGCCATATTTCACGCTTTATCCCTTGATGAAACTATGGGTTGCATATGGAGTCAAGAAACACTACAGGTTAATACCGGCTCACACAATTGCAAACAGTCTTGGTGAAAATAAGGCCAAAGCTCTTCTGTTCTTCCATGCCCTCACTGGCTGTAACACGTCGTCGTCATTCAGTGGTATTGGGAAGAAAACCACTTGGGACACCTGGACCAATTTTCCTGATATAACGGACACTTTCTTGAGTTTATCCTCAGAGCCTTCATCAGTCTCAGATGAGAATGTGTGTTAACTGGAAAGGTTCGTCATACGTCTTTATGATAGAACCAGTGAATGCACCGAGGTGAATCAGGCAAGGAAGCTTCTGTTCACGAAAGGAAGACAAATAGATCACCTACCCCCCACAAAGGCAGCCATCACGGAACATATCAAGAGGTCGACATATCAAGCAGGACACATCTGGGGCCAAGCGCTGATATCTAAGCAGCAGTTACCAAGCCCATGCGACTGGGGATGGACGAAGAACGCCATTGAACAGTAGATACCTTTCTGGACAGCACTTGCCGAGCCGGCCAAATCCTGCACAGAGCTGATAAAATGCGGCTGCAAAAAGGCATGCAGACCACCATGCAAATGTTTCTGTGCATCTCTCCCGTGCGCTGAACTTTGCCATTGTGCAGGAACATTTTATCAGACAGATTGAAGTCAGAACTGCATCTTGACCAGATGAACGATACTTGGGACAGTGTATATGTCATTTTAAAACAAAGACTGAAAATAGAGCATTTTAACTGTGTTTATTGGATTTCTTGTGTGTGAGAACATTGGGTTAGACTCTTTATTCATTTTGCTAGGTCTCTTGGTGACCGAGATATCGTAAAATATTATTTTCAGTGGCGGCCATTTTGAAATTCAAGATGGCGGCCGTAAATGTATTCTGATCAGATGTGTCCTGCTCTTATAAGAAAGAACATATAAAAATGGACATGTATGCCAATTTTCACACTTTTTTACAATTGGAACGATTTTTCTTTCATCTATTGTACTATCTTGGGTTACTTTATGCAGCTACTTGAGCTCGAGGAGTGTGGGAGGGGTCAATCAAATAGATAATCCCAGCCACCTGGGTGTAGTTGATTAGGTGAGAGCTGATGAGATATTCACTCCATTCACAGTTGAGATATATATATATATATATATATATATATATATATATATATATATATATATATATATATATATATATATATATATATATATCACTCTCTCTCTCTCTGTCCAATGGACATTGGACTCATGTGAAAAAATTTCTGACTCAAACCCAAGGACCTTATCACTTACATGGTGACAGCACAATGAGCTATTGTGTCTTTGGGATATCCTCATAAATTTCTCACATGAACACTGAAAGCTTTATAATGGCCAATATTTAACATGCCTGCTTGTCAGACCCCGTGCATGTTTGTGAAGGTGTAGGTGTGTTAGAAGTAGACTTCATATAAATGCAAAATGAAGACCCACCTGCGGCATGGCTGCGGCAGCCACCACACGTCTCCGCACACCTTGTCCCCGCTTTGCACGTGTACTATCTTTCAGTGAATCAGCAAGGTAAGTATCCCAGACCAGATCCAGGCATGACACTGTTTGCAGCTTCGTGGACATATATGGGATGAAGATCTGTTGTGCATACTCTTCAAATGTCTTTGATGCAGCCGGCTTCAGCATCTGGACGATGGCTGCTCCATGAAGCACAATACAGGTCATGACAGGAGTCTCTGTCTTTACGTCGGAGACTTCTTCCAAGCATGTGAGGAGATCACTCTTGGTACCAGTGCAGAGGCTTCCACCATCAGACAATGCAGGAGGACATGCCTGATTCTCGTGACAAAAGAACTCCTCAAGGTTTCCATCCCTCGTCTGGCAGCCAATGTACAGGCGTGCGAAGAGTTCACGGTCATTCTTGATGGAGGCGAGCTGTTGCTGACCTATGCTCTGGCTTCTTGGAGTGGAAGTGCTGAACACCTTCAGCTTGTTCCGAGGAATGGGTGCGTCCACTGCCTTTGTTCTGTCCAACAGACACTCTCTGGTGAAAGCCTCGAAATGCTCTTGGCCAATCCTCTTGGCATTCATCACGGTCTCCACAGCAGCAGGATCTGCAATCTCCTTTGTGTCCAGTTTGACTACATCCTGACTCTCCTCCTCGAATGGGTTGCCCATCTCCTCTATGACACCGATGAGAGAGCGAACATCTTTCACAAATGAGGCCTGTACACTTGGCGACTGATCATGATGACGTGTGTCTGCTGTTTGCCATCTCCAGTGTTGGTTCCCATCCTGGAATTCTTCGATCACCCTGGCAACTTCTGGTCCCGCAACCATCCAGTGACGTAGGGCACTAGGTTGTCAGTGAGCCCAACTGCTCCACTGTCTCCTTTGATGCAGGCATTATTCTGCTCATGTGCCTGGTCAATCGGGATTGAAGAGAACACCCTCTGTGTTTTCTGAACGGTGAAGTGGCTTTCCCTGAATTTCCTGGCTACATCTGGGTGTTTAATGGTTTATACCTAGCCTCAGATACCAGTACACCTAGCCTCAAATACTAGACCATGTAGCATGTCAGTATTATACCGAAGACATTTTCAGAACTCAGACATTCTTTTCAAAGTATTGTGTTGAATCCAATATTTGCCTAGATAATTTCCAAATAAAATTGTATAACAGACTGTGATAGATAATATTAAGTTGAAAATGGTACCATTGGATTCCTTGCCCCCAAAAACATACATTTAGATACCAGAAAGAAGTCAATAGCTGCATTACGTCCAGAGATAATAGCAAATGTAGATTTCAAGTGGCGGCCATTTTGAAATCCAATATGGCGGACATAAAGAGAGAATTTCAAGTGGCCCATTATCTGAAAATGTTCGCAACATATTAATGCACATTTGTGCCAAATTTGGTGCTTGTATCAGATAATGCACAATTCTTTTGAATATTTGGGATAAGCCACCCCACTATGGCAATCTTGCTCCAAGCAAGCAACACCTTTTTGTGAAGCACACCTTTATTTTGGCAGTGTATAGGTAAAAAAATAACCTAGGTTACATGCATGAAGCAAAAACATACCTACTGCTTATAATTCAAAACACTTCACTGCTCAGTAAAACATGGGGACAGGAATACTGCACTGTGAATGGTGCAGATTTGTAATACCCTCCCCCACCTGCAGGCGGTGCACATTATATACATTCCATAGATAATTTGCGTTCTCCCCGCCCCCACCCCCACCCAAGACCACCAGCAAAGATATAAACACCCATAGACATTAATTGGTGTCATGCTGATCCGAAGTAGCAAGTCTGGATGGAATCTGTCCAGAACTGTAGGAGGATTAGCACTACAAACATCGGTCCCTGAATTATTGTAAGGATGACTTAAAAATTATAGTATTTGAATCTGGATCCAAATCTTCATGAAAAATTGAATCAATTCGTTCTTGGCACACACCCAAACTGTCCACCAGGTTTCGTCCGAATCCGTCCATAACGTTAAAATATATCCTGGTCACAAACAGACAAACAGGCAGACAGCGGTGAAAACATAACCTCCATATCCCTTCAGTGGCAGAGGTAACTAGAGGGGGAGCACTCGGTAGAGTGCAAAACCTCCGCCGCCAATACTGCTGGGTCACTTAAGTGAACCTGATATCCCATTCATTGTAGGTCAAAACGGATCAGACTCTACTGAACCACGATTGAATAAACTAAACTAGATCGACGCACATGTAGAAATGCCCAAAAAACATCGAAATTTTTTTTTTCTCTAACAAATTTTTTATGGGGGTTGGAAATCACTTAAAACATGTAGAAATGCAAAAAAAAAAAAATTAAAATATTTTTCAAATAAAATCGAAATTTTTTTGAAAAAAAGTTGCAAAAGTTATTTTTTTTTTTCAACAATTTTTTTTTTTTGGTTGGAAATCACTTAAAACATGTAGAAATGCAAAAACAAAAATTCAAATATTTTTTTCAAATGGCCGCCATAGCGGCCATATTGGACTTTGGACCAAGTCCAAAATCTAATGGCATGATCCTTGAACCATACCTCATCCCCCCACCAAGTTTCGTCGAAATCCGTCGAGGAGTTTTTCCGTAATACTGTTCACAAACAAACAAACAAACAAAGACAGGGGTGAAAACAGTAACCTCCGTCCATCTTCGATGGCAGAGTTAATTATAGTCATAATTGTCCATTACATTATTTAGTGCAACAAAATAAAACCCAAATAGTCACAAATAACATGATTGCCACTGTAAAAAAATAAAATAAAATGTCCTTGTGGTTTACTTACCTGTTCTTATTTGGTGGTATGTCATTGTTTGTCTATGCAAATTTAATTTGACTCCCCATTCACCATATTGACAATAATTTCAAGGTGCAGTGGCATCAACAGGAATGTGCTCAGTTTAAAGGCCTAATTACCTCCCACTGTGAAGGTTATTGTAGCATATTTAACATTCACAAGTGTGTACAAATGAGAGCATCGTTGGTTTAAATCTTACACGATGTAGCCCTTCCACCACCCCCACCCACCTCCATTCATTACATCCTCCTACATGTGCACAGTGGAAGGCTCTCAGCCTGTAACAAGAAATTGCATCCATGATATCACAGTTATATGACTTCACTTATCCTATGTGTGATCGTTGTTACTCGACAATGCTGGATAGATAATGGCATCTCAAAGATAAAACCAAAAAGCTGTTCGCTGAATGAGACAATTGACCCACTGATACTGCAGCCACTTCTGATGGAGCCAACCCCAAGGTTGTTTGTAGCCCTGATGCTCAAAGACATTTTAATCAGTAGGTGTGCAGCTGGCTGGATAATTTCACCTGGGCCGAACCAATGCATGTACTTTCAAACATATCTGTCATTTGCTTCTATTTCTTTATAGCTTGACTCACAATTTAATTATCAAGCAACTTTTTTTTTTTTTTGAGACTTGTTTTGTAGCATCTCATGAAGTAATCTTTTGACACAAGAAGAAAAATTATTAAACAGGACATCACATGAAGGATATAAAAAAATGTAGGCATCGCCAACGTTTATAGCTGTCCAGCAGGTAGGCAAGACTCGGGTCTAGCATTTCGACCACTGAGTGGTCTTCGTGAAAAACTGTCGGCATCATGTGCCAGGCATGAAGTATCCTTTCAAGAGGGGTGGGGTGTTGGGGTCACTTAACTGCAATAAGCAGATGGAGAGAGCAAATATCATTTTCAATATCACCTTTGCATTGTAGTTTGGGAAAAAATGGTTGTATAAAAAAAAATTCAGGAAATGATGAAAATACATCATGTTGTGAATGCTAACTATCTTTCTAAGAGCAGGCCATTATGTGCTGGTATAATAGGCAAATGCCATATTTGAGGATATAACGCACACTGTGTTAGGTGGGATTGCTTGTATTTGGAAATATCGTCGAAGCGTTAAAGTCTGACACTGATATATTAGTTCAATGAGAGCCAACTGTGATTCAAAATAGGAACCTGATCTTCAAACATAATTCTCTCAGAATTTGTATCATGTTGGATAGCCTAGTTTAGTTCTCAGTGGCTCAATTGTAATTCTTTCTGAATGAACAACATTGTCACAACAAGCTCCAAAAGAACTCAAATCTGGAGTAATCTGATAATCCAAGGGCTCAAATAAATGTCGATATGCAGTTAAACTGTTCATGAGGCATTCTGAAATGCTGTTAGTAAGGAGAATCTCAATGGATTTGTGGAAGTACATTGTACAATGAAGACAAAAACTGAAAAAAAAAATCCAGTCTTCTTGTGTGTGGACTGATATTTTGGAGGGTTCTGCACAACACCAAACGACCTTGAAGGAATTTTCATATGTGACTGAAAACTTAGATTACAATCAGTTTGGAACCAAAATGACCATTACAGCCAGATGTGAGAAGGTGCTGTGCTAAGCCAGCATGGCGTGGAAGGAATGGTGAGTAGGAGGAGGAGACGTGAGTGAAATGGAGGAAGCTGGGTGTAGAGAATGCAATTTGGACAGTCACCAAGAGAAACATTTCACATTTTATTTTTGCATTTTAAGGCGTTCCTCAAAATTGCAATGGATATTAAAAAGAACAACTTCTTGAGAAATTACAGACATCTATCCATTTGATGCGACGTCGGCCTGTTCTTTGTGGCATTAAAACGATAGCATTTGGATGAGACAGCAAAACAACAATGGACTTGTAATCAGCCAGCCAAACGATATTGAGCCTTTGCCTCAAGCTTTCTTATATCAATATCTCATTGGCAGAGAAAATAAATGGCATAAAGGCACAAATGGTGTCAAGATCCAGGGTTTTCTGGCAGGTTGAGAAAAATACTATCATCGACTGCTATAGGAATTCATACGACAACACTGCAGGTTTTTTTGGGGTTCTTTTTTTTTTTAATACTTCCACTTCTTGTGCTGGCATGATTTCTGCTTTCAACTGGCAAAAATCAACGATGCATTGCAACTACTACCTGGACTACCGGTATAAAGAACATTAAAATTTCATCCTGCGATGTCACTTAGATGAAAAAAAACAAACAAATGCGTTTTGATTTCTTCCTGCATTTTCTAACATGAATTCTTAGAATTGATTTAAGTTTTCCCATCGAGCAATATCTGCAATATTGCATAAAACATGACCACACCTGTTTTAATAAAAGTGATACTGGAAGATGATGGCACAACACGTGACGTGCTTGCCTTGGCACAAGGAACACGCAGGCAGATGGCAAGGCAGTAATGAAGTGAGGTGTCGAGGAACACAATATCACGGCTGGGAAATACAGATCGAAAGTTGTTTGTGTAAGACTGAGCTTCTTATAATGTAATTTCACAGAAACCAGAACATGGCTCTGTGAAACCTGCAATGGCACTTGGCCTTATAAAAGTGTGGCCCCTTTCTCAGAGTGCATACATTTGCTTTTAACTTCAATCAAAAGAATGAGATCACATGGACATGCAGAGTAATTACATTAGTTTGCAATTGGAAAAGCAATTGTTTATGTTGATATTAAAATGTTGGTGGCTCCCACTTGTTGTCTTCCTAGTAAAAATCTGGAATTTGAAAAAAAATGAAACTGCTGCATTGAATATGAAGATGGAATACCTGTCAGCTGTGGCAAATTACACAACTCATTAGTGTTTCCTGATACACAGTCTATCACATTTATCATCTCTTATGAGAATATAATGGTTGACAACAGAAAAGAAAGGGTCAGTTCTTAAACTAAGGTTAGAATCTTAAGAGAAGTCAAGAAACATAATTTTGATCCTTCAAAGATAACGCGTTTTTGTATTTAATCACACATAATGAATAAAAACATGTAAACGTTTACTCCAGCTTTGAGATCTGACAACCCTTTGACTCAAATATAAATATATATATATATATATATATATATATATATATATATATATATATATCTTCTTCTTCTTCTTCTTCTTCTTTCAGCTGCTCCCGTTCGGGGTCGCCACAGCGGATCATCCGTGTGAGCCGCATAGTGATTTGGCACAGGTTTTACGCCAGATACCCTGCCTGACGCAACCCTGGTCGCCTCTTACGACACAGGGATATGGTACACCTATTTTAATCGGGGTATACACTGGCCCAGTACACTGGTACTCATTTCGCCGACCTCGGAAGGATGACAGGCTGAGTCAACCCCCTGGTGTATTAATTCAGTGGCCCAACGGGGTTTGAACTCAGGA